>NC_133665.1:111545741-111918756 GCF_037893015.1 Macrotis lagotis
GGCTGGGAGCGGCCAGGAGCTAGCCCCTGCCCCCCCAGACCCGCTCCCGCGCCCCTCCCCCGCCGCCCCCCCAGCCGCCCGGGCCAGGAGCCAGCCCGCCACCGCCACCCTCGGTCCGGGGGCGCCGAGGCGCGAGGACCCCCCAAGCCCGGGGCCGGGGCCGGAGTCCTCGCCCTCCCGCCCAGCCGGCCGCGGCTCCGGACCCCGGAGCGCCGGGAGGGCCCTGCGCCCCCGGGCGAAGCCGCTTCGGGGAGCCGGAGACCCCCCCCTTCCCGAGGCAGAGCCGCCCCGGGACGGAGAGACCCCCCCCCCCGGCGCCCCCTCCGAGACCCTCCCCAGAGCAGAGGGAGCCCTCTGGGTCCACCCTCCACCCCTGCCTCGGGGCGCCCGGAGCCGGGGGGCTGCGACACTCCCCCTCCACCCCCGGAGCTCAGAGGACCTACTCGCCACCCCCCACCGCTCCTCCATCCCCCCGGCCTGGGCCCGGATCGTCCGGCAGAGACCCCTCCCCCAGCCTGAGACCACCCCCCGGCCCGGACGCCTCCGGCCTGGGCTGTCCGGGACGGACCCGTCGCAGGCGAGGAAGGCTGCCGGGCCTGGAGAGACCCCTCACCCAGGACAGGCTCCCGGAAGGTGAGGAGGCAGGAGGGAGTCGGGAGAGGGGCTAGGACTCCTCACCCCCCGGGGCTTGGCAGCGCTGCCAGTCCTGGCTCCGGACCTTGGGAGTTTCGGTCCCTTCGGAAACTGAGCTAAGTGAAAAGTATGGCCGATGGCTCCTTCTTCTTGCTTTACCTTCCCGGCTTTCTCGGTTGTTGGCTCTTCTCCTTGTGTGTCCGGCACTCTCCCCTCGACTGATGGAGACTCTCTCTCTCTCTCTCTCTCTCTCTCTCTCTCTCTCTCTCTCTCTCTCTCTCTCTCTCTCTCTCTCGGAGCTTCATCGGACATTTCCCATCCCCCCTTCCCCAGTTGATCGTTTTCCATGCATGTCCATGTCCTCTCATCCACACTCCCCTGCATTCACCGAACCCCAAATTCATCCTCTCTCCCCTCATTGCCCCCTCTTCACCTTCTCTATTATCCCCCACTCTTTGTCCCCTCATTCCATTATCCCCTAGTCTTCCATCTGGATGTCCCTCAACCATTGTCATGTAATCTGTAATCCTTTTTCCACTTACCTTTATCCCTCATCCCACATCCATTGACTTCCATCTGTCATCCCCGCATCATCGTCCCCCTCACTTATGCCCCCTATCCATTGCCTTCTCATTCACTGTTAACTATTCATGTCGTCCTGCCACACTGGGTCCTCTGTGCTCTTGCCTTGTCCCACCCCCCATTCTGTACCTTTTATCCCCCTGGACTTCCCTTCTTTCTCTGTTCCCTCTTTTGTGGTCTCACCTTTCCTCCATTCCAATCCATTTCCTTCTGCCCTCCTTCCAGCTACATAATGTCCTCCCCGTGCTATTTCTAATTCCTTTTCTCTTCAGGACAAAGTGGGGAGGAGAGTCTGAATCTGGCTAGGTGACTACCTGCTTTCTACATCTCTTTTGCTCCTCTTTCTTCCTTCATTTTTTCCCCTCCTTTCTGTGCCCTGCACTCTCTTTGTCTTTGTCTCTTAGCCACTTTGTTGCCACCTTTCCTGAACTTTAAAGGGCAGCTCTACCCCCCCCCCACTCAGCTGAACCAGTAGATCTTGGGGCTACTCCATTCTCTGATCCTGGACCAGATAAGAGGGGACCTCTGGAAGGGAAGCCTGGACACTTTTTGGTTTGATGAGTAGCCTCTCTGTGTGTTGGGCAGGTGGGGGGTGGGGGGAAAAAGGGTACAAAGAATGAATCCACCTACTCCCACACACTGGAGTCATCATTGTGCATGACCCCTTCCATTTCTAAGGTTTTTTTGGGGGGGTAGAGGAAAACGATCTGCCCTTATCTGACCATCTTTCTCTCTCTCTCCCTCCTCTTGCTCTCCTCCCATGACTGGCCAACAATGGCAAAGATTCACCCCATCCAGGTGAATTTTCTTGAGGATTCTCCTCATATAATCTCTTTATATGTCTCCATTTAGCTCTAGATAGTCTGCATTTTTGTGTTTGTTTGTTCTGTTCCCTTCGTAGACTATCCTCTTTTTGGATTCTCTTATCTCCGTCACTCTGTCACTCTGTTTGTCTTACGTCCCTGGGCCTGTTTCGTGCCCCAGCTCTTTGTGTTCAGTGTGACTCTGTGTCTATCTCCTGTCTCTGTTGTTCCTCTGTCATTGTGAATCCTGCTGGGGATTTAGGTATTGGGCCTGTTTATCCCTATAGACACACTACATGGTGTGTATGTGGTTTCTTTTTTTCCTTTTTTTTTTTCATAAATACCCCCAGACATACTGTAACCACTTGTGATGGGGTCACTGGGAGGTAGAGAGCCAGGTCATTTGGACTTCCTTGTGGTAGACATAGTTTGGACAGGCCAGCAGAGGGCGAATGTGGGACTCAATGTGTGGGAGGCAGTGAACATGAATGTGACTGCGTGTTTGAGTGACTGTTCCTACGTCTGGTTGAGTGTGAGTGTGCACGACTGTGGGAATGCCTGCTGTATTAGTGTATGAGGTTTACTCTCTGTGAGAGTGTGACGTGATGAGAGTGGTGTATGTGTATGTTCATGTAGCCATCCCTTCCTGTGCTTGGAGAGAGTGGCCTCTCTGATAGAGATATGTGTGCCTAGTTCTGGCCTCTGACCTGTACTAGAAGGCAGGATTAGGAACCTTTCAGGATCCTGCTCACACAGTTCCATGAGCATCAGACGTGGTGTTGGGCAAAGAGAGCTAGCCTCAGATTTGGGACAATCTGGTTCACGGCTCCCCTCTTCTTCAGGACCCAGCTACAATCCCATCTTTTACTGGAAATCTCTCCATTCCCTCTGCTGGTAATTTTCCTTTTTCTCCTGTCTATAGTTTGCTTCTATATATTTGCTTGCATATCCTTTTACATTGAGAGCCCTTAGAGAGTTAGTGTCGTTGCTCAGTTGTCCTGCTCTCCATGATTCCATTTGGGGTTTTCTTGGCAAAGAGTAGTTTCCATTTCCTTTTCTAGAAAATTTTTACAGATGAGGAAACTGAGGTTCACAGATTTAAGTGAGTTGTCTAGGGTCATACAGCTAGTTTGAGACCTGATTTGAAATGTCTTCCTGACTCCAGGCTTTGTGCTTGATCCACTGTACCACCTAGTTATCCCTTTGAGGATAGGGAATGTCTTTTGTCTTTCTTTTACTGCTTAGCACAGTTCACGTACACGGTAGGTGCTTAATGAATGGTTATTAACTAAGGTGTGCATTGATAAAAATGAGCTGGAAATACCTATGAAATTGCAGATCTAGACCCAAACCCCCACAACTTTCCCACATTGTCAAAAGTGAAAAACAAAATAGTCGTTGCCCTTGAAGAACTTAAATTCTACCAGGAGGAAACGTATACAGATAAATAAATACAGTCATTTCCTGGGGGCTGGGAACTGCTTTGCTGACTGGAGGGATCGTAAGAGGTTTCTGGTAAGAGGTAGCATTTGAGTTTGACCTTGAAGGGTGCTAGCAATTCCAAGGATGAGGGGCCAGTACATTCCAAGCTTAAGGGACAGCTTGTGCAAAGGCATTGAGGTGAAAGATGGAATGTTGAGTTAGGTGAACAACCAGAAGGCTTAGTTTGGCTGGGAAAGTGAAATTGTCCTGGGAAGGTAGGTTGGAGCCAGATTGTGATGGACTTGAAAAACCAGAGAGGAGTTTGCATTTTGTCCTTTGGGGAATAGGGAACCAATGAAGTTTCTGAAGCAGGGAAGTCCCATACTCCAGTTTGCATTTTATGAATTCCAATTTGATAGCTGTGTGCAGGAGAGAATAGATGGGGAGGTGGGGTGACTGGTGAGAGGGGGACCAATTAATAGGTTCTTGAGATAGTCCAGGCAAGAAGTATTGACCCTATGACTTAAGGTAGCTATGATATGAGTGGAGCTAAGGAGACTGGGACAAGACATGGAGAAGTCAAGTCTCCAAGACTATAATTAGATAGGTACTGGATAGAGGGAAAGTCAGATATTTAAAATCTCTAGATAATACCAAGATTTGGTTCTATGCTTGATTCTTATCTGAGATTCCTATCTTTCTTCCTTCTTGCCCCTTTGACTCTAGCCCTTAGATCCCAAGTAGCAAATGTAGATTGAAGTTAGCATGGTATGATGGAAAGGGCACTGGCTTTGGGGTCCCAGAACTTTGGTTCAAATTCCTGCTCTCTTCTTTTACTGCCTAGGTTACCTGGGATAAGTTATGTTATCTAGCTGGGTCTTCATTTGCAAATTTAGGCAATTAAAGGATATTCTCCTTCCAGCTCTAAATCTATGCTTCCAGAATTTCCTTGCATGGCAGAGGGAAGTTAACCCCAGGAAGGGAAACTAGATGTCTGCATAATCCACACATTGGGTTATCAAACCCTTGAAAATGGAGAGTAGCTATTCTGGGTTGATTCTGGGCTATGGCTACAGGGGGTTGACACCATTTAACTGGAAAAGATAATTAGAATTTAAATTAAAAGTTAAAATAATTTAAAGTTTAAAAAAAAAAAGGAGAAATATTAAGCCAGTGAATACAGCTCTGCCTCTGGGTTTGGGTCTGTGGCCTTTTGGACTAGGTAAGCAAGTATGTGTGTGGTTTGGGGGATGGCTGGTTCATTAAGTGCCTAGTATTCAACTATCCTTTGTTCTTTCCCTGGCCTGTCTGGAACTCCTAGGGAGATAGAATGCTGGTTATGTAGCTTTGTCTCTCCTTTAGCATCTAATACAGTGCTGCAGTCCTCAGTGAGGGTTCATTAAAGACTTGGCAACATAAAACAAACATCAGGATCACAAGGGACCTTAAAGACCATCTAATCCAGGAGTTCTCAATTTGAGGTCTCTGAACTTTTTCTTATAGAATAGATGGATAGATAGCTAAGTAGGTGGATCAATAGAATTGGTTTCTTTCATAATCCTATGTTTTTTAACTTAAGCACTTAAAAACATTCTGAGACTTCATTGGAAGATAAAAGGGGTCCATGACAGAAAAAAAATAATTTCAACTCATTTGACATGCCTCATTTTACTGATGTGTAAAATGAGACAGAACAGGTAAATGACTTAAGGCCCTACAGCAAATGAGTCATAGAACAAAGACTAGAAGAAACAGATCTCTCATCTCCTAGTTTGATAGTCTTTCTATTTTTGTGCATGTAGATTCGAAAGATATTGCTGAAGTAGTTATCCGACTCACCCTCTTTCTATCTTGATCCTACAGGTCTGTGTCTTTCTTATTCTTCACAATCACCTGCTATATAAGGACCTTGGACAAAGTCAAGAAAGACAGGTAATGATGATCCAGGGTGCTTCCTCAGTCCCTCAGCAATTTTGCTTTCTCAATGTTTCTTTTTTACTGTTTCTCTAATGTCAAAGACCAGCTCTTTGGAGAATTAGGTTCTATTATATGCTGCTGGAATATTGGCTTAGAGTGTTGGGTCTGGGATGCTGGCTAAGATTGAGGATTGGCATGGGTTTGGGTTTGGCTCATGGTTCAGGAGGCCTGTATCCTCCTAATATCATTTTCAGGCAGTTTATATTTGATAGGTGGCTTCTTTGTTTGGTTCCTGCTGGGTTTCCTGCTCCTCAGGATGTCCAGCCACTGGTTTAGAGGAAGGAGGTTGTAGGCCAGAGAGGAGAAAGATGTAAGGTTGAAGGATAAAAGGAGAAAGAGGAAGGAGTTGTGTTTGAGATGACACACTACCCTTAAGCCTGAGTGCAAAACACTATACTTATCATTGACTTATGGCCCCCCAGCCTGGACTTCTCTAACCATTCCTAGTTATAGATAGAGAAACTTAGGGTCTCTTTGCTGGGGGTTGGGGTGGTGGGGAGGAGTGAGTCCTCAATCTGAAGGGATTTCTGTATTTTGGGGGATGCTAGACTCATAGAGTGTTAGAATCTTATCATCTTAGGATCAGAGACACCCCTGGAAGAGAATGTACAACCAAACTTCTCACTGTACATAAAAGGAAATTGAAGCCCGGAGAAGGGAAATAATTTGCTTGAGGCTATAGAATGACTTAATGGCAAAGGATGAACTTTAACCCTGCTCTACTGACTCTCAGAATGCTTTCATGGCTGGTTTTGTGCCTGCTGCTATATTACCCACATCCTAGGCTAACTCACAGTATAAGAGAAGTAGAAATAATAGGCAGGGACCTATTCACTGGGGTGGAATGGAATTTGAAAGAGACCATGGGAAGGGTCACAACCTCACATCTTTCTTCCACTGACCTCCACTGCCTATTGCTATAAATTCTTCCATTATCATTAAGCATTGCCCTTTCCAGGAGGCTTTTGGGAAATGTCAATTTAGTTTAATTTGCAGAAGAGTAGACTATCATATCACTCAGAATGGATGAATTTGTCAGAAGCTTTCATTCATTCATTTGATAAATATTTAGCACCTATTGCTAATCCCTTCAGGGAAGACACAGTCTGTGTCCAGTTTATGGTAGATTTCATGAAGATAGGGGCCTAGAAGAGCAGAAAGATAGGGAAGAGGAAAGTAGGAGTCCTAAACTTGCTTCTTTGCTGTTTTTGCCTGGGACTGCCCCAGTTTTCTTTCTTCCAGGAAGTCTTCCTTTACTAGTTCTGTCTTGCTCTGGTCTCTCCTTTTCCTGATATCATCTCAACAGATTGGGGGATATTTATGTGTTAGCTACAAGAAGTTTATTGTGTCTTTCACTTATGGGGGTGGGATGCCCAGGATGAAGGACAGTTTAGAGGGGGGACTTTGCTAGTCATGTCAAGTTTCTGGGGCCTCAATACCTTCTCAGGTCTTACTGAGAGATATTTGCTATTCTCTCAGATTCTCCTTCCTACTCAGAAACTTGGTCAGAAACTTGAGCTTATTCACCTCTCTAGCCTTGCCCCCCCCCCCCACTTTCAGGTCCCCAGTTCTGGTACCTGGTCCTTTCTTCCCTTCTTTTTTGAGTGTTTGTCACAAGGAAGAAGATTTGTAACAGAGCTATCAAGGCAAGGGTAAGGTTGCAAGCACACAAATACAGAACAAGAATAGATTATCAAAGAAAACCACTCAGAGCTGGCTAGGCAAAGCAGCTTCCCTTTATCCCCTGGCTGCTCCCATTCCATGCTTGCCCCCAAGCTTCTTTCTAGGTCTGGAGCTCTTCCTTTCCCCCTCCTCCCCAGGCCAAACAGAGTGACATCTGTTGCTCCAGAACACCCAGTACTGATTTGAGATCTGCCTACCTGCATGCTTTGGATGAGATTCAATCCCTGGCACTTTCAACCAATCAAGAGGCATTCTTTTTCGATGGTGGGTTTTGGACCTTCCACCTACTATCTAACATCCATTTGAACATTAACATAATCTCTCCTGTGGAAAGAAGGTAGAGAACAAAACAAAAACCTTTCATGTACCTTACAGTTTTTTTCATAGATTCATGAATTATCAGAACTGAAAGGGACCCTTGAGATTAAATCCAACCCTCTCATTTTACAGATGGAGAAACTGAGGCCCATAATTATCAAGTGACTCTCTTGAGGTCACACAGTTAGTCAGTGGCAGGTCTCCTGATTCCTAGTCCTATGTGCTCTTTCAACTACAGTCTTCCCCAAATATTTGCTGAATACTTCAACAGACATCCCCATCACTACATCCTGTCCCCCAAACTAGGACAATGTTAACACCTATAAAGGTGTGATGAAGATAACTTCATCAGATTGGAAGTTACAGGACACTTTTCCTTCTTTCTCTTTCCTCTCTCCTGATTCCTTCTTCCTTCTCCCTGTCTCTTTTCCTTTCTCCTCATTCCCCACTCTATTCCTACTTTTATTCTCTTTCCTTCCTCTATTGATGATGGGTATATCCCACCAAGGCAAAGCCAGAACAGAAGGCTGAGGATCTGGAGCCCAGGGACTGGACTGACTTTCTGAATCCCAAATTGGATTCCTGAGAACATAGGGAGGGGACAATGCTGAATCTTAGAGGGCTTGGGAATGCTTAGGCTTATGGCAGGAGAACAGGACCTTCAGAAGAAGGGATACGGACAAGAGTCCAGCTGGTCCCAGTTCAGAGAGCCAAATAGGGAATTTCATTCTGGTGATTCAGGCCACTGGTGTGGGAAAAGGGGGAGAGGAGAAGAGACGTGTCTCTCCAAGGCCTAAGACTTGGGGGGGAGGGGTTTAGACCTGCTTCACTTCCCCCCTTTACTTCTCCGTTTTGCTCCTGAGAAGCTCAATCCTCAGCTTCTCCAAACAAGTTGAAGAGAGAGGACAGAAGGAAGGGGGGGGAGGATGGCAAGTATATATATACAGGTTCAGCCTCAGATCTTCCTTTCTTTTCCCTTTCCCATTAGAATTTCATTTGCTAATGAGGTTAATTAGCCTTGGGACAGTGCCACTCTTTCATCTGCCCTTCTGTCCCTACCTAACACACATATACAGGCACACATGATTATATAGCACCCATAGAGGCACATGTGCACACACACACACATACACACACGAATATGACTCTTTCCTCTATACTCCTAGAGCATGTGCACAATCAATCAAAAAGCATTAATTAAATGCCTACTATATATTGGACACTGTAAAATAATGAAGGTACAAAGAAAAAAATTAAACAATTTCTGCCATCAAGGAGTGATAGCTACTAGAGGAGACAACATCTATGCATATGCATATTTAAATGTAGATACACATGTGCCTACACATTGGCATTTGTTGTGAATGTAGCTATGCATGTATATGCCAGTATCTTGTACATGTGACATATATGAACATATATACCCATATATGCATGAATTATAAATTTATATACAAAAGAAATAAAAATGCATTTTTGAATGTATGCATATATGTATGAATAAAAACCCAAAATCTATATATAAAGTAAAAGAAATATTTGAGAGCACATATGTATGAATATATATCTATATGAAGAAGATATAAGCTCAGGTTCATTTTTGGAAGGAAGACCCTAGCAGCTGGAGGATCAGGAAAGATTTCATGTAGAAGGTGGCCTCTGAGCTGGTTTTGAAAGGAAGCTAAGGATTCTAAGTGGTAGAGATGTGGGAGGAGTACATTCCAAGAATGGAGTTAGCCCAAGGAAACAGAGAGGGAATGTAATATATGAAAAACCTTAAGGGGGAATAATGTTTAATGAGTCTGGAAAAAGGAAGTTGGGGCCAGACTGTGAAGGTATCTAAAAGTCAAACTGGAGAATTTATCTTTGATCCTCCTCGTAAGAGGGAGCCACTGAAGTTTATTGAATGAAGATGTTGGTGGGGTCAGTAGAGGCTGGATTGGACAAGGGAGAGATTTGAATCAAGGCTTTTACATTAGTTCTGGTAAAAGGTGAAGATCTGAACTAGGGTGAGTCAAGGGAAGGAGTTGGTTGTGAGATGTGGCTATAAGAAAGGTAAGAAAGACAAGACACAACACAGAGAAATACACACTCAATGTAGTTGTATGATCCTATACTCACACACTTTTAGATAGGTGCATAAATTTGTCATACAGACACACAGAAAGCAATTGTGGGATGTTGAGTTCATGTCAGCTTGGTCTTGGAAAACTCTTTGGGAACATCACCTGGACAGAAAGTGAGTCCATCTATGATGGATAGCTGGTGGATTTGCCAAGTGATGAAGTCTCTTCTTGTACATTTTGTCTAGGGGCATTGTAGTCTTAACTCTGTCATTAACTTTTTTAAGTTAAGATTTAAGATTTTTATATTGGGGGTTTTTTTCACATTGCCTAGATTTTCCCATAATATTCCACTGTATTCATATACTATAATTTGTTTAGCCATTGCTGGTTATTGGGTGTTTACTTACAATTCTTTTTTTTTTTTGCTACTAACTTTCTGATTGACCTTGGGCAAAGTCCCTTCTTCTCGTTGGACCTCAGTTTCCACAACTGTGCCTTGATGCAGTCAGGCTAGATGATCTCTAAGGACTTAGTCTTCTAGATTTTATGGTTCTGATTCTTAGGACTTCTTAACACTGGAGTAGAAACTCTTATCATGCAAGAGTTCTTAACCTGTGGTCTATTAACTTTTTTTAAGTTGATAACCATATTTCAGTAGTATTGGTTTTATTTGTAATCCTATATATTTAACTTTATGCAAAAAAACCTATAATTTTCAGAAGAGGTTCATAGGCTTCACCAGACTAGACCATCCAGTGAGTCTGTGACACACACAAATGAACCAAACTAAGAGTTCATGGTCTAGTGCTAGATAAAAATGATCAGCATTTATTATTATTATTATTATTGATAATAATAATATGATAATATTATGATAATAATAATGATGATGATGATGATGATCACATTTTCATTCTTCCCAGAATTAGTGAGCTACTCAAATCCTGAACCTCTCAGCTGTTATGATTCTGCAGTTTTAAAAGAGAGAACCCTTCTTCCCACCTGAATGAGTTACCTTGGACTGAATGGACAGAGACTTTGCCCCTAAATTCAAAAGCCACCTCAGGAACTAGGACCAGGCCAGAGGGTTCAACTCAAGCACTAAGTGATGAGTTGACAGGATCACATACATCAGTTCTAGGAAGATAGGGTGGGGTGGGTAAAGCAGAGAAGTTAGGACACCAGCATTCTACTCTTTTTTTTTTAATTTTAATTTTTTTTTTAGCATTCTACTCTTGACCCAGAGACTGGCTATGTGAGTGGAGCAAGTCCTGGCCCTTCTTTGACCTTCAAGATTTTCCTCCATAAAGTCAAGGGATTAGATGGATCTCTCAGATCCCTTCAATATCTGTCATTCTGAGGTCTATAAAACAGTCATTATGAGGTGACAGCTCTTCAGATTTGGGAGTAGGGTAGCTAGGTGGAGCAATGGATAGAGCACCAGCTCTGTAGTCAGGAGAACCTGAGTTCAAATCTGGACTCAGACACTTAATAATTTCCTACCTGTGTGACCTTGGCCAAGTCACTTAACCCCATTGCCTTAAATGAATAAATTTTTTAAAAAAAGATGGAAGTGTGGGATCTGTGTTCCATGTACAAGGTTCTCCCTTCCCAGGATGGGAGGGTGAGGTCTTTATGATAGAGATGGAGGACTATATGGGGAGAGGGTGACTCTGGCCTCAAAGGGAGTGAATGATATTTCAGCTTTCCAGCTCTGGACTAGAGAATGGGTAGGGCAAGGAGAAAGGAAGGATGAAGAAAGAAGCATCAGCTGCAGACACTTGTTCCTTCTCTATCCATTCTTTCTGTGGGTGATATTACCTAAATCCTTTTTCGTGGGGGGAAGTCTGGGTTTTTTTGGGGGGCCCAGGGAGCAATCGTTTGTTATAAGAGTTGCAGCTTGTGTAAGAGTATGTGGTGTATATCTGAGGTCTGTGGTATCCTTTAGCACATATGTATAATAATGTATGTGAGTGTGGTTATGTACGGAGAGTATATAACTATATGGTATGAGAGGTATAGGATGTGTGGTGTTATTGGTGGGGAGTGGAATGGGATAGATGGGGAGGGGGACTGTGTGTGGTGAGTGATATTCTATGTGGGTCAGATCAGTAGTCTATGTACATATGTGCTATGTGGGTATGGGAAGATGGGATGTGTGTGAGTGGTTGATGTGCATGGCCTATGTGGTTGTGTGTGTATGTGTGTGTGTGTGTGTGTGTGTTTGTGTGTGTGTATGTGTTCAGGGATGGGTTGCTGTGGAGGAAGTGTTTTCTCCCTGCCTCCTGCCTTGAGGAGAAGGGCCCCCTTCAGCTGCAGCTGGGTGCCGTTGGTGGCTGACAGCTAAGAGGAAGCCTTGGGGAGTGTGGTTACAGGGGCTGTTGGAGGCCCCTCTACCCACATGGAGAAATGCTCAAAGGCAGGTGTCAGCCACTGGCATCATTCTGTCTTTGTAGGGAGTCCCGTAGGATCACTCCTAGGATTCTTTTTTTGGGGGGGGGGGTGTTGTGCTATGGGGAAGACGCTGGCTCATTGTGATTTAGGTGAAATATGTAGGAAGATCAGGGAGATGGGAAAAATATGTTGACAAATCCCTAAAGATTGTTTCTAGGGTCATGAGTGAGGTTGAGTTTCCTGAGTCTAATACCCACTTGGGACAGGACTGGGTAAAGTCTTTTACCTTTTGAGACCTCTGTTCTGTCATCTGGAGTCAGGAGGACCTGAGTTCAAATCTGGACTCAGACACTTAATAATTGCCTACCTGTGTGACTACTCAGGATAATAATACTTTCTCTGCTTCCCTTAGAAGGCTGTCATGGGAAAGGGCTTAGTAAACCCCAGATGGATTTAGAAATGTGAGCTGTCACTAATATGACTATTCTTATTACATGTTCTTGAAGTCCTCTGAAAACTATCTTCCTTAGCACCACAAGCAGACTTTCTAGTCTATGCCCAGCCAGCTCTCCATTTTGGAAATTGTGGTGAAAGGGAGTGAGGTATCTGGTGAATTTCCGGCCTTTATAGTTCCTTTTGGGGATAAACTAGGAAGTGGTTTACAAGAGAGATAGCCCCTCACCCTCCACAGCCAGCTGCTGGCTGAGTGCCTTGAGGGAGGGTAGATACTGTCCTCCTGCCCCCCCCCCCCAATCCCCTGCCATGCCCAGTAACACTGGGAAATAGCAGGCCAGACCAGTCAACCGACAGTGGGAACTCACTGTGCCATGCTTCAGATTCCAGGATCAAGGCAGTGGGAAATGACTTGAACTTTTTCCTGGTGATGTCTGTATGAAACTTTTTACTTTGAAGTTATTGGGTAAGTTATTGGGTAAGAATTTAGTGCCTCTGGAGATACTATTCCCCAAAGTCCAAATTTTTCACAGCTGTGTATCAAAAATGTAATTCTCTGGGGTCATGAATCATCAGTGAGATGATTAGAGCTGGAAGATAGTTAAAGATCACATAATCTAACCATATCCATTTGATTGAGGTAGAGAAGGATCTTGGCCAAATAACTTGCCTGTGTTCACATAGGTTATCAGTGGCACAGCCAATGACACTTCTCTTGATTCCCAGCCCCACTGTTTGTACAGTGTATTTACACTTTTCATATAAGGAACATACCCAGAAAGGAGTTTGGATCTCCAACAGATCTCTACAAAATTTCTCCCTTCCCCACTGTCAAAATTAAAAATACAAATTACTTTAAAAGTCAGATACTCTAGAAAATTTTTTTAAAAAGCAAATTATCTTGAGAGGCAGTTCTGTGATACTAGTCTTCTCAGATTTCCAATCAATCATTCAGTCAATCCATAAACATGTTAACTATCTACTATTTGTTAGGCACTGTGCTAAGCCCAAAAAGAGGCAAAGAACAGTTTCTGACCTCAAGGCATTTACAATCTAATTGAGGGTGGGGGAACAACATGCAAACAAATATATATGCAAAGCAAGTTATATATAGGATAAATAGGAAATCATTAATTGATGGAAGACTCTAGAATTAAGAGGGGTTGAGAAAGACTTCTTGTGAAAAATGAAATTTAATTCAGAACTTAAAGGAAGCCAGAGGAAGGAGAACATTCCAGGTTTGGGGGACAGTCAGAGAGAGTGTCTGGAGCTGAGAGACAGTGTCTTGTTCTGGAGCAGTCAAGAGGCCAGTGTCATTGGTTTGAAGAGTACATAGTGGGGAGGAGTAAGATGTTAAGAAGACTGGAAGGCGGGGGGGGCTAGTATTTTATATTTGATTCTGGAGGCAATAGGGGGCCACTGGAGTTTATTGAAGAGGTAGGGGAGTGACATGGTCAGACATTTGTTTTAGGAAAATCACTTTAGTATATAAATGGAAGATAGACTGGAGTGGGGAGAGACTTGAGGCAAGCAGAGCTATTGTGATAGTTCAGGTATGAGATGATGAGGGTCTATACCAGAGAGGACGAGAGAATTGTGCTCAATTCAAGAGATGTTGCAAAAGGTCGTTTCAACAACAACAAATTGGTATGGGGAGAGAGATATCAGGATAACTATGTTGGCAGTATGAGGTACTGGGAGGATGGTGTCACCCTCTACAGTAATGGAAAGTGGTGCTTGTGGGGAAGGGTTTAGAGGGAAAGATGATGAGTTTTATTTTGGATAAATGGAGATTAAGACACCTATTGAGGGGCAGCTAGGTGGCACAGTGGATAGAGCACTGGCTCTGGAGTCAGGAGTACCTGAGTTCAAATCTGGTTTCAGACACATAATAATTGCCTAGCTGTGTGACCTTGGGCAAGTTACTTAACCCCATTGCCTTAAATTTAAAAAAAAAAGACATCTACTGGATATCCTGTTTGAGATGTGTGAAAGGCAGTTGGAGATGTGAGATTAGAGGTCAGCCAGGCAGAAAAGGCAGATTGGCATAAAGATAGTGATTAAATGCAATGGAAGCTGATGTAGTATAGAGGGAGAAGAGAAGGCCCAGAACAGAAAGGGACATCTACAGTTAGAGGATGTGCTCCAGATGAGGATCCAGCAAAGAAGTCAGAGAAGGAGTGATTAGATAGGTATAAGAAGAACCAGGAAAGAGCAGTATGCAGAAAATCTAGAGAGAAGAGAGTACTAAGGAGGAGAGAACGATTAGTAGTTGTGAGAGATTGCAGAGAGGTCAAAGAGAATGAGAACTGAGAAAAGACCATTGGATTTGGCTACTAAGAATTCATTGGCAACTTTGGAGGAGAGATTAGTTTTGATGGAATGATAAGAACAGAAACCAGATTTGAGAATTTAAGAGAATATGAAAGAAGAAAAGTGAAGGAACCTATCTGTAAACAACTTTTTTGAGGAATTAAGCTAGGAAGGGCAGAAGAGATGTAGGATAATAGCTAGTGGGGAGAGAAGGATCAAGTGAAGGTTTTTTCAGAATGGGAAAGACACGAGCATTTTGTGGACAGTGGGGAGTGAGGCAGTGAACAAGAAGAGATTAAAAATGGGGGCGGCTAGGTGGCACAGTGGATAAAGCACTGGCCCTGGAGTCAGGAGTACCTAGGTTCAAATCTGGTCTCAGACATTTAATAATTACCTAGCTGTGTGGCCTTGGGCAAACCACTTAACCCCATTTGTTTTGCAAAAACCTTAAAAAAAGAGAGAGAGATTAAAAATAAATGAAAATGTGAGGATGACAGAGCAGGTGAGAAGTCAGGATGAATTGGGATCCCTTGCCCAGGTTTTAGCCTCAGTCAAGAGGAAGGCTACTTCATTGACTCTCCTGCCTTCAATCTTTTTTCCTTTTTTTTAGATTTTTTTTCAAGGCAAATGGGGTTAAGTGACTTGCCCAAGGCCACACAGCTAGGTAATTATTAAGTGTCTGAGTCCGGATTTGAACTCAGGTACACCTGACTCCAGGGTCAGTGCTCTATCCACTGTACCACCTAGCTGCCTCTCCCACCTTCAATCTTATTTTTATTTTTATTTATTATTTTTTTTCCTGCCTTCAATCTTAATGCATCCTTTCTCTGCTTCTCTGTAACTGTCCAGCTTTGAATGAATAAGAAATCATTTATAAACCCTTTCCCATGTTCCAGCCATTCTGCTAAGCTTTGAGAATATAAATATACAACTGCCACCATCTCATGGAGCTTATGTTCTTATGAGGAAAGAACACATATAGAAGAGTGAGAGTTGACCAGGGAGGAATATTTTGATTTGAAAAATTATAAGAATGGTGTGAGTACATGAACACAATACACTTTCCTAGTAGGATTTACTATGCTACTGAGTGGTGGGAAATTGGGTACTTAGATGGTAGGGAGGCAACTGGGCAGGGAATAGGCAGTAAAGTTAAGTATAGCAGCTGGAGGAGACCTGGATATGGTGGTCTATGAGAGGGACTCACCAAACAGAAGGTTAGAGGGGAGGGGGGGAATCCAGGATGGAAGTTTCAGGGCTGAAAGAGCCCAGGACATAGCTTTTGGTCCAGTGAATAAAGATGACGTAGCAGTGTTATAGGGACTGCTATTCTCATGTGACTGAGAATAGGAAAGGAGGAAATAAGCATTTCCATAGTGCAGGCACTATGATTTTTACAAATATAGTCCCATTTGACCCTCATAATAACCTGGGAGGGAGGTTCTATTATTACCCCCATTTTATAGTTGAGGAAACTGAGGCCAATTGAAGTTAAGTGACTTGTCCAGGGTCATATAGCTAGGAAGTATCAGAGGCAAGATTTGGACTCAGGTCTCCCTGATTCCAGGCCAGTAGTCTATCCACTACATCAAGCTGCCTCCTTGACTTAGGGTCAAGGAGCTGAATGAATTGTAAGATAGGTGTTGGAATCATTAGATCATAGATTTAGAGCTGTAAGGGACTTTTCGTGGTTAATGGTTCCTCTTAAGAACAGATAAAGAAACTGAGATATGAAGAGTTTAGGTGACTTGTCCAAGGTCATGCAACCAAGATATGGTAGAACTAGGATTCAAATCCTTCCCTTTCCACCATACCATTATTATTTATCTCATGAATATGGGAATATATTTTTTTCTACTTCCAAATACATATAGTGACTTAAATAAAGCTTACCAATATTTACCTAGTACAAGGTTTCTTTTTTCTTTTTTTCTCCCCCAATTACATGTAAAGATAGTTTTAAATGTTCATTTTTGTAAGCTTTTGAGTTCCATATTTTTCTCCCTTCTTTCTTCCCCCTCCACATGATAAGAATAATCTGATATAGGTTTTATATGTACAACTGTGTTAAACGTATTTCCATATTAGTCATGCTGTGAAAGAATAATCAGAACAAAAGTGAAAAAAACATGAGAAAGAGAAAAATATAAAATAAGTTTTTAAAACTGAAAATAGTATAGTACAGGGTTTCTTAAACTTTTTTTATGTCAGGGATTTTTTGGACAGTCTGATGAAGTCTGTGGGTCCCTCCTGGTTTTTAAATACATAAAATAAAATACATGAGATTACAAAGAAAACCAATTATACTGAACTGCAGTTATCTAAACACAAAAACAAAAACACAAATTCAAATTCAGACACCCCTTGTTAAAAATCTCTGGCTTAGGGACAGCTAGGTAGCACATTGGATACAACACCAGCCCTGAAGTCAGGAGGACCTGAGTTCAAATTCCACCTCAGGCACTTGATACTACCTGTGTGACCTTGGGCTAGTCACTAAACACCATTGCCTCACCAAAAAAAAAACCAAACAAACATAAAAACCTCTGGCTTAATGGCAGTTCTTTGGAAACTTCTTTTTTTTTTCTTTTTTAGGTTTTTTTTGCAAGGCAAATGGGGTTAAGTGGCTTGCCCAAGGCCACACAGCTAGGTAATTATTAAGTGTCTGAGACCAGATTTGAACTCAGGCATTCCTGACTCTGGGGCTGGTGTCGTATCCACTGTGCCACCTAGCCACCCTCTTTGGAAGCTTCTAAGAATAATTCATGATTAGCATGTCAATTTATTCTCTTCTAAGAACTTAACTTTTTGTATAGTTTGTTCTCCTAAACATTTTCCTCAACTTTTTTTTTCATTTTTTTTCATTTTCCTCAACTTCTAAACAATTTCACTTACATTCTTTATTTACTTAGAAAACAAACTTAAGTTATGTATATCCATTATAAATATAAATTTCAGGCGGCTAGGTGGCCTAGTGGATAAAGCACTGGCCTTGGAGTCAGGAGTACCTGGGTTCAAATCTGGTCTCAGACACTTAATAATTACCGAGCTCTGTGGCCTTGGGCAAACCACTTAACCCCATTTGCCTTGCAAAAAAACCTAAATATATATATAAATTCTATTCCTGTCAGAATGTATTAGTGGGGCTCAAATTACTGAGATTTTTCTGTATTTAATAAAACAATCAATATAGATTTATTAAGCACCTACTACGTGCAGACATTGAGTTAAGCTGGAGATACAAAAACAAAATGAAACTCTTCCTGTTCTCGAGGAACTTCTACTTTATTAGAAGAGGCAATATATATATATATACATAAAGAATCTATAAAGCCAAATACAGAGTAGTTAACTGGGGAGGTCACTAGCAGCTTGGAGGAGATGAGGAAAGATTTTATCTTGATGGGAGTTCTAAAAAGTAGTGGTAGGGAGGAAGGTAAGGAGGGGACTGTCACTGAAAGTCAATAGACATGAAAGATGAAGACTTTGTATGAAGACTGGCCAGTTTGACTGAACCATGGAATTCAAGAAAGGGAGTGATACAGAATGAGACTGGAAAGGTAGATTGAGGCCAGGTAATGAAACCTTCACTTTTGAAACTGGAATTTTTATTTGATCCTTGAGGCAATAAGGGGCCACTGAAATTTTTAATATGGGGGGGAATGATATCAATATTTAAGGAAAATTTGTTTGGCATTTGTGTGATTGAGGCAGAGATTTATATCAAATAAGAGCTTATTGCAATAGTCTAGTCAAGAGGTGACAAAAGCCTAAACCAAGATTGGGGCTGCACGAGTGAAGAGAAGCAGATGGATTCAAAAGATATTATATGGGTAGAAATGGCAAGTGATGGTAGCTGATTGTATACATGGGGTGAGAGTGAGGAATCAAGATTACATCCAAGTCAAGAATCTGGAGGAAACTGAAAGAATGGTGGTTCCTATTGATAGAAAGAAGGGAGTCTAGAAGAGGAGTGAGTTGTTTGTGGAGGAAAGAAAAAGAATTCTACCTTGGATATATTGAATTTGAAGTGTTTATGGGCTATGCTGTTTGAAATATCCAGAAAACAGATTGTAAAAATAACTACCAGCATTCATACAACACTTTATTTTGCAAAGAGCTTTACATAGAATTATCATAGTTGATGAGACCAGAACTCGTGATCCTGAAGTCAGATGGATAGATTTGTACATAGTTATTCTTCCCCATTGCAACTTTCCCGATGTGGTTTCAATGTTCTGTGGGTCACCAAAAGAAATTAAATGGGAATTTTAAGGGAGTTTTCACAGATAACATACAAAGGGCAGCAGACCACATACAAAAATTTAGAAACTCAGAAATACATAAAATATATGTATAATTTTATATAATATCAATATATTTTATCTTTTAATAGCATAATAATTCAGATTTCTTCTCTGGGAGGAAGGGAGAGTCAAGTAATTTTACATGAATTTTCTAGATCTCTGGGGCACTGCACCTGTGACTCCTTCAATATGGAAAGGATAACTGTATTTGATATCCTGGATCTGGGAGAAAGCAAAAGAAAATGATATACCAGCATCCAATAGTGATTCCCATTTCTGAATCACGGAATCTATAAAATGAGGGAATTTGACTACAAAGTTTAAATCTCTGAGTCTAAATGTTATTCTTTGTGGTCTAGATTAAGGGTTACCGTTGTGGGGGGGGTGGAAGAAGGCAAAAGTTATTCCGTGAGGGAAAGTTGAGGGTCAGAGCCTGGGGAATATTCATGGTTTGGGTCCACATTTGGACAGGGAGGTTGGCAATTAGGGTATGGGTAATAGCTGTAGATTATTGTTTGGAGGAAAGTCAGGGTTGTGTCTGTGGATGATCGACTAGGGGTTATTGTTTGGAAGATTGAGGGTTTGGGTCTGGGTTAGGGCTGGGGATTAGGGTTAAGGCTGGAGGTTACTATTTGAAAGGTTAGGGGGATTTAGCTCTGATGGATCAAGTCCATAAACTAGTTAGAGTTTAATGTCTAAATGTGGAGACCCAGGCAAGAAGGCTCTGTCCAAGGATGCCTTGGGGCCCCGGGGTGCATGCATGGTGCTAAATTGTGGCTGAGTTTGTATTTCACAACATCCTCTGGAAGACTCTGAACACGTCTCTGCCCATGTTGGGTAAACAGAAGCAGCTGATCTGGGCAGTGACCCGTGGGCTGGGGATCCTGTGAGCCCAGATCTGGTTTCTTGACCTGGGCTCTCTGACAAGGGTCTGGTAGCTATAGAAAAGGAGTGAGGGATGAAAGTTTGGGGGGCAGGAGAGGGAAAGACTGAATTTTTAAAAAATTGAAGTATGGTCCATCTGGGAATGAATAGGGAATGGTTCTCCCATGAATTATGTGAAGAATTATAGCTAATATAGCTATATGTGAAGAATTATAGCTAATATGGCTATTATTTTAAAAACATTGGAGGACTTTTTGGAAGAGGTTACTCTTAGCAGGTAGCAAGATAATTGTGGATTTTTTCTGTCTTGTGGTCAGTCAAGAGAGGTGATTCCCCTCTTTTTGAAGATGGACCTTCAAGAAACCTTCATTTGAAAATGTAAGGGGGTTCTGATTTCATCCTCTAACCTTTGCTTAGGGTCAGTCTACAGCTATGTCTTTCTTCCTGGGCCTCAGGTCCATGTACAGAGTCTCGACAGAGGGGGCTAAGTCTGCTCTCCATGGATTCCTCTTCTTAACTCCGTTGCCACTTCCTATTGGGCCCCATATTGGTCCTGAAAGCAACTATCTTCTTTCCTTTCCCCTCCAATCCGGAAATTGTGGCTTTCCCCATATACAGTCTCTCTTTAGCCTCATCAGACTGGCTGGAGGTGCCCTTCATGGACCTTTTTTTTTCATGCCATCGTTGTGGGGAGGGGAAGAGAAGGGAACAGCTCCCCATATCAGCTGTATCTGGACCACTCCTTTGCCTTGTGATACAGGCATGACGTCCATCCTCCCATCCTCCTCTTCTTTCTTCTCCACTATGGTTCCTTTCTTTTCTTCTCCTCTCTCAGTTCACTTCTCCCCTTCCAGGCTCAGTTTTACTCTGTAAGTGACTAATATGAAAAAATGTACATTTGGACATTTCCTGGAGAGAACTAGAGCCTGATCTCCTAACCTTTCTGCAAAGTTGGCTCCATCTTATTAAATGTTTCTCTTGCCTTCTCTCTCCCCTACCCCCCAATCCATGTGTGTCTCCCTTTCTCCTAGGGTGGACTCTTCTATGTTTCTCTCCTCTTCTGACTGTTTCTGACTTTCTCAGTCTTTATCTCTCTGTGGCTCAGATTCCCTTGATCTTGCTGCATTTCTCTCTCTTTTAAGTGTCTCTTATCTCTCTCCTCTCCCATGACTTTACGTGTCTCATGCTTATGAACAGGGAAGGCTTTAAGGCCTGATGATTTCCTGGAGTCTTTCCATTTTCCCTTGCCTTGAAGGTACTGGGGCTGTTGCTGCTGCAAAAGCCAGGGTGGGAGGAAAATGGGGGAAAGAGCAACTGTGGAGGAATCTTGTTGGTGGGCTCTGCTCCCCTTTGTAATCTCCTCCCCCTGTTGGCTCTGGATAGGAATCTGGGTTTGCCAGCAAATGTGAGTGTGGGTGTCTTTGAAGGGCCATCTCTGTATGTGTAGATAGATGAGTGTAGAGATGACTGTGTTAATGATTGTGTTTGTTTGTGTCCATGTGTCCATCCCTGCACGTGCCTACTTCTGGCTCTGTGTGTGTGTGTCTGTATGTTGACATCTGCATGTCTCTGTGGTGTGGCTCAAGGGAAAAGCCACAGCAGCAGCCCCAATCCCCCCAATCCCAGCCTCTGGCCAGTTTTCTCCTGTTGCTCCCTAACAGAGACTGTTTTGTACTCTGAGCCAGCACAGGGTTCCCTCCCATCCTGAGAAGGGCTTTGTCCCCTAAGGGGTGGAGCAAAAAGGGGGTGGGTGTACCCAATGCAGAAGCTCCCAAATTGGTCCAGGAGGCCCTAGTTGACTTTTGCCTGGACAGTGACAAAGCTGCCTCATCCCTTTGTCCTGCACAAAGTAGCCAGTATGATGGGGTAAATGTTCTCAGTAGCCAGGCTTTCTTGATCATTGGGTTTTCCACAAAGTAGTCCTCTCTTCATCTTCCTTCCCTTCTCACTGCTCACTCTCCCCATTCATTGGGTTCTTTCCCAGCTTTGCTTAGGTCTACTTTAAAAGCCTGCTTCTTTTGTAAAGCCTTCCCTGCCTGTTCCAGCCAGCCCTTCATTCGAATACATATTATGGCATAGCATTCTATTCTGCATTGTTCTCCGCTGCTCCTTGTACCCTGTAGACTCTAACCCCTCCCCTCATGGCAGGGCCCCAGATTCTGAGCTCCCTTGGGACAGGGTCTGGGTCTTATCTCCTCTCTCTTCCTCTAGACTTGGTTTCCTGACCAGTACCCCCCCCCCCAGGCAGCCCCATTTGGACTAGAGACTTAGCATCCCCCAAGACCCTTTCAGAAGGTCTACACTTATAACTACAATTACAACTGCTACAAGATCAAAACTATTCATAATAAAATTAAGATGTTTTAATTTCTATTATGGTAAATCTTTAGATAAAAATAGCAAAGCTCTTTGGGGGGGAGAGTAGATTTTAAAGGAGATCCTGAGTCCAGAAAGTTTGAAACACTCCGAGACTGTAACATTCAAACCAGTTGCTGGCCGGTATCATGTAAGATAACAAATCCTGATTTTGAAAATTATATATGTCATTTGTTGGTTTCTTATCTACTTTCTGGGCTGTAAGTCCTATGAATACAGTGACTTGTTCAGTCATTTTTATTTTTCAGTTGTGTCTAACTCTTTGGAACCCCTTTAAGCGTTTTCTTGGCAATGATACTGGAGTGGTTTGTCTTCTCCTTTTCCAGCTCATTTTACAGATGAGGAAACTGAGACAAACAGGGTGAAATGAACAGGATCACATAGCTAATAGGTGAACTCAGGAGGATGAATCTTCCTGATTCCAGACCTGGCATTCTCTCCACTGTGCCATCACCACCTATATTTTATCTGAACCAGGCATGGTTCTTAATCTTTTTTTGTGTCCTGGACCCTTTGGGCTGTGTCAGGTGAAACCTGACATGTTTTTAAATGCATGAAACAACATAGGATTATAAGTCAAACCAATTATGTTGAAATTATTACCAAAATATTAGAAAAACAAATTCATGAATCCCAGATTAGAACCCCTGCCCTTGAAGGTACCCAATGATTCCTTGTTCCTTTCCCTGTGAGCTCCCCATAGACCAACCAGTCTCTTCCATAGTATGGAGGAGTTCAAGATGGGGCATGTGGAGGATGGAGAGGATGTTTCAGAAAAGATTTATGGATTATAGATTAATAAAGCCCAGATCCTTGGCCTCCAGGGGTTTGAAGGAGTTTTGCCTCTTAGAGAATCTATTTCCACCACAACCTCCCCTACCCTCAGCCACCCTGTTTGTAGCACTCCCAAGGTCTTTCTGATTAAAGACTATCCCATGAAGGCCTAGCTCCCCCACAGGGGTGCCCAGCCAGGCAGCTTCCTCCACCTCTTGAGATTGGGCAGCTTCCATTCAACGACCCGCCCATCTGCTGACAGCCTGCCAGGTTGGGTGTTGCAATACTGGGCAAAAAACTAGATGAAGCAGAACAGCCAAGAAGGGCTTTCCTGGCCACGTGGGGGAAGGGAGGGGGACCTTGCTGCTCCCAGGAGTGCCTCCCTTTCACATTCATTCATCAGCCCTTTCCAGAGCCCCTCTAGTGTGGTGTGCCTAATCTTGCTAAAGGAGATTGTCAGGAAGACAGAACACTCAACTTCAACCTGGGAAACTCATGTTCCAGCTGAGGAGACAGAGAACGCCCACAAATGATGTTATCCAAGGCTCACCTTTCTTAGCTCTCTGGAGTTTTCAAAGAATTCAAAAAATAGGCAGCTTAGGATTAAATGTTGAGGTATCGACTTCCATTCTATGGGAGAGAGAGAGAGAGAGAGAGAGAGAGAGAGAGAGAGAGAGAGAGAGATTCTGAAGTCATCTGTTCCCCTTCCTTCCCTTTTCTGGAAAATTGTGATTCCCCAATGAGAGCACATTAACTGCTCATTGAATATGTAAGGCTCCATATTTATCAGGATATGTGTTTCCAGACATTATACACACTCATGATAATATATGCGAGTATGTATATAAATTTTTATTTATTTTGTTATTTCCCAATTCCATGTAAACAAAAATTTTTAACAATTTTTTTTCACTGCCTACCATTTTTTAGAAGAAGGAAAAGCAGGGAGGGAGTTGGAAAATCTGGTAAAAATGAATGTTAAAAATTTTCTTGGGGGCAGCTAGGTGGCGCAGTGGATAGAGCACCAGCCTTGGAGTCAGGAGTACCTGAGTTCAAGTGCAGCCTCAGACACTTAATAATTACCTAGCTGTGTGGCCTTGGGCAAGCCACTTAACCCCATTGTCTTGAAAAAACTAAAAAAAAAAATTTCTTGATATGCAATTGGAGGGAAATATAAAAAAAATTTACTATTAAAAAATTATTTTTTTTAAATTTTGAGTTCCAAACTTCTGTCTCCTTTTTATTCTGACCCCTCCTTGAAAGATAAGCACTTTTTTATTATTCATACAAAGCATATTTTCATATTAGCCATATTGAAAAAGAAAACACAAACAATAAAAATAAAGAAAATTTTAAAAAGTGAATATGGACATTGTTGAGTGGGGGGTGCACACATATATGTATTTATGTATATTCAGGTAATTGAGAATATGCTGATCAAAATAGCAAACATCTATTTTATTTAAAAAAGTTAGATTTTAGGGGCAGTTAGATGGCACAGTGGATAGAATACCAACCCTGGAGTCAGAAGGACCTGAGTTCAAATTTGGCCTTAGACACTTAATTTCCTGTGTGACCTTGGGCAAGTCACTTAACCCCATTGCCTTGCAAAAACCAAGGAAAAAAATAGATTTTATTGCTATCCTTTGCTATCCTAGATTTGCCCATATATTCCTCTCTCTCTCCTGTCCAGAGAGCACCTATTATAATAAATAATTTTGGTTTTTTGGTTACATTTTGAGTTCTAAATTGTCTTCCTCATTCTCTCTCTCTCTCAACCCTGAATTAGAGGTCACCATTTGTTCTAGTTAGATATGTGAGATTATACAATACCTATTTCCTATAGCAGTTCTTTCTCTGGAGGTGAATTATATTTTCTTTCATAAATCCTTCAGAGTTTATTGAATGACCCTATTACTCAGAATACCTCAGTCATTTACAGTTATTCCTTGAACAATATTGTTCTTACTCTTTACAATGTTCTCTTGGTTCTACTCATTTCAATTTTGATTATTTCTTTTTTTAAAATTTTATTTAAGGCAATGGGGTTCAGTGACTTGCCCAAGGTCATACAGCTAGGCAATTATTAAGTGTCTGAGGCCAGATTTGAACTCAGGTACTCCTGACTCCAGGGCTGTGCCACCTAGTTGCCCCACTTTTAATTATTTCTTATAAACCTTTCCATGTTTTTCTAAAATCAACCTGCTCGTCATTTCTTACAACACAATAGTAGAATATCTTCACAATCATTATACCACAACTTGGTCAGTCTAATTAATGGGCATCCCTTCCATTTTCGATTCTTTGCCATTACATAGAGAACTGCTATAGGTATTTTGGAACTTATAGGATTTTTTAACTTCCCCTGCCCCCAACACCTTGGGAAATTTAAAAAATTTCAAAGGGTATACAATTTTATAATTTTTTGGCCATAATTCCAAACTGCTCTCCAAAATAGTTGGATCAGTTGGCAATTCTACCATATCCCTCTATCATTTGTTATTTTCCCTTACTCTCCTTTTAGTCAATATGATATTTATGAGGTAGTATCTTAGTGTTATTTTAACTTGCATTTCTCTAATCAATAATGATTTAAAGCAATTTTTCATATTTAAAAGAAAAAAAAGTCAGCAAAACCATTCAAGAAATTATTTAAAAGAAAAAAGTCAGCAAAAACCATGGCCATGGAACCCTGATCTCTACAAAGAACTGATGACTAGTATTTTCTCATATCTCTGCTTAGGACAAGTTTCTTAATTATGTGTTTTTTTCAATGATTTTGAAATGGCTTTGCTTGTAATTTGCAATTTTACATTTTAATTCTTTTGTGGTAGTTATTATCATTTACATTGTTGTTGCCATAGTATAGGAGGCAGCTATATAAGCTCAGTGGATAGTGCTGAGCCTATTGTCAGGATAGACCCAAGTTCATATGTGACTTCAGACATTTACTAGCCGTGTGACCCTGAGCAAGTCTCTTAACCCCTGTTTGTCTTAATTCATCTGAGAAGGAAATGGCGAATCACTCCAGAATCTTTGTCAAGAAAAACTTTCCAGACTATGGAATCCTGAAGAGTTGGATGTGACTGAACAACCAGCCATTATATACATTGTTCTTCTGGCCCAGCTAACTTTACTTTGCATCAGATTATGCCTCTCTGCATTCATCATTCTTACAGTCCCTACACCATAGTGACTTCCTCTCTATTCACCTATTACAGTTTGTTCAGTTGTTTCCCAACAGATGGGCATCTGCTCTGTTTCCAGTTCTCTGTGATGACAAAAGAGCAGTCAGGTATTTATATAGTAGGCAGAACATCCTGCTCCTATACTTTTGTCGATGATGATGGATATCAAAGTGGGTTCTTCCTCCACCTGGAGGG
Organism: Macrotis lagotis; assembly: GCF_037893015.1. NCBI lineage: Eukaryota > Metazoa > Chordata > Mammalia > Peramelemorphia > Peramelidae > Macrotis > Macrotis lagotis. Next base: position 111,572,111 of record NC_133665.1, read on the forward strand.
ATTATACCTTGTCCACTGTCTGCTTCAGTATGCCTTGTTCTCTTGCCCCGTCATCAACTTTCCACAGTGTGTGTGGGCACTTTCCTCTAGATCTCTTGATACTAAGAGAGCATGTGGCTATTGGTTATCTGTTGCTATTGACACATGACCAACCCATCACTCCTTTTCTAGTCATGCATGTCATGACAAACTTCATGTTTCTTCTCCTACTCATCCCCTCCAAGCTAAGCAGTTCTCATCAGTTCATGCCTGCCATGGACCATTCCATTGTCCATTGGGCAGCTCAGAGTTTTAATCCTTTGGGAACTGTAATGTTTCATGAATCGGAATAATTAATAATAATTGCTATTTACAGAGGGCTGACTATAACATGTATCTCATTTAAACCTCACAAAAAGCCCCCTTTTATAGAAGTAGAAGCCCAGCCAACAGGGGTCAAGTGACTTGCAAAGGGTCACATGGCTAGTAGATATCTGGGGGAGGGAATATTTGAACTCAAGTGATGCCTAAAACATCACTATATGAATATTGTTGTTAAAAAAAATTAGGCCTGGGGCAGTTAGGTGGTACAGTGGATAGTTCACATCCCACCTCACACACTTAATAATTACCAAGCTGTGTGATCTTGAACAAGTCTCTTAAGCTCATTGCCTTGTAAAAACAAAAACAAAACAAAAGTTAGACACGGGGCAGCTTGGGTGGCACAGTGGATAGAGCACCAGTTCTGGAGTCAGGAGGACCTGAGTTCAAATATGACCCCGACACTCAACACTTAATAGCTGTTTGACCCTGGGAAAGTCACTTAATCCCATTGCCTTGCAAAAACTTAAAAAAAAAGTCAAACCTTTGACTCCGGGAAGAAGCACAAGGTCACTAGAAGCCCTACATACTGCTTCATGTGGATTCTCAGTTCAGATGACACATTTGGGCAGAAGGCAGTGACTGAAATTCTATCAGCTGGCCTCCCCCATAGCCAAGACTTGAACTGATGGCCAAGGAGACCTTACCCTCTTTCCTCTGATTTGAACCAAGCTCAGACCATTCTGGGTAGACAGGTAAGAATTCTGACTTTGGGCTAGGATTGCATTATAGACCCCCCCCGCCCCGAAAGGGAAATTTCAATGATTCTTTTCTAAAACCAAGGGAAGTTCAGCTCTTTGAGGTACAGAAATATTACAAGGAAGAAGAGACCTGTGTCTGAGAGAAGTCTGATTTAGAGAATGAGTTGTCCTTTGGAACTCCACCTGCTATCCTGAAGAAAGGGGGAAACTTTGATCCTGACATGTGACAAGGATGTTTTTCCTGTCATTCCTTTGGAATCTCTTGCTATCTCTCTTCATTTGCCTTATCTCTGTTTATATTTCTAGCTTTCTCTGGCCTTTTTGCATTTGTGTATCTGGACTCTGGTATCATCTAGTGCCTCTTTGGGAAGGGCTCATACTTTTCAAGGCAGGGCTTCCAAGGAACAGGGAAGAGCTGGTGGTTCCTTCTGAGAACTTCCCCTGGACTATAACCCTATCAGGAGGACACACCCTGTGCAAAGATTTTGTTTTCTGCTTATTGAAAGAGAAAGTCTAGGTTCCTTCTCATCCTTCCTACCAGACTAGGGGAGAGACAGAGAGACATGGGCAGAGGCAGAGGAAGAAAGTCCAAGAGAAACAGAGAAAAGCAGGGAGAACGTGAAGAATCTCCTAAAAACTGACAACTGAGATGACACAGAAGGACATAGATGGCGAGTCATATGTAGAGGCAGAGATAGAATCCTAGAACTTGATAGGGATGCAAAGATGAGAGAGTGATAGAGAAGAGTTGAGCAAGATAGAAGCACGCCAGGAAAAATGATGGTTTCTGAGGTCATGGGCAAAGGGTTTGGGGGATTCGGGAGTTTCTGGCTTGGGTTCATTAAAACCAGAAATATAAAGAAAGGGGTATTTATACTGAGTTCTGAAGTGAGAGGAATCGTCTCTGTCTTCCTGCTTTTATTTCCTTGTTTATTGGCTTTGTGTGTGGGAGGGATAGAAAGGGAGGTGGACAGTTATTTAGTTAAGAAATTACTTGGTAATGTGGGTGGAGTCTCCTTGGCAGCTAAATTCCCACGATGATAGGGTCCTGAGATGAAGTTATTATTTAAGGGTTATTAAAGGCCAGATTTGATTAGAGAAGCTTTAGAAAGATTAGCGAAAGCTAACTATCTATGAAAAATGGGGGAGGATGAGGAGAGGATTGTTGGTATAATGTACATTTTAGGAATTCCCGCCCACCCCTGTATTGTTTCTGAATCTGGAGATTCCCTTTCCCCTTGTGAATAAGCATAGGACTGCAATCCTAGGTTCTGAAGGAGAAGTAGCAAATGGGTGCCAATACTCCTTCCAAGACTCTGGGACAGTCAAGTTAAAGGGTATGTGCATCCCTGAACCTAGGCTTACTGAAGGAAGATCAGGAAATCCAGGAACTAGGGTTTAGGTATCAAGGGAAAAGCTATAGAGCTAAAAGGGCTGGTTCCCTTTTACAGAAGTTCTAGAAAATGAAGGGCTTCAAAGGCTACCAATATCATTCCCTCAATTTCCAGATGAGAAAGCTAAAGCCTATGAAGGTTAAGTGTTTGGGGCTGGGAGGGAGGATTTAAACGATTATTCATTCTCTGATTCTGGAGCCTAGTTTCTTTCCATTGTCCCCTACATCATCCATCTAACTCTTGAAAACTGATTGGCTCACATGGAGACCTCAGATCCAGAGTGCCTCATAAGCACCACGATGCTTTTTAAAGACGCATCTCTCTGAGCACTCAAGCTATTCTGTCCTATTTCCTACTAGGAATAATTATAACTTGTCTCTGTGTCCACCTCAGGATTTTTAGAGAACCTGCTTATTGTTTCTCACAACCCTCATTGGTGGGCATTATTTCCATTTTACAGAGGCAGAAACTGAGTCTCAGAAGGGGAAAGTGTCTTCTCTAACACAGGACTAATGCTAGAGCCTGGTCTAGAACTCAGGTGTGTGAGTAGGTGGGTAAGGGCTGCAGCTGGGAGAGAGGAGGAGGTAAATAGTGGCTACTCCCCAAGTCGTGTGAGGTCAGAAGGGTTCCTAAAAGAGCTGACCTTTGGACTCCATCTGTCTTCTCCATTCACACGCACTCCAAAGAGTGGATCTAGCTAGAAGATTGGGAGCTCAAAGTTCCAAGCCAGGCTTTGACCTCTCAGTCTCCGTTTCCTTATCACTAAAATGGATACATTCCTTCCCATCCTAATAGCTTGAATTGGAGACTTGTTTCTGCCATTGTTGACTTGATGTATGACTTAGATAAATTACTTTTTTGCGCTTTGAATCTCAGTATAGGTTACAAATTAAGAGCTGTAGAATGAAGGAATTGGGTGTTATTTCAGAACCCTCTTGTTGGACCTGACAGGAGCAGAGGTTCTACAGGAAAGCATCCATGCTCATGGGAATTTTCTGCTAAAATATTAAATGGGAAATTATATGGTTGTTATGTAAATGAAATCAATCCAACACTGGGGCAGATGGTAGTCTAGCTACACCTTCTCATCCTGTGCTGCTTTTGACTATGCCTTTCTATTAATCCTCCATAAAAAGGACCTACCCAAAATGCTGGAGGCCTTTAACTGGTGAATTAATTTACACAGTTATTCTGTTGAATGTTGCTTATTCTTGCTGCATGACTTTCAGCTTACCATTTTTATGTGTGTCTGTGTGTGTGTGTATGTGTGTGTGTGTGTGTGTGTGTGTGTGTGTGTGTGTGTACTGTTTTGTTGTTGAGTCATTTTCAGTCATATCTGACTATCTATGATCCCATTTGGTATTATCTTTGCAGAGATACTGGAGTGGCTTGCTCTCTTTCTCTAGCTTAATTTAGAGATGAGGAAACTGAGGTAAATAGGGTTAAGTGATTTGCCCAATTCATATATCTAGTTCATATCTGAGGCCAGATTTAAACTGAGGTCCTCCTTACTCTAAAGCTGGCATTCTATCCACTGTGCTCCCCAACTGACACATATAGGCGTGCATGTATTCATGTGTGTGCATGTGTACCTATATGTATGTATACATGTTTATTCACATATGCATATGCAAATACTCTTGATGATGCCTTTTAATAGCATTCCACAAAAACAAATCAACCTTGGGAATATGCTTCAGCACATTTTTTTCCATGAGTGCAATTTTTATTCTTCTGTGATTCTGGCCATATGGCATCATGAGAAGAATATTAATGTTTTTTAAAATGTACTTTGACAGCAAAGAGCAGATTGAAAGCATTGCATACGGAAGCTAGGTGGTTCTTCAGATAGTGTTGGTTTTGGAGTTGGGGAGAACTGAGTTCAAATCGGGTTTCAGAACTGACTAGCTACACAATTCTGGGCAAGTCATAGTTTCCTCATCTGTAAAATGGGAATAACAACAGCACTTACCTCGCAGGGTAGTTGTAAGAATCAAATAAGATATTTGTAAAACACTTATCAGTATGCCTGATAAATGCATATATATGTTTGTTCTCTTCCCCTTTCCCTACACATTTCATCAGGTTCAGTTCAGCCCAGTCTCCCCTTCACATTCAATTATAGGCCTAGTTGATTGAAGTACATGGTCAAGATATATGTGCCATTAATTCATTGGGCTTCCACTCAACTGTGGGCTGGACAATTTGCATTTGTCATCCACTTGGTTTCTCCTCTTTGGATTTCAGCCAGTCCATAAACTTTTATTAAGCATTACTGTATCTGAGGTTCTGCTGCATGTTTAGAGTACGGAGAAAGGCCCAAGATAGTTCTGCCCTCAACTAATAAACAAATATGATCTTATTTGGTCAACCAATGTGGAAAGTAGGTGCTATTATTATTATCTTCATTTTATAGTTAAGGAAACAAAGATAGACAAAGTTTAAATGACTTGTCCAGGGTCACCTACTTAGGAATTCTGAAGCTTGATATAAACTCTGATTTTCCTGACTTCAGATTCAGTGGTCTATCCACTTTGCCACCTAACTAGTGGCAAACAGTAGATGGGTTTTTCCTTGAGTGGTCAAAAGTGGAAGTACAGTGGTAACAAAAAAACAAGAGATTCTGAATGTATGCAAAAAATCCTCTGTAACACCAAAAAATGCCTTTGGAGAGCATGTCTCTCTTTTATGCCTTTATTAAAAAGAAAAAAAACTTATTCTCATTGATCTTTTTCATTTTTATATCACCTTCACTTTCAATTATATCCCATCCCTTTCCACTCTCCAAGAGTCCATCCTTATAACAAAGATTTTTTAAAAACAGTTCAGCAAAGCATCTGCTATGTCTGACAGCACATGTAAGATTTCATATCCAGAGTCTTCTGCTTCTGCCAAGGAGGAAGGGAGATGCTTTTATTCCAGTGTCCTCTGAGGCCATGTTTAGTCATGATAAGGTTTTTAGTTTCATATTTCTGTACTTTCTGTTTACATTGCTTTAGTTACTGTGTCTGTGCTTTTGTTGGTTTTTTTATGGTCAATCCTAATCCTCAAAGGATTGTTGAAGGAAGCTCTCTAGTCCTATCAAGGAAATTTCATTGACTTCAACATGAGAGACATCTTTTTGGAGGAGAACCTTTAAGACTCTTTTTCTCTATTGAGTCAAATGCTCCTTTGTAATCAAGCAACGATATTGTTGCAACCAATCAATAATATAACAGTGGGTCCTTGTATTCTCTGGGCTCCTTAGTCACTTAGATGACTAAATATGTCATCTGCTGGAGAAAATGACCTGGAAAAGCAGGCCCTGTTCCCTTCTCATTAAGGATATTCTTGATACTTTGACCACACCAATAAAGATTTTACAGAGATGTGAAAGTAGACATATGGATTAATAGTTACTGAGAAGTACCTTTGGGGGCAGGAGGATGTATTAGAACTATCTGTAATTTTTCTGTCTTTTTGTGATCTTTCTCTCTTGGAGATATTTTAAAAACCTATTTCCAGGTGTATTCAAGACTGTGATATATCTCCTCTTCATATATATATATTCTTTGGTCAGATCTGGCCATTTTACCCATTTCCCCATTTTCTGGCCATTTCTGCATAGCACACCAGTCCAAAGATAATGCATCCATTCCATTTCACTTTTATTTGCTGCCCTTCCAGGTTCATCTATAAATGTTCATGGGACAACCTAGTTTAATTGGGACTCATATTAACTTTTCTGCAAGCTAATTATATCTTCAGACGTCTTATGGGAGAATATCTCTTATTATGATTAATAATAATAATTATTAATATTATTTCATCTTTCTGTGTGTGGTGTTGCAAATGAATGTGTATTCCAAACCAGAGTGAACTTGGCAGCCGTCCCTATCCCTTTAGCAGTGTTTTTAAATGAGGGTGTCTATATGCTCTTTTGGATCCTTCTTGGAATAATTTTAACCATGTCATATGACAATAATCAGTCATTTTCCATTTTTCAGATGAATCAGCAGGCTTGTCTAGATAGATTAGACTGAAACTGTAACTGCATGTGGTATCTTCCCATTTTTAGCCTTTCTTTTAATTAGATATTGATTTCTATTTTTGTGTTAACAAATTAAAATTCTGACTGCACACAGACTACTAATTCTGAAATTACTTCTGTTATCAGTAACTACTTATTTCCTGTCTGGTATGATATAATCACATTCAATAAGGGGAGTGGCTTAGATGATCTTTAAGGTCCTCCCCAGCTCAAAACCTGTGATTTTATGAAGACCAGTTGCATCATGTTACACCAGTAATCTATTATCTATATTAGTTATCTTGGCAGTTGCAGTTAAAATACTGTGTAAAACCCAATGTGGTTGACCACTTGGTGGTCCTGTGTATTGTCTCTTAAGACCATACATAGTTGAGCTCTTCTGAGGCTAAAAGAAAAAGAAGTAGGGACAAAAATTTGCCAGTAGTTTATGGAAAACAAGTTCTCAAAAAAAGTATTGTCTCCTTCCAAAAGATGGGAGTTTCACTTTTCATAATATTGTTAGGAGGTCTCCATATTCATCGTCTTCTGACAGTACAGATGTGAGGCTTCTGAATTGTTCCCTGGTCTTTGGATTCTCTCATTTCTTCATTTGAAGCCTTGTTTTTTCCAACCTTTTCCTTTATACTTCATTATGCTTACCACCAATCAGTGCAGTGTAAGCTCCTTGCAAATTGTTTTCATTTTTGACTTTATATGCCCAGCATCTAGCACGTTGCCCAGCATATCAGAAACATTTAATAAGTGCTTGTTAAATTGAATAAAATGTCAAACCTCAAACTATAAGACTGAGTTGGTTTGGAAGATAGTCAAGTTCTTCATCTCTAAAATGACATCTGCAATCAATGTAGGTGCATAAACTGCAGGATCTTTGTAGTGGTCTATTTAGTTATGCTTATCCTAAACACAGTCAGTTCAAATGAGTTCCTGAGTTAAAATTTAGCCTCAGACATTTATTAGCTGTGTGCAAGTTGCTTCACCTTGTTTGCCTCAGTTTCCTCATTTGTAAAATGAGCTGGAGAAGAAAATGGCAAACCATTCCAGTTTTTTTTTGCCAAGAAAACCCCAAATGGGGTCCCAAAGAGTCAGATATGAAGAAAGGACTGAACAACAGCAAGCATGATGAGGAGAGATGAACTAGCACCATTCCTTAAAATTGTTTCTTTTTGGGGCAGCTAGGTGGAGCAGTGGATAGAGCACCAGCACCGGCCCTGGAGTCAGGAGTATCTGAGTTCAAATCCGACCTCAGACACTTAACAATTACCTAGCTGTGTGGCCTTGGGCAAGCCACTTAACTCCATTTGCCTAGCAAAAAACCTTAAAAAAAAATTGTTTCTTTTTTTTCCCCTTGGATACACATTGAAATGACTTCCTTGAAGAGAACCTGTGGGGAGGCTAGGTGAACTAGGTGACTTAATGGATAGAGGCCTGGGTTTGGAGTCAGGAAGAATCCAGTTTAAATCCAGGCTCAGATAACTTGTACAAGTCACTTAACTTCAGTTTCCTCAACTGTAAAGTGAGGATCATAATAGCCTTTGCTTCTCAGGGTTGTTTTCAAAGTTTCAAAGAGATTGCTATATAAATCCTAGTTATTACTATTAAATAATCCAGGACCCCCTGAATTTCCTGTAAGATTTCAAATTATGTATCTAAGACAGTTATTTTACCAGTGGGTTTGGGGTTTGTTTTTTGGGGGGGGTTCTGAAAATAAACTTCATTTCCTCTATTTTGCTTCCAAATTTCTTCAACCTTTCTTTGTCCTTGGAAACTCCTTTCCCATGGACTGATGCCTCCATTATATTTTCTGTTCCTTTGTCTTCTGTGGCCAGGTACATTGGGTAAACACGGGGCTAGATTTTTCCCAGCTGTAGAATTCTGTGATTGACAAATCAAACTACTTTGCCCTTAGAGGTGATTTTAGGCAGTACAATGGAGTTGTACTGTGGGCTATGTTTCAGGGAATCCACAGGATGGAGAGTAGAGAAGGGTGGAAAAGAGAAGAGGGCTGTGGGTCCACTGCTGAAAAGATTACATATAAAGCTTATATTCATACTGTTTGCCTGGGGACCTCCCCATTAGACCCGAGAAGGTGGTACCATGAAGGACTTCCCTTCATCCCTCCCCTTTATTCCCAACTTTCAGACTGCCCTCATAAATTTCTTTTCTCCAGGGGGCCTCATGGAGGTCTTCCTCAGATGTCTCTTGGTGATCTTAAGTTGACCCTGGCTTCTCAAAGGCTGTGCCAACAGAGGGCAAGCCCTGACTGGTCCTACCAAACTGGAAAAGCTTTGGGGAGGCCCAGAGAAGGATTGTATGTGAGCCTTCTAAATGCAAAGGGGCACCAGGAAAGGAAGGCTTTTTTGACCATGGCAGTTTGTTAAATTGCCTTGTTCCAGTGTGAAGAGGCTGGCATTGGATTAGTTGGGGGAATGATGAAATTACTGATCTTGTAAGCATTTTTCTTCAACTTTCTCCTAAGTATCTGCAACCTGATTATGTTGGGGAAAGGGTAACCTGGATAAGCCAAAAAGCTTTATATTGAGTTTTAAAATTAAAATTCCAAGCAAAATTTGATTGAAATGATTAACCTTCCCTGAAGACAAATGGGCTGCAGGGTGAAGGAGAGATCTGTCTCTGAATGTACTAGGGGGAGGAGACAAGAAAACCAAAGTCTAGGAAGAAACATCATTGAGGTTTGATTATAAGTCTCTTCCCCCAGCCCCCACACTGCACCATCACCACACTTTATATCTCTATTAGTTTTTCTTCTCATATTGGGAGCCCTTATATTGCTGGTCCATGATCTCACTCCAAGATTAGCAATCCCCTCATTGTCACCAAGCAGGTAAGGGCCCTCAGTTCGTACAACTTGTGCCTGTCTAGACTGACCCACTAGCTTTCCAAGTCTATACATCCTTCTAGACTAGAAATCCTTACCTGGACCCCCATGCCATGATCTCCTCAGAGCCCACATTGGCTCCCTTACATTCCCTAGATCCTTATGAGCTTCTAGATTCCTCCCTCTCCAAAGTTCCCAGGCTCCTTTTATTCCCCCATCCTAAACCTTGTATCCCAACCCTCTGATTTATAAATCCTTTCTCCCATAATTGTCCCAGGAGATGATCAGGAGCCTGGAAGGAATGGCTGCTACCTCCAGAGGACAAATATCCAGTGGGAAAGTCAAACCCTGCATCAAATTCTTAAACTAGAGTTCATGTATAGATTTTAATGGCCTATTACTTGGACAGGAAAAAATTACATCTTTATTTTCACTAATCTCTGACAGAAATTGAGCATTTCCTTCCATTATTTATAAGGTATTATTCTGAGAAGGCTTTACCAGACTGCCAAAGGGGATTATGACACAAAAACAGTTATAAGGTCCCCTGCCCTAGAAGGACCAAAGCTAGGTTTCCATTGGTTCCCTGGATTCTAACTTTCAGTCAATGAGGCCTTTGACTTTTCTTTCCTGAGGGAAGAACCAGGGGTCCTTCCATTAAATTTATTGCAAACTTAGAGTCTCTTTAATAGACAAATGAGGTTTCTCCTCATTCCCACTCTCACCCCCCCCCATATATTTGAGTTCAGAGTCAACCTCTTATGGATTTTTAATGAAATTTTATGTTCTTTCCTAATGAGGAAATAGCCCGGTATCCTAGAAGCCCAGCATCTTATTTGTTAGGATACCTAATTCATGAATAAATTAGTTCAGTGGGTAATGTTGGGCTTGAAATCAGAAATCTATTCTCAGACAGTGTGATCCCACCCAATAATGTTGTCATGAGAATCAACTAAGAATACTGGTAAAGTGCTTAATGGCACATAATAGGTGCAGGGTATATGCTTATTCCTTTCCCCCTTCTATTTTTCCTTGTACTATGTAAATCTCAAAGGGATGAGGAAATACATAATATGACTTGGGAGGGGTAGTGGGGGAGAGGGTTGAAAGTAGCTCAAAGTTAGAAAGAACTAGGTAAAAAAAAAAAAAAGAACTAGGTACCAGGATCTAGGTTCTGATCTTGGCCCTATTACTAATTTGTATACATTCCTCTGAACCTCATTGTGTAAAATGGGGAATAAGTATCCATGGCCTCCTTCTGCTATGGAGCTGTTTTGAGTAGAAGGGATCTTAAAAGTCATCTAGACCTATCCCATTGCTGTGCATTAGGTGGAAATGAAAAGATTTTGGGAAATACTGAAGGATGATGGTTGAATGGGCCAGGGATTGTTATTTCTCCCCATCTTCTATCCTGAAGCCATCTGCATAGCCTACCCTAAATTTCCTAATTAAGAGTCCTCTCCCAAACCTCCTTAAGTCTTTTTATGGCCCATTAAGTCTTCTGTGGAATTATAGGATCCAAGATTAAGAGTCAGAAGAGAATTTACAAGATCATCTAGCCTAATCCCTTTTTTTTTTCAGATGAGGAAATAAAGGCAAAGAGCAGTTCAGTGACTTGCCAAGGTGAATACAAATATGAGAGAAGTTAGGAAGAATTAGATCTATCCCTTATCAGAGGGAGAGGCTCAATTTAAACACTGAGTTGTTTTGTTTTAATGAGTCCTCCCAGGATTCTAAGTGCTTTCTGGGTGATGCAGAAAGACAGTATCTTCCAGTTGTATGGCTCCATTGTTGTCTGTTTCCCTGGCAGTGGCTATGGACCAGCTCCTCTCCTCCCTTCTGCCCATTGCTCCCCTCCCTCAGCATCTTGACAGGGTCAACCTTTTCACCCTTTCTTAACTCAGAGGTTGTGGTGGTGATCATACAATGATTCACATTTATAAAGCTTTTCAAGGTTTTAAAAATGCTTTTCCCGAAATGATTCTAGAAAATAGGCAACACAAGTATTATTATATTTATTTTATACATGGGGAAAGTGTAGCTTGCAGAAATTGTTCCTTGCTTAGGATCACATAAGGCCTTATCCAGGCTTCTGACCCCAAAGCTCACCTACTTTGCTCTTGCTGCTTTTGGCCTTAAGATGATTAAATCTTAGGGCTACCTCAGAAAACAGTTTAAACTCCTCCTCTCGTAGATGAGACAAGGGGGAGGCATTGTGACATCATGGAAATAGAAGTGAATTTGAAATCAGAGGATTTGGGTTCCATTCTTAGATCTGCTTCTATCTTTATCATTCCCTTTAGGTTTTCCTCAGTTTCCTCATTTCTAAAAAAAAAGGGGGGGGAGAGATGAAACAAAACAGTGCCTCAGATATCTTGCTAAGCTAATTGCTCCTTTGTGGCTTCCCCTCTGTTCCACAGCTGGCTAGTGTCAAAGCTAGAATTAGAATCCAAGACTAAGGCTCTTTCCATTACACCACAATTATTTCCTTTCATCTTTATTCTCAACCATAAATACGCTTCATTTCTTTTCCTGCCCCTGTCAGCCAACCTTACTCTGTCCCTAACAGGTCTGTGATCAGTGTAATCAGCCATGGCTCCATTCCTGCGCATCTCCTTTAACTCCTATGAGCTTGGATCTCTGCAGACTCCTGAAGAAAACTGTCAGCCCTTCTGTGCTGTCAAGATGAAAGAATCCTTGACCACAGGTAAGGGACAAGACCTGGCTGCAGGAGAAGGGTTCTGTCCTGGGACCTCACAGTCATGAGATCCTCAAGTTGGGGGGGGGGGATGGGGAGGGTATTTAGGTCAATCTTCCTGCCCCAGAATTCCCAGGCTCAGGAGATAGGGTGGAGCTGAAGGAAGGAACAGGTCAGGACCGATGAAGGAGCTTATAGACTCTCACGTTCATCTACCGGATCCCTTCACTTCTCCCTTGTGCTACTGCTTAGCTTAATGGAGGGGGAAAGAGCATCCCTTGCTTCTTGCCAGCTGCTTGGGAGGGGCTGGGTGATGGTGGAGAACTTGCTTGTTGGCAGATTATCCCTGGTGGATAACTAGATGTGGCTTGAGTAAGCTATTAAGAGCTAGCTGGTAGGGGAGATACCTTCCTGGGAAGAAGGTTGAAGGGGTGTTTCATATCCTCCAACTATGTGAACCTCAGACAGAGGGAAGACCCTGGTCCAGAAGAAGCCTACCATGTACCCAGAATGGTCATCGTCTTTTGATGCCCACATCTACGAGGGACGAGTCATCCAGATCGTCTTGATGAAGGCAGCTGAGGAACCCCTTTCAGAAGTGACTGTGGGTGTATCTGTACTGGCCGAGAGATGCAAGAAGAACAACGGCAAAGCTGAATTCTGGGTGAGGGTGCTATCCTCTGTGGTGATGAGGAATCATCAGGGTTGAACACCCTTGTGTGAATAACATGAATGTGTGTGTGTGAGTGTGTGTGTGTGTGTGTGTATGTGTGTGTGATGTGTCAACATTTGAGTCTGTTTCTGTGTGTCTACTATGTTTTTGTCTTCTTTGTATTATTTTATTTAGAATCTGGTTTTATAATCTGAGGAACTGGATTCAAATTCTGCCTTGCCTGTATGACTTTGGAGGAAATCATTTAACCTCTTTTAGCTTCAGTTTCTTCAACTGTACAAAAAAGGGGTTAGACTAGATGACCTCTGACATCCTCTCCAACTCTAAATCCCCAATCCCTTTATGTCCTTGGGGAAGTTACTAAAACCTCTCTGGACCTCAGTTACTTTATCTGTAAAATAAGGAGGCCTGACTAGATGGCTTCTGAGGTCCCTTTCAGCTCTAGATCTAAGATCTTACTCCATATGTGTGTCTGTGTCTGTGTGAGCATATGTATGTTGTTGTAGCTGATAGGACCCACAGAAAGTCACTGGGCTTTGCTCCCCCAAGCAGAGATGTCTCAACAGGAAAAGGCTTTATAACTGTCCATTACTCTGCCCCCAAGTAAGACCTACTTCAGAGAAGCTAGACCAGGGGAAGGAGGTGGATATGAGGCTGAGCCTTTGCAGACCTCTCTCCTCATCACTGAGTCCTGAATTCAGATGAGGAATATTTTTTCTGCCAAAGTGAATCAAAAAAAAAAGCAACCCAAAAACATTGTAGAAGAAGGAAACTCACAGACAGTTGAGAACAATAGCAAAAGAATAATGAGGAGCCACTGACCTGTAGGTGTCAAATACTCTAGTCCAGACTGGGGCCGGAAGGGCTGAGGAGCTGCAGTAGAGTCAGGAAGGGAAGGCGTCTGGGAAGAGGTGAGTGTTTTAACCAAGTGAGCTCATTTGTCTGTCTGTCTGCCTGTAGGTATGAGTTCGGGGATGTGTGTGTCCTTTCTGGTGTCCCTGGGTGCCAGAGTGTATTCTGGTTTGGGTGGCCTTCTCTTTGCAGGCTGAGGACCCCCTTGCCTCCTCCCTGAGCTCTTCCCCTCATCAGAGCAGCTGTTGGGTGGAGGTGGGGAGTTTCCCTTCCTTCTCATTCTGTCCCTGGGCCCAAGCTGGGGTTAGAATCTTTCAGTTCCCTAAATGTAACAATACCTCATGGGGGATGGGGATTCCCACTTTAAAGACCCTTTCCTCTACATTGGACTTCCATTTGGATGAAGATGTTTGGGGGGAACTTCAGCCAGAGGGAATGGACTCAGAGAGAGACTAACTGGTGATGGGATAGGAGTAGGAAGGCAGTGCTTGGATTGAGAAAGTGGCTGAGGGATGGAGACCTGATGGCCAGGGCAGGCTGGCTTTGGGAACTCCTCCCCTCTCCTCATGGGCACACCTTCTTATCTCCTCAGCTTGACCTGCAACCTCAGGCCAAGGTACTCATGTCTGTCCAGTATTTCCTGGAGGATACAGGTAAGAAATGGTAAACCACGCTCTCCCATTATGTGCTGGCTCCTGGAAATGAGGTGGAGTTGGGGAATGGATGTGCCCATCATGTAGCAACAGGAAGAGGTAGAAGACAGAGCTTGGGTCAATGACAAACACAGGATTCAGACTAGAGACTTCTAGACTTAGCAAGCTGTCTGGGACTGGTCCTAACTCTCTAGCAGAGAGATCACCCTATTTCCTCTTTAAGTTTGGTTCAGAGGGGGTGGTGCAGAAAATTTTAGGGAACCAGTTGCTGTTGCCTACTATGGATTACCCAAGTGGACTTCCCTCGTGCTCCCCTACCCCCAGGACCTTGCATTTTAATCTCCTCTGAAGCTGACTCTCTCTACCCACCCTCATCTCCCATTTCCTATTTAGGAAACTTGAGTACTCCTAGCCTTACCATTTATTCACTGTGTGACTTTGGATAAGTCCTATCCCCTCTTGGCCTTTAAAATGAAGTTTAAGGAGAAGTGCTCTGAGAGCTTTTGCTGGCTCTGAAGTGCTAGGATTTAATGATTCTGGATCTTGGCTAAGGTGAGACTGACTCTTCTGGCTCCCCCTCCCTCGCCAGATTGCAAGCAGTCCATGAGGATGGAGGACGAGAGCAAATTCCCTACCATGAACCGACGGGGGGCCATCAAACAGGCCAAGATCCATTATATCAAGAATCATGAGTTCATTGCCACCTTCTTTGGCCAGCCCACCTTCTGTTCAGTCTGCAAGGATTTTGTTTGGTGAGTAGGAGGGAAAGTTCATAAAGTTCACAAAACTCTCAAGAGTTGGGGATGGGTTGGGGAAGAATTGGGGAGACAGGGACTGACTTAAGTTCAAGCAATGGGGGAGAGGGGAGGGATTAAGACAGCTCCTGTGGAGGCTCAAACTTCTAGGATAGTTAGGAAAAGTTATGTCTCACCCAGTCTGACTTGATTTTTCAGGGGTCTTAACAAGCAAGGCTACAAATGCCGACGTAAGTATGAGCATGAAGTGTGTGTGGGGGTCTCTATCAGTGTACGTGTGGGTGGGTGGGTGGGTGTGCTTACCTGGAACATTTGTGAACATACATATAAATGTGTGTGCCATTGTACAAATGTGTGAGTAGATAAACTAGAGAGTGAGCTGCTTATCCCTGTTCCAAGGAGAAAGGATGGTCCTGTACTATACCATCCCCCCCCCAGAGAACCCTGTACTGCTCTCCATCACCAGCCTCCTCCCTGTTGCTCCCTAGCACCTTCTCAGAATCCCAGTTGCCCTGTACTACTAAATGGTATCTTCCAGATCTCTCTCTCTCTCTCTCTCTCTCTCTCTCTCTCTCTCTCTCTCTCTCTCTCTCTCCCTCTGGATCTTATCCCCTTGGTGCCCCCTCTCTAGTCATTATTCCTTCTTCCCCTTCACTTACCCCCTTCCCTCAAGGCTTATGGTAACCAGGCAGTCAGGAGGTGGGGAAAGGAAAAGAATCAGTCCTTTGGGCCAGATGCCTCCCTAATGGTGTGGGAGGCTACTTGGGCAGGCCAGGAGAACGGGAAGCTTTGTGTCTGGGGACTGGGCAGTGTCGGGCGCCTGCTCACAGTCTCTGCCCCTTGCCCTGCATCTCTTCCCACCCCCTTACCCTGGTCTTGCCTCCCCAAGAATGTAATGCGGCGATCCACAAGAAATGCATCGACAAGATCATCGGCCGGTGCACTGGCACAGCGGCCAATAGCAGAGACACCATGGTGAGAGGGGCTGTTGGGAGCAGATCGTCATGATGAAAGGACCAGGGCTGGGGACATCATGTTGAGGGGAGGGGGACAGATTAGGGATATCATAGTGAGAGTGAATGAAACATCTAGGGAAGGGCCCCCAGAATCCTTTGGGAGGACTTTTGTAGGAATTGGGGGCTGGTTTTCAGGGGAAAGGGAAACCATTCAGTGTTTGTGTTTGGCACCCATGTACCACCTACTCTTTCTTCAAAGCAGCTGAAATAGGAAATTCTGAGAGGTGCCAGGTGTCCCCACCTGTGCCCTTCCTATCTAGATTCTGACTCCTAGGGCCTCTGGGATGACTCTTCCTGTAACTTCTGGGGAGGGATGCCTTTTGGGAGGTGGGAGTAGAGACTAGAGGACTGGGTAATCCCCAGGTCATTCCTGCCTAGGACCTAAGGTATAGTCCTTCTCTCTGGGTCTTTTTCACTTTTGAAGTGGTGTGGATTAGGCAACCTTTAAGCCTTTTGACAGTCCCAGCAGTCTGTGACTCTAGAATTATGTCTGCTGTTGGAAGGCTGGATGGCAGGCAGAGGGGTGGGAAGGACATGGCAGGGATTCACGGTGTGGTTCTGATACTCTCCCCAGTTTCAGAAGGAGCGCTTCCACATAGACATGCCCCATCGCTTCAAGGTCTACAACTACATGAGTCCCACCTTCTGTGACCACTGTGGGAGCCTGCTCTGGGGACTGGTGAAGCAGGGCTTAAAATGTGAAGGTTTGTGAACAGAAAGCAATGGGGAGATCTGGGGGTGAGGGGTTGTGGGGTGAGGGTGATAGAAGGGAAATGGAGAGAATGAGAGAGGGAAGGGCATCAGAGGGAGCTTTCAAGGATGAGTGGCCACAGTAACAAACTCAGAGGCCCAAACCTATCCCAATGGCCAGTGACTCCAAAGATGCCATTGGGACAACCAAGTGAAGATAGCTTGGAGGTACTTGGAGCTGCAAGACTTGAGCTCAGAAAGAGAGGTTGGGGTTGTACTCATTGATTGGGGAGTCATCTCCTGAGGCTATGATTGAAGTCATGGGAGGGAAAGAAACTGAGAAGGAAAAGACTGTAGCAAGAGAAGGTTCAAAGGCAGAGCCTTGGTACAGCCTCATTGAGGGCTGAGGAAGGTAATGGGGAGCTAGAAGAAGCAGGTGGAGTTATCAGAGATGTGGTGTCTCTGAAGCTGAGGGCAGAGAGCCTCCAGAAGAAAGGAAGTGGGTTTATTCATTGGAGCTTCACCTTTAGTTAATGCAGTGGATAGAGTGCTGACCTAGGGGCAACTTGGTGATGCAGTGTTTAGAACATTGACCCTGGAGAACCCAAATTCAAATTTGGTTGTAGACATTTACTAGCTATATGATCTTGGGCAAGTCACTTAACCCCATTGCCTTGCAAAGAGAGAGAAAGAGAGATAAAAAGTGCTGATCTTTGAGTCAGGAAGACCTGAGTTCAAATCTTGCCTCAGAAACATACTGTCTGTGTGACCCTGGGCAAGCCATTTCACCCTTCTCATCGTCATTTTCCACATCTTTAAAAAGAGGATAAGAATGACACCTTTACTGGGTTGTTGTGAGGCTCAAATAACACACAAAACATGTAAAGAGCTTTGCAAACCTCAGAGTACTATGTAAATGCTAGCTATTATAGTTATTTTGTATTATGTAATCCTGTCTTTAGAAAAGAAATAAGTCAGGATGTATGCACATTTCTCACCTGAAATAAGGTTTCTTGGGAAGGAAGGAAAGCTCTATTTATTGATCACCTCCAATATTTCAGAAACTGCAAAGAACTTTATAAATTTGTCTCACGTGAGATTCACAACAACACTGCATCCCTGTTTTACAATAGAGAAAACTGAGGTAGACATAGGTGAAGTGACTTGCCCAGGGTCACACCATTACTAAGTATCTGAAGCTAGATTTGAGCCAAGAGCCAGCTCTCTATCCACTGTGCCATCTAGATCCCTCTAAGACCCTGGGTATCTATAGCTTGAGGACGTAGAAGGGATTCAGGGGAGATTCCAAATGCCTATACTTTTTCTCTCCCCCCAGACTGTGGGATGAACGTACATCATAAATGTCAGAACAAAGTGGCAAATTTATGTGGCATCAACCAGAAGCTGTTAGCTGAAGCATTAAACCAAGTCAGCCAGGTATGGAGGGGAAAAAAAATCAAACCCAAGCAATAGCAAGTGGGTTGAGGAGGGGTCTTCCGGCCAGCACTGCTCAGATAAGGACAGATAGAAAATTCCAACTTCAGTTTGCAGACTGAAAAATGTAGGATTTGTTGGGGAAGCAGTGATGCATGTTAAGTTAAGACAACCCATTTCCTCATTCAGAGAGCTCCCCAGAGTATTTCAGGACTCTGAAAGAATTAAAAGAGTCTTGTAGGGTGGTGGGAAAAGTACTCAGAAACCTCATGTGGAAATGCTAGGAGGCCATGGAAGATCCACCAGAAGTGAAATGAACATATCCTGAGAAAAACAGGTATCAATGGGGAAAAATGGGATTTAATGATGTCTTTTCATTCACAAAAACCATTGAATAAAAAGGAGCAAATCTGCATTATTCAAATTACAGGGGTTTCCCTTCTAACCAGCTCTAGTAAGTTGACTTAGTAATGGAGACAGGGTTGTGAGGGACTAGGATCTAGCTTCTCCCTCCTGGTGCCATCGAGCCAGTTCTGGCTGCAGACCCTGCTTTTCTTTGCTCCCTTTCTCCAGAAATCTTCCCGGAAGTCAGACACGGGGTCTACAGACAGCTTTGGCATCTACCAGGGCTTTGAGAAGAAACCAGGGACCTCTGTGGATGATGCAGCAGGTGAGATCAAAAAATGAAATTCTTTTCAGCTCACATTTATCAAGCACCTACTAAGTGCAAAGTACTGGGAATGCAAAGGCAAAAAAAGAAAAAAGAAAGGATGGAGTCCCTGCCCTCTAGAAACTTCTATTTTTTGTAGGATACAACATCTGTCAATTGGTACATATATGTACCAATAAATAGATCCAGGGAAATTTGAGGAGGGAAAGACCATCCTTCAGAGGAAGTAGTATTTGAGATGAATCTTGAAGGAAACTTAAGTATTCAGAGATGAGAGATAAGGAAGAAGTTGGGAGAAGGGGAAAGGGATAAGCTTCTGTAGACCACCTAGAAAGTGCTAAACACTTTCCAATTGTTGTCTCATTTGGTCTTTTCAATAACTTCTATAGGGAGGTGTTATAATTCTCCCCATTATTTGCTTCGGTCACACCACTAGCAAGTGTCCAAGGTTGGATTTGTACTCGGGTCTTCCAGGCCCAGAATTCCATGCACTGTGTTACCCGGCTGCCTTTATCCAAATAACTTGTGCAGAGACATAGAGTTCAGAAAAGTGTGAGTAGTCCAGTTTGGATGAAACTTAGAGATCAAGAAGGAGAATAATGTGATGAAAGTCTAGAATGATAGGTGGAAACAAACCAGAGAAGGCTTTCAAGCCAAGGTTAGGCTTTTGGATTTTGCCTCAGAAGCACACAGCTAGAGCTTTTGAGCCAGACAGTATGACATGGTAACCTAGGCCAGGGAGAAGATTTCACCAGCTCTCTGGAGACCTGGAAAGAGGAGGACCAGTTAGGAATGTTCAAGTGAAAGATGCTAAGGGCCTGGACTTAGGTATGGGCCAGGGATATGAAGAGAAGGGGGCAAAGATATTGTGGAGGTTGATAAGATTTAGCAGCTGTTTGGATAAGGGATGTGAGGGCAAGGAAGAGTTAGGGATGATTCCTACTTTTAAAACCTGCATGACTAGAAGGGCTGTGGTGCACCCAACAGGGGAGAGATGTATAGGAATGGCAAGTTAAGAGGGAAAGATGTTCAGTTCTATATTGCACCTATTACATTTGAGGTGCTCATGAGTCATCCAAAATGAAAAGGTCTTATAGGCCATTAGAAAGGCAGACTGGAGTTCACCAGAGGTTAGGGCTGAATGAGAGTCTTTTGCATGGATAGAATAATTGAACCCTTGAGGACTGATGAGAAGAGAACCTAAGTCAGCATATTAGGATGCATTTAGGGGATAAGAGATGGATGATGGGATCCTAGAAGGAGACATAGAAAGAGAACCAAGAGAGACCATTGATAAAAAAGCTGATGGACAAAAGAATATCTAGAAAGGGGGAGATGACTGTCAAAAGTTGGATCGAGGAGGTGAATTAGGAGGATAAAAACAAAGAAAGGTCCAGAACAGAATTCTAGAACATCTCCACAGATGAAGACAGACCAGTTCAATCATACGCTATCTTCCACCAATGTATACTATGCCTTCTAATTCTCCTGCCAGTCATCCCCTCAGACTCAACATTTGATGACCCCCCCCCACAATCCATCTCCTTAATCCTATTTCAGTATTGCTGAAATTGTCTAAAGGAAGTCATACAGCTATTGACTACAAATCTATGTCATTTATTCTCAATTGGCCCTCTCTACAATGGAATGGCCATCCTTTTGTTCCTTCTTGATTGATTCTCCCTCTCTCCGAGTGGCCTTAGTAGAGTTAGTGCCCCTTTTCTGATCCTTAGTGTCTCCCTTCTCCCCTTCTCTTCAGTCCTATGAGAAAGAGTGAGCCGGGGGGCGGGAGGGAGCCTTCTTAAGAGTACTTCCCTGCCCCTCTAAGCCAAGTTAAATGTGGGTGGATGTTGAAGTATGATTCAGTGTCTTGGGTAAAGATCTGAAGTGTTTACTTTATGTTCCCACAGATAATGGGACCTATGGGAAGATCTGGGAAGGTAGTACACCCTCCAAGTTCAACATGGACAACTTCACATTTCACAAAGTCCTGGGCAAGGGCAGCTTTGGAAAGGTGAGGAGTCTCTTCCTTTGGTCACCTGTGCTGGAAGAGGGCTTAGAGATCATTTCATCCGAGGAAGGCTTTCAACCTGAGGATTAGGCTTTTGGATTTTGCCACAAGGGCAATAGGAAAACACTGAAGTTTTTGAGCCAGACAGTGACATAGTAACCAGCTCTCAGGAGAACTGGAGAAAGGAAGAGTTAGGTGTAAATTGCAAAGCCAGGATTTTAATATTGGATCTATGGTTAGAATTCAATGCTCCTTGGGAATCAAGAGAGATATTTTATCATAATAGGAGCACAATTAGCCATAAGGAGTTAATTAGATTAGCTAATTCTGGGGGTACCAAGAGAATCAGCTAGAGTTTGAATAAGGATTGGCAAAAAGGGGGTGCTGGCAGGGACAACCTACAGGGAGAATCTTTTCAGTCTAAGTTGGAGTAGAGAGTTTGTGATAAATTGGACAATAAAGCATATGGGAACCACTGAAGATCCATTAGAAATGAGTCTCCTTAAAAAACATAATTGCAAGACATTGGGAAAATAGCATTTGATTTATGCAGTGCCCATCTGCACAGTTTTTTCCAGATCTGCACAATAGGGGTAGGAAGCATTATGCATGTGTTGTTGGGAAGACAGGTCGCATGTGGGTGGATGTCTTAGAAAGTGTCAGGCCCTGGAAGAGGGGGTACCTGAGCAGAAGTGTCTATTGAACAGTCATCCTTTGGGACTAAGGTGAAATTGCACAGACTGTTTGTGTGGGCTCTTCTGCCTCCTCTGTTCTGCTTCAGTTCCCTTGCCTCTTTCCTTGGTGACTCAGGTGCTGCTGGCTGAGCTGAAGGGAAAGGGTGAGTTCTTTGCAGTGAAGGCTCTGAAGAAAGATGTTGTTCTGATAGATGATGATGTTGAGTGCACCATGGTGGAGAAGCGGGTGCTGGCGCTCGCCTGGGAGAACCCATTCCTGACACATCTTTACTGTACCTTCCAAACCAAGGTACTTTGACCTGACATGCGTCCTCTTCCTCCCCCACCCTCCACTTTACTTGGAAGGTCCCCAAGCTCAGAGTCATATTCTCCCCTTCAGAGATGGGACATCTCAGAACCAGGTATTTCAGAGGTTAAATGTCCTTTCTTCTCTGTCATGGATCTACCTTCTGACTTTGCCCTCTTCAAGCTATTTACCAGTGACCCCACATTGGGCTTCCTAAAGCCCAGGTCCACATCACTTTCCACCTCAAGAATCTTCTTTGGTTCCAGAGCTGTACCGGAAAATGTTTTAATAACCAGTGGATAGAGCACTGGCCTTGGAGTCAGTAGGACAGGAATTTGAATCAACCTTCCTGCATGTGTGACCTTGGCTAAGTCAGTTAATACTGATTCCCTCACATCCAGGGCCATCTCCAGTCATCCTGATCTATATTTGACCACTGGACCCAGGTGGCTTTGCAGGAAAAAGTGAGGCTGGTGACTTAGCACAGCATCCCCCTCACTCAAATTCAATTCACATGTTTGTCATGGCATCATCATCTCCCTGATGTCATGGTCTTCTCTGAGAATGAAGGACAAACATCATCACATAGGATGTCCAAAAGTCTCAGAGCATTCAGAAAGGTTAAATAGGTGACTGGCCTAAAGTCCCACAGGATATCCCAAAAGTCTCTTTTAAGAATGCTTTTAAGCTTTCATATCTGAAGGCTGCACTAAGATTTTGGGACATTGTGGTCTACAAATTATCGTCCCATTGTCCCCATTGTCCCAGAACTCCTGAAGGGAAGGAGCCATTTCTTTTTTGTCTTTAATCCCTGGTGTTTAGCACATAGTTGGTGAATAATTGTTGAATTGACATGTCCAATATCCACAGAATGGTGTCCACAGGGGTACTCCATGGGGGGATATATCTATCCACCTCATTCTTCAGACTGTGGCACCTATGCTCATCATCCTTCCCTTTTTCTGGCCAGGATCACCTATTCTTTGTGATGGAATTTCTCAATGGAGGGGACCTGATGTTTCACATCCAGGATAAGGGGCGCTTTGACCTCTACCGAGCCACGTGAGTGATGACCCAGCCATTCCTAGGTGATGAGAGGAAGATTCTCCCTACCTCATGGAAAGCATTGTAGAGGCACCCCAGACCCATCTCCATTCCCCCACTTTTCTCTCCTGGGAAGCTATTCTTACCCTAGTCTGATCCAGGGATCAGGGAAACAGAGGAAAGATTTGCAACATATAGAGCATTCTTGCATACCCTTCAGATCATCCCCTATTAGAAAGCTCCTGTAAATTGGAAAATAGCCTAGGACCAGAAGTATTGGCTTCATATCCTAGCTTTGTCTCTAACTGTGACCTTAAGAAGTCCCTTCCTATTCTAGGCCTTGGTATCCGCATCTAAAAAATATCAGTGGTTGGCAGATTGGACAAGCTGATCTTTGAATTCCAGATTTTCTGGCTCAAATGCCCTGTTTCTTCTCTGGCAGTGCAGAAGAATGATAATAACTCCATAAAAGGCATAGAGAGCCTTTTCCCTTTCATGTTCATTCTCCTACTGGATCCCTACACCAAAGAGGCAAGCCAGAGATCATTATCCCCTTTTTACAGAAGAGAAGAATAAGGCCCAGAGAGGCAATAATAATACCTTGCATTTATATAGCTCTCTCACATATATTATCATATTTGATTACGTAGTCACACATCGAGCTTGGACCAAGTTGAAACTCGAAGTTGGGCTTTTGACTTCTCACTTTTGCACAGGGCTGGTCCTTTGGCACTGAGCTTGGCTGACCTCAGTGTCAGTTGTCCAGATTGTCTTAGTTGAGGGGGGAAAGATGTCATCAATCTTAATTGGAGTGATTTAGGAAACACCTAGGTGTTCTTTTGGGTAAAGAGATTGCAGCTGCATGCATCTCTGGGGCATAGTCAGCTGAGGCTCTCATAAAAACTCTCCCATGATACTGCATGGATTCAAGCTTCACTTTCTCCCTGAGCAGCCTGATAGTGAGAGAAAGGGAGGAGTGTGGGTCCTGGGATGAAAGAGGGGTTAGAAGGGCAGAAGAGGCAAATCTCTAAGCCAGCTCCTATTCCGTCCCTCTCCCATGACACCTGAAAGAGCACTAACCTGATCTCCTAGTCCTAACTTATTCTCCCCAAACTTTTATTTATTATTTTAAAAGATATTTTATAATCCCCTCCCCCCAAAAAAGAGAAACCTCAAGAAAATAAAGTGGGGGGGATAAAAAGGTATGCTTCAATCTGTATTCAGATATTATCAGCTTTGTTTTTGGTTTGGGCAGTAATATCCTCCCTAAACTTAACCCTCTCCCCTCTGATAACTATTAACATTACTTCCTTATACAATTTTGTAGGTCTAGAGCCCACTGCTCATGGTCAACTCCTTTCATGAATCTAATTTCCCTGCCCCATGTCCAAAACCCCAAATAGAGGAGATCTAACATTTTCTGATGGCCCAACTCCTAGCTTTAATCCTGTTCCAATAGGATAACTTCCTCCATGGCCTGAACACTCTTTCAGTGACCCTATTTTCAACCTCCCCCCTCCATTCCACTGATCTTAACACTAGTGGCCATACCACCTTCATTGCCATACCTCTTCATGGCCTTAACTGAGGCCTCCCCCTCCCACCCCTGCCCCATAGCTCTGACCTCTCCTGATGGGCCTAAATCTCACTGTGACTTTAAGCCTGCCAAAGGCCCTAACATCCCTCACATTGGTCCTATCTCATCATGGCCCTAAATGTCTTTACCCACATAGTCCTGATACCCTCTAGTGGCTTTAACTCCAACAGTCAACTCTCTGACAGTAATACTGCTTATTCCTTTAACCCCCTGCATGCCTGAACCACCAAGACCCTAACTGCTCCCAGTAGCCTTGACCTCCCTCTAGACCACCCTACCTTCTCCAACAGTGACCAACTCTCCCCCTTGGACAGGTTCTACAGTGCTGAGATCCTGTGTGGTTTACAGTTTCTACACAGCAAAGGCATCATTTACAGGTGAGTCATGGGTAGAAGCAACCAGGGAGCAAGTGGAAGCTCCACGAACACCTGGCCAAGTGTTATAGTCTTCCCAGCTTGCAGAAAAGTGTTCTTCTTGTAGTAGATGCTTCAAAAATACTCATGGAGGTGAATTGAGCCCTGGGCAGATAGGCTAGGTTCAGCAGAACTAAGGAAGAGATCTTTCCTGAGGCCCAGGGACCAAAGGCAGTTCTCTGTGAGGTGGGGGAAAGGACAAAGAGGAACAACCCAACAGGGATACATTTAATCATTCTTCCTCTTGGGGACCTTGGGAACCCCTTTTGTCTCAGCTCCATGTGGAGTCTGCCTCTTCTCTCCTTCCCCCTAATTGATTCTCAATACCCACCTGAAGGAGAACACCCTCTCTGTCCGTTTCCTCCACACCCCTACGTCTCTCTCTCTCTCTCTCTCTCTGTTGGTTTTCCTGTCTCTCCTTGGCCTCTGAGTGCGAAGAAAACACCCTAAGTGCTGGCTGTCTCTGCCAAGGTGAAGAAGATGGGAGGTTGGTGGCGTGGCCTCAAGGTCTCCTTGGCCTCAGACTGGTTCATCAGTCCCTCTATTTTATCTTACTGTGCCACAGGGACCTCAAACTGGACAATGTGATGCTGGATAAAGAAGGCCACATCAAGATTGCTGATTTTGGAATGTGCAAAGAGAATGTGGTAGGAGAGAACAGGGCCAGCACATTCTGTGGGACACCAGACTACATTGCCCCTGAGGTAAGAGTGGTATGATAGGCATTCCTGCAAAACAGCCTTCACTACTAGGTCATTCTGGTCAGAGGCTAAAATACTAGGTATTCCCCTGTAGCCCCCTGGGTGATTCAGATAGGACAGATGCTGAAAAGTCCTCAGGCAGAGGAACTCAAAGACCTGGGACCAGGTTTCAAATGGTTCTGGAGGTTTCCTGTCAGGGCCTTGCAAGTGGGTGCTCTCAGGTGATGATCAGCCTCTGGTCAAAGCTGGGTATGGGGGACCCTTTTTTGAACCACCTTTTTGCCCTGGGTTTCACAAGGTAGGTCTCACCCTGGGAGAGACTTCCATGGAGAAGTGGTCATCTCTTTTCTGTCCTGGCCATCTCCAGGACTCAATACTGTCACTGACTGGGACACCTGAGCCTTCTGCCCCTTGGACTGTTCTGTAACCTTTAATGAATACCTCTTTCTTTCTGGGTCCCAAATTCCCATAGCTCTCCAATCCTCCCAGATGGATAATTCGACTTTGAGGAATGTTGTGAATATGGAGCAGGGGGCAGGGAGGATTGACTTTCTGATCCCTTAGCAGAGGAGATAAGAAAACAATCAGGAGAATGTTTAAAGTAGAAGAGACATTAAGAGGGATAGCTTAGTGGAAAAGCTACTGCCTTAGGAGTCCTGAGTTGTGGGTTCTAGTCCTAACTCTGCCTCCAATTTGCTATCTGACCTTGAACCATTCTTTTCTCTCTCTTCTGGCTAGGACTTATTTTCTTCCTCTGTCAAATGAGGAAGTTGAACTTGATGGTCTATTAGGGTCCCTTCTGAATCTAAAAGGACTGAGGGAGTCTAAACAGGCATGACTATGAATAGAAGAGAGTCCCACTAGTACCCACTCCATCCATGCCCATCCTGGGGGCAGCTCCCACCTGCCCTGACCCCAGCTCTCCCATTTTGCTCCTACAGATCCTTCAAGGCTTGAAGTATACATTCTCAGTAGACTGGTGGTCCTTTGGCGTCCTCCTGTATGAGATGCTAATTGGGCAGTCCCCATTCCACGGGGATGATGAAGATGAGCTCTTCGAGTCCATCCGTGTGGACACGCCTCACTACCCACGATGGATCACCAAGGAATCAAAAGACATCTTGGAGAAGGTTTGGAGACCCCAATTGAGAACATTGTCAGGGGGAAGGGAGAGCCTAGACTAGGATGGCAAGATTTGGAGGAAGATAATGATTAATAAAAGCTAGCATTCATTTAGGCTTACAGAACTACTTTGTAGAGATTATCTCATTTTTTTCTTCACAACAACCCTGGGAGGTAGGTGCAGTTATTATTCCCATTTTACAGGTAAGGAAACAAGAGACAGACAGGTGAAGTGACTTGCCCAGGATCACACAGCTGGAAGAGCCTGAAGTCAGATTTGAGCTCAGGTTTTTCTAATTGCCCAGATCAATCAGTAAGCATTTATTAAACTCCTACTCTGCTTTGTGTGATAAATAGAGGCAGAAGACAGTCCCTGACTTCCAGGAGCTTACCATCTGAAGGCATGAAACTTATAAGAGAGGAGGAAAAGAAGCCGAAAGGGCCCAAGTTCCCATTCTTCCCTTTGGGGACAGCATCTATTCCTGGTCACAGGCAGGAACTGGGGTTTGGACACCTTCCAGAAACATGACCCCTTGGTCATTACATGTCTGTTAGGGCCATAACTTGGGGGAGCTCTTTTAAAACTCCAAGGCCCCTGAATTGGACTGGCTAGAATTTGTTTTCTCTGGTGAAGAGAGGATGGGGTGGAGGTGGGGAAAGAGCTGCAGGAAAGGAGAAAGTTTATTTTGGAGCAAAGGAATCATCTCAAGAGTATTAAGGAGAGGGTGGGATTAACCTACTTAAGAAAACAGTCTGACTTTTAACTCACTTCCAAAACAGCATTTAATTGAAAACAAACAATGAATTTGGTTCCTATTCATTCATTAAATCAGGTCTGTGAGGCTGCAACTTGGTTTGTCTTTCTATTTCCATAAAGATCAATGTATCATTCATATTTCATAATAATAATAATAATAATAATAAAGTCACATGTGTTTAGAAATAGTCCATCATTCCCAATCCTAGCCAGTTTGACCTAATCATCCCTGAAGTTAGTTTGTCTGTATCAGTGATTTGGGGTTCTTCGATTGCTTTTTACTCATTACCTGGAAAGATCATAGACCTCTGAGCTAGAAGGAGACTTAGGAGTCATTTCATTCCACCTCTGTATTTTTTTTTAATAAATGAAGAAATCAAGACCCAGAGAGGTTAAATAGTGACTGGCTGAAAGTCCCACAGGTCATTGATAGTAGAGGCAGTATTTGAGCTTGGGTTCCCAATTCCAAATCTAGAGCTCATTCAAGTTCACAATACTCTGGCTCTTCTGTGTACATCTCACTTCATCTTTATAATTCATATATGCTCAAAACTGCCTTCGGAAAGCCCACAGTCTAGCTCTGGAGACTCACCTTGTGGAGCTGGATTGGTGGTTCTAGACAATAAAGACTGCAAGAACCCAGAAGAAGAGAAATAAAAATCTTTTTTGACTGAGAGTGGTTAGTGATGACTTATTGGAAGATACTGGTCTTGAGCTATAAAGAGAATGTGTATTGGTGGTCAAGCAAGGATGAGTATTCTAAACCAATAGGAATAACATCATCTAATATATTCCACTTGGGAGAGTTTCTTGGCTCACAGACCATATTGTAGTCCCTGTACATCTGCCTCCAGATCAAGCTTCTGTCTCTGACTGAGGCACCTAGAACCAGATGAACCCACTCTGTCCATCACTTAAGTCCCCCACTGATTGATTCTTGTATGTCTGTTCTCTGCAAACTTGGCTAAATCCTTCTTGAGCTTGAACTTAAACGTGTTTATAAAACTTTCTAAATTAAGGGGTGGCTAGATGACACAGTGGATAAAGCACTGGCCTTGGAGTCTGGAGTACCTGGGTTCAAATCTGGTCTCAGACACTTAATAATTACCTAGCTGTGTGGTCTTGGGCAAGCCACTTAACCCCACTTGCCTTGCAAAAACCTAAAAAATAAAAAAAAACTTTCTAAATTAATTGTGGTGTTCTTTTTGGATACAGTTGTTTGAAAGAGATCCCACCAAGAGACTGGGGGTGACAGGTAACATCAAAGTCCATCCATTCTTCAAGACTATCAACTGGACTCTTCTAGAGAAGCGTGAAGTGGAGCCACCATTCAAGCCCAAAGTGGTAAGTGGTCCCACTACCTTGTAGTTGTTTGGCCCCTACTCTTTCTCCTCCTCCCCTCCAGATCTATCTCCAGACTTCAGGATTTCTTACCTTTCTTCCATCCACCACCTCTCCTGTTCTCACCATCTCACCCCACTTGCTCCTTCTCTAACTTTGACCTTGACCCCCCTGGTCCTTCTATTCTCTCTCATTCTTCAGTTGAGCAGACATTTCCTGTATTTATCCTTGCTTCACCACCTCTACAAATTCTACTACCATTGAGTCCCCTTCCATATATCCTTTCCCACTCTCTGCTATTCCATTTTAACTTAGATTTAGCTCTCCTAGGCAGGCATAGGGTGGGGCTCCATCAATCAACCCTAGCAATCAAACCCAAACTATTCTGTGATATTGTCTTCCTTTGAGTTATTCTCTTCCTCTGGAATTTTGACCTTCAGGTAAGAATTAGATCAGCCATTCAGGGCAAAGCAATAGGCCTTTGTGTGGCATCTTTTAACTCATACAAGGGAAGCATCTATGGTTTGATTTGGGACACCCTAGTTTGGGAGCAAGGAAAGGGGAGGTAATAGGGGTAATGAAAGAATATTAGTACAGCACCCACTGCTCTAGTAGAACATAAGCTACCACTTCCAAAGCTGTAATAGTAGCCATCCTCCACAAAAGGTCCATAGCTAACACATCTAAAAGTGGACCTTGAAGGTGGGGGCAGAAATGCCACCAGAGTTTAGGGCATAGAGTTTTCAGGTCATAGTATCAGGAGGGAATCCACAGTGTTTCAATGAAAAGCCACCCATTTGGACCTGGACCATGTTTTAACCACTCCTCTGGGGATTAATAGAAGGGACTCATCTCTTATCATCCTATGCATGAGGGCATTTCTCAAGGATGCTGAAAAGGCAAGGGATTTTATAGGGAAGGGAAGAGTAGCTCACATTCCGAGACTGACTTCCCACCTTTGCTATCACAAGAGGGGATCTAACTAGGCAGTAAATATTTTCATATCTAAAGGAGGGAGCATGTCTGGAGCAGAGAGAACGCAAATTGTAACTAGGTCCAGAAAAATGGGGAGGTTTCTAATCCTCCATATTCACTCATTTTCTTAGGTACTTAGGTTCCTCCTTCCCTCTCCCTCCCATTATACCCTATTCTTAGGAGTAGTTCTAGGATTCCTGCCTGCCATAGCCATTCTGGGGAATTAAAGGAAGGACATTTTCTTCAGGCCTTCTCCTGGCCTAAGGTACTCACTCTGAGCTCTGACACACTCCTTTCCTTCATATCTTTCCATCACAGAAATCTGCTGGTGACTACAACAATTTTGACCGTGAGTTCCTAAGTGAGAAGGCCCGCCTATCCTTCAGTGACAAGAACCTCATTGATTCCATGGACCAGACAGCCTTTGCTGGTTTCTCCTTTGTCAATCCCAAATTTGAACGACTCCTGGAGAAATGAGTGTTCTGTTGAACTCTTTGCCCCTTTGGTCAAAAGCCCACTAGTGCTAGCTAGCTATGTGTACCGGTCCCCCAGAGAGAACAGGGCCAGGATCTCTCCTGGTCCCGTCTCAGCCCTCTCCTGGGCCCCCATAATATGCAACAGTGTGATTGTAATTATTGTTCCAGCTGCCTCTTTGCCCATTGGCAGCAGGTCTTTTGCATGGTTGGGGTTTTAGGTACCTTCCTCTGTGAATCATGTGTGAATTTTCTGCTCCTCTGATTGAAGAGGGAGTTTGTAAATCCCATGTTTTATTACTTGAATGTAGTTTATCTATTGAAAATATATATTATATATAAATATATATATATATGAAAAGCTGTATATATTGCTCCATAGAGAAGAAACATGTATGGGAACTGGTGATGTGTTAACTTTTTTATAAAAACACACAAACAAATCCAAACATAAACCATAAGACCTCTTGGTTCTTTTATTTATGTCTCCAATAAAATAATGGAATGGTCCGTCTGTCCTTAATAGAATTGTCTTCTCTACAAATTTCTTAGTCACTAACCCATTCTCGTGTCCACCTAAGGGTCTCTTTTCTTGCCCTGGGTCGGTTGGACCCAGGACTCTGCAGTTCAGTCAGGTCTGGTATCTTCTTTACTAGCTCTCTTGAGCCATGCAAGTGTTGGCTATGTTCTTACTAGATCAGGATTGGGAGGAAGAAAGTCGAGTTTAATCAGCAACTGCCCTATGCCCCTGACCATTCTCCAGCAGGGACTTGCTTATGAGAGAGACAGAGGCAAGTTTGGACCTGACCTCAGGGAAAGTATAGTCTGGAGAGAGACCAAGGAGCCAGACCCCACCCTGGCCAAACTCCTTGGAAGTGTAGAGAAGCAGAGGAGTGTGGGAGAATCAGCAAAACTGATGAAGAAAAACAAAACAAAACAAAACTAAGAATAAATAGTATTATTTTCAAAGTGGCCAGTGAGGGGGGCACAGAGAGTGTTGTGATTAGAGGAAACAGAGCTCAGTGGAGCCCTATTGATGAGAAGCTATCTGGATGCCATCAAATTCGAGCTGGCCTTGGAAGACGGACAGGATTTGGAAAGGAGGAAAGATCATTTTAAGGAGAGACTATGGGGCAAGAGCTCAAAGGCCGGAATGTTCTCAGTCTCTTTTTTGGGGGGGAGGGTGTTTGAGGAGGTGTGGGGTTAAGGGTGAGGAGGAGGGAAGGTGATGACTACTGCAAACCCTGGCTCCTGGACCTCTGAGTCTCTGCAGGGGCAGAGGGGGAGCTAAGTTTGGAAAAAGGAGGTTCCCAAGGCTGGTCTCCCTTATGACCAATCACATTAGTGTGTCTAAAGCCCAAGGTTAGGTATGTAGTCTGTCTGTCTCAGGGCAGAGCCAGACTCTTGTCCTTGTTCCTTTTGGGTGTGTGCCTCACACTCCATTGTCACCCCACCCCTCAAAATCCTAGAGAATTGAGGAACTTACAGAAGCTAAAAAGAAAGATCCAGGGCCCCCCTGGGTCCTATCCCAAAGAGTCACATTCTTCTTTTCCTGAGAGGACTCAAAGAGGAAAGCAGCCGCTGTCTGTAGAACTTTCAACATCTGGCAACCACAGAAGCTCATTTCCTGCAACCACATTTTTATGGGCTGAAGTACAAGTTTCCATGGTTGGAGTGAGCCAGAATCAGAGTGTAAAGACAGCCAGCTGGGCGGAGGGCCTGACAAGACTGGTGAACACAGAACAGCCCCTGCCCGGGCACTCACCTGGTCAGCTACAAGAACCCCACCCCCACCCCCACCCCCGGCCAAATGGGAACAGGCTCTGCTGTGGCTTAGAGCCCTCTGCAAGCTACTCAGCCAGCTTCATCTTCAACTCATCCCTTGTCCAAGGACACCGAGGCCTGAATTCCAAAGGCCCTGTCCTAGGACATGGGGTAGTAAAGGGGTTGGAGAGAAGGAAATTCCAGCTGTTGGAAGCTTCTGCCTGCCTGGGACCCCTTTGGGGAGGTTTGAAAAAGGAATTTCTTAGGTGAGAGGCTTGGCTGAGCCTCCCATAAGGAAGGCCTCGGGGGAGATGTGGGGGAGGTCTTTTCTACTACTGTGAGCCTGGGGCTAATCCAAATTTATCTTGTCAGAGTTCCCAGGGATGCAGTTTTCTAGACTATGGAGGAGGAGGGACCGGGAGAGGGAGGGGTGAGGAGGAAGAATTCCTTTGGGTGGTAGGACCACCCATCTTCCCATCCACATAAAATCCCTTACCTTTTCAGCACCCCTGAGCGAGCCGCCTGGGAGGAAGACTTCTAGAGAGTCAGGGGTCTAATTCTCTCTTCCCACCCTGATCCCAACCTGAGTCAGCCGTGGGACCTACAGGAAGTCTGGTTCAACTCCCTCAGGGGTCTGGGGAAAGGGACCTAGCCTCAGAGAGGGCAGCTAGGAGTTAGCCCCATGTCCTTGGCCCTGGCATGTGAAGCCTAGATTGCACTTGGAGAGATCTAAGATTTTCTTGGGAACCAGGAAAGCAATGGGCTCATCCTTTCCATCTCTGGGCCTTGGAGAACTCCCTGGGGCAGGGAGGAGATGGGTGGAGCTGAGTCAAGACTGACAGAAGTCCAGATAAAGTGGGGGAAAAGCAAATAGTGGGAGCAATGTGTTAAGGTGATGGGGAACAGCATAAAAATGGAAAGCTTGGGCTAAGCTGAACCCTAGGATACATCTTCCCACCCCCACAGACACACACTCCCTCCCCCACACGACGGAGATAGAGGCCTAGAGAAAAAGCAACATACACAGAGGCATAGCTTGTGGGTTAGGGAGGTGGGCCTTGAGCCAAGCTGGACCACATTCCCCTCTAATCATATTCCCCTCACCACCCTTTTCCCATCCTGGGGGGTGAACCCACTGTGGCTCTTACCACAGTTGAGTATATAACCTTTGGCTTCTAGCTAAAAGGCTCGATCTCTTCCTCTCTCTTTTTCAAAATGAACAGTCCTAACAAGTAGAATACAAAATACACCTGTGTGTGTGTGTGTGTGTGTGTTGTGTGTATTACATATTATATATATATATATATGTCATATTTAATACATTTTTTTCCATTTTCTAATGGAAATGACTCTAGAATGACTTTGGGGGAGGAAGGTTAGGAATTACTATTCCAATTTTATTGGCCAGGTTAATTGAGGCACAGCCTGCTTATGGTCACACAACTCTCAAGGAAAAGGGAGCTGGAAGAAACTTTAATCCTTCTTCATATTATGAATAATAAAATTCTGTCCCAAGATAAACCAGATTTGCTTTCCGGCCTCCATTATTTTTTTTTCTTTTGTAGTTCAAGGAAATTGGAATAACCAGGGTAGTGCAGGTGGTGTAATGGTAGGGAATACAGTCCAGATTAGGGGGTACAGATCCTGGGTATATTGAGCACAGAGGCAAGTGGCAGCCAAGAGAAACAGCTGCCTATGGGAGTCGCCAAACCATCACCCCAGGCATTCTAACAAATCACCCACAATTGCCTCCAGCCAATTTGGTCTAACCCAACCTCTTTCCCAAGCCACTAAGACCAGAACTCTGCTTGCCACTGCACTGACTTAAGGAGATTCTTCTCATAGCTGGTCTCTAGGGCTTGTTTTAATTTGGGGAATGTAGATATGGAGTGAGCATCCCCAGGAAAGAATGTTATAAAAACAAGTGGATAAATCAAATTCTATGTCTTCACGTCTGTTTCCTGGAAGTAGCATAAAGGAGACTCCAGGAGGTTCTCAGATACCTTGCTAACACTCAAGGAATTTTCCCATGATTTCATTAAATAATTTGCTAAAAAACAGAATGGAAATGTATTGAACTTCTCACAGTCACAGTCACAGAAACCATCGAGTTCAATCAATTCATTTTACAAAAGGGAAAACTGAGGTTCAGTAGCAAGGGACTTTCAAAGATGAAGCACCCTGCTCATGATTAGAGAAGTTAGTTTAGTGCCAATTCTAGAATCTAGGTCTTTTGGATTTCTGCCAGTGTGCCCAAGGCAAGTCATCTCTATTGCCATTCTTCATTCTTCTGTTTATCTGTAGCCCAAGAAGGAAGCCTTTCTCCCTGTTTCAGAAAGCCGCCTAGCTGTTATTCTGCACCCAGGGGCCGTTGCCAAGGGATAAGAGAGGACAGCTCTGGGGACCTAGAATCCTCTGGGGAGGATGCTGACACATTTTTACCAAGTGTCCTTGGCACCTTGTATCTTAATTAGTTTAGCACCTGTCTTTTTGATAAGTGTTCATATTGTTAGACCTTTCTCATTCCCCTAAAACTGAAAAGCCATCTGGGGATTATCAGTCAAAAGCAAGTTTCCTTTGTTATTCTAATTCAGCATCTTTCCTATCTCTGGTGTGATGTGTTCCTGAAATGCTGACTGGAAAGGGAATTTCTATAAACCACAACCTATTTCCCCACTGATTTCCATCATGAAGTAAAGATATATTTTCATGAGTAAAAATGATTGCCCATAAAACACCCATTAAAATAGCATCAATAAAGATAAATTTTAAAAAGAAAATCAATGAAACATTTAAAAATACCCAGAAAAAGTTTTTCAAATGAAATTGGTGGCATAATTATAATTATGAAGCTTAGACCTGGAAAAAATTTGAGAAAATATATTTCTGCAGAGGAACTGGGTTTTGTACATAGGCCGACATGATCAATATGTAGGTTTTGCTCTTTTCCTCTTTATTTTAAAAATCTCTGTTACAAAGCTTGTCTTGCTGGATAATGGAAGGAGAAGACAGATCCTCAGAGATAAAGGTGTGTAAGAAACAAAAGACTAAAATTAAGATAGAAAAACAAACCAAATAAAAGTTAAAAAACATTTTTTAGCCTCACATCCCTTTGTAGAAAAAGATGTATTGTGATCCAATAGAAATCATAATATACTTCAATATTTCATACATAATCTTACTGACAAAGACTGGGAGCTCCTTGAGATCAGAGACTGTCTTTTGTCATTTTTTTTTCAAGGCAGTAGGGTTAAGTGACTTGCTCAAGATTACACAGCTAAATAATATTAAGGTCTGAGGCTGAATTTCGACTCGGATCCTCCTCATTCCAAGATCACTGAGTCACTTGGCTGTCCCCTATCTTTTGCCATTCTTTGTATCCCTAGGACCTAGTACAGTGTCTGACCCATGTTAGGCACATGAGAAATGTTTGTTGTCTGACTGACATTGGCCCTTCCTCTTGTGTTGCAGACTTGGAGCCATCCACACCTTTTCATCCTGTTCGGCCTTGTCCACAGTCTTCTTAAAATTCTCTCTAATTCACTAACCAATGTGCTGAGTGAGAATCTTCCTTGATGCCCCTTGTCTTGAGTAAATGGCTACATAGTCCTAAATTCCATCACAAGTTTCCAAAAGTTTTTCTCTTGAAGCCAAGTTTGTATCAGTCAACAGATGGTTGGTGTGCATACCCCATAGAGGATACGTTTGCCTTCCTCTTTTCCTGGCATACATGGTAGCCCTATAAAGCATACTTGTATGTTACAACTCTTAAGGCTGTACACTCCGAAATGATGGAAATGATTTACCTTCCTTAACTTGTAAAGCATTTTTTAAATTGTGACGTTCAGCTGCCCCATGGACAGAATACTGACCCTGGAGTTTGGGTATCTCAGCTTGAATCTTGCCTGTGTCACCTTCAAGTTACTTCATCTTTCATCTGTGAAATGAAGGGATTGGACTGGATAATCTCTAAGGTTCCTTCTAACTGAATCTTAGGATCCTAACCCCAACTCCCTTCACTCTCACTAGACTGTAAATTCCCTAAGGGCAGGGATCGAGGCTCAACTCTCTGGCCTTGTATATAATAGGCACTCAGAAAATATTTAATGAATGAGTAGTTACTCTGACCTTCAACAATATTCATCATGATACCTGGTGAAGATTGCCTTGGAGGCAACATACTGATGGAGGAGTGCCTATGCTTATTCCTGCCATTAGTCATTTCTAAAATAGAAAGGTACATACAACTTGCAGATATTCTGACTTTGAAACAATCTTCATGAATGAATGACTCTGTGCTAAGTGAGAAGTGCTAGCTGTCACACTTATTCTCCCGTCTTCTTTCTGGGGAACTTGGTTACTCTTTTCTAATCACTCTTCCTCAACTTCTACCCTCTAGGAGGGAGGAGGAGGAAGTAGGGGATCACAAGGGGAGATACCCAGCAAGTCGGCATCCCCCCAAACACTGCTGACTCATTCATTGCCTAAATAGAACCTGATATAAGCATTTTCTCTGCCCTGGAAAGTTGTAAAAATGAATAAATACTTCTCTCTTTCAACACCAAACTCTTATTCAGTGGATTGGGGGCAAAATCCACCTGCTGTTTCAAAATCTCCCTCTCTCTCTCTACACCCTCCTACTTGATTCCCAAATGTCTCTCTCTTCTCCACTGTACCAAAATCACACAAGGCTTAGCAATGAAGTGACTACCAGCTTTTTGTATAATAATTGTTCTCTTAAGAGACCAATTAAACAGAAAAGTAAACAGACTTATAAGATAGCAAAAAAGAAAAATAAAGGGTGGAAGGATTACTGACTGGCTTCAAGAATCCTGACTGTTTCTAGCAGTGAAGTTCTGGCCTCCTATGTCTAGAATGAATCAATCACATCATATTGTGTCTCAGGTGTCAGACACTGCCCTTTCCAACCCTTTCCTCTCTTCCACTCCAAATAGATTTCTCATGTATTCCTTAGCTCTATAACATTCTCCCCTCCACAAACCCTAATTATGGGAGAAGCTAGCTTGTCAAAGTCCACAGCAAATCTTTGACCCAGGGTAAACTTTCTTGGTATTAAAGAAAGGATGAAACTGGGAAAACATTCTTCATTCCCACCTCAGATCAGTAAATTTCTTTTCTCCTGAATGCCTTAGCAACCAATACCCAAAAAAATGCTAGATTAAAAAAAAACCTCTTTATTCACACAGACAACAACATTGGGTGATGATTAACTATGATGGACTTGTTCATTTCAGCTACTCAATAATCAAATATAATTCTGAAAGATTTGTGATAGAAAATACCATCCATATCCAGAGAAGGAATTGTGGAGTTTAAATGTAGACCATAGCTTATTATCTTCAATTTTTAAAAGTTGTCTGATGTACTATCGTTTTTTTCTCTCTAATGTTTTTATTCTTCCATTTGGATTTGATTCTTCTTTCATAACATGATTAATATGAATCTATATTTAGCAGAGTTATACATGTAAAGCCTCTTGGATTGCTTCCTGTCAGGGGAGAAAAATGTAAAATTCAAAACCTTGTAAAAAATGATTGTTGAAAACTGCCATTGCATGTAGTTGGAAAAACAAATAAATAAAAATAATAAAATTAAAAAAAAATCTCTTGATAAAGCTTAGAGTGCTCTGTAGATACCAATGATTTGGTGACCTTTGTGAGGATACAAAGATAGGAGTTTGAAGTGTGGAGAAATAAAATGGCTGGGGATCTTTCAGGGCATGAGCTAGGTAGAGGGCTGAGAGATGGGTCAGCTCTAAGACTTATTGTTGTTGAGGTTGTGCAGTCCTGTTTGATTCTTCGTGACTTTTTTTGCAGTTTTCTTGGCAAAGATACTGGAATGGTTTGCCATTTCCTTCTCTAGCTCATTTTACAGATGAGGAAACTGAGTCAAACACAGTTAAGTGACTTGCCCAGAATCACACAGCTAGTAAGTGACTGAAGCTAGATTTGAATTTGGATTTTTCTGACTCCAGGCCCAGTGTTCTATCTGCTGAGTCACCCAGTTTCTCCTGCCCCAGGCCTTAGCAACTTCCAAAAATATTTGCATTTAAAAAGAGACATCCCAAGAGAGCTATAGGAATCACTCTCTAAAGGTGGAATTTTAGGTACTGTGGCATCTAGGTGAGAGACAGACTTTTCATTAAGAGCAGCCTGCCTACATCTATTAAAATCCTGGGTTCTCACCTACTCTGCCTCCTAAGGCTCATTTTGATAGAAGGCTTACTGGAGGAAGAGGCAAGGACTGAGAAAGAGAATGGTTGATGAAAAGATCACTCCTCAGGGTTGTCTATGAGAGTGAGTAATAAATCATTAAGAAAACCTAAAGGTGTAGGACCCTACTGGCTTTCTTTGTCTGAAAGAAATGAGGAATAGAGTTATTTTTTGGTAGGGTGGGACAGGGACAAATTGGATCCAAAATCCATTTAGTGGAGAGTTCTTGACATCAGATATAACTAAGAAAGGCTGTCTAGCAGAAGCAATTTGTGAATGAAAGATACTGGGACAGAGGAGACTTGAAAACAAACAACAAAAAAGTTCCATGAGATTGGTCTTATCCTCCATAGGTTTGGTTTTTTTGGTTTGTTTTTTTTTTTTTTTAGATTTTTCAAGGCAATGGGGCTAAGTGGCTTGTCCAAGGCCACAAGGCTAGGTAATTATTAAGTGTCTGAGGCTGGATTTCAACCCAGGTACTGCTGACTACAAGGCCAGTGCTCTATTCACTGCGCCACCTAGCTGCCCCCCATCCATAGGTTCTTTTTTTTTTTTAGGCTTTTGCAAGGCAAATGGGGTTAACCCCTCATCCATAGGTTCTTGAGAGAGATTGGAATTGTTTCAAATCTTTACCATTATTGGAGGTCATGGGAGGTATCTCTGGAACCTTTTCCCTAGTTTGGATTGGATAAAGCCCACATCATTTCCAGAATTTGTATAGCTTATTATACTTTTTCAACTTCTTTTATAAGTACTGTGTCTTCAGAGTAAATATTCATTGTATGCTCATTTATGTGCAAGACTTTTTATTAAAACTGTGAGTGGAAATAGAAAGATGAATGAAACCCTCAGAAGACTTTTAATCTACATAATAACAGTGTGAAGTAGGGAGGGAAAGGGTATTCTGAATATTTGAAAGATGAAGAATCCAGAGACCAAGAGCATAGAAGAACCATATAATGTCCGTATAGGAAGGAATCTTAGGGAAAAAAATGAGTCCAAGCTTCTCATTTTATGAGGAATCTAAGCACCAAAAAGATGAAATCACTTATCCAAACCAGTCAATACCTGAGCTGGGATTCAACCCAGATCCTCTCATCCCTAAATTAAGTGTTTTGTGCTTTTTTTTTTTTAGCTTTTTCCCCCCATTATTGGGAGATTCCAATCCTAGCATTGTAGCAGATGGGGCTCTATGCTTGGACTAGATCCAATGCTGTCATTGAAATTCTCATTCTTATCTGTTATGCATATCATTCAAGATCAAAGGGCACTCTGGGTACCACCATGCTCTCCCTGGCTGTCAGAGAGCTCCCTTTAACCCAACCTGTATGGGTTAACCCAGGCTCAGGGAACCTCCAGCCTGCTCAAAATCATGTGGTCTGGTGCTGCCAAGGCAACCACAGGCAACCACCCTAAAAAGGAGTGAGTTAATTAAATGTCTGACCACATATAGCTGGCTAATTTTTGACCCTTGGCAGAAAAATGGTTCCCAAACCTTGGGTTAACCAATCAAATTATGGTAGTAGCTACAATCCTGCTGGTATCTTCTTTGATTAATTTATAAAACACAGAAAATTTTAGAAGAACATCAACAATAAAGCAAAAAAAAAAATGCATTCCATCTCATGAAATATGTTCCTTCAGTCAATTCCATGGGGAACCACCAAGGAATCCACCTGGGGTCTTTTTTCTTTTTTAACTCCTGACAAAAACCTAGTAGAATTGTGCCCAGCCCTCTTCTTGGTCAGGAATTGATTTATTTTTCTCCCACCAGAGAAACATATCAACTGGGTAGGTGAAACCCTGAGGACATTTAATATAAAAGCACTTGCCTATGTTTGTTCAAATATTGTACTACAAGGGGAAAACATCACTGTACTATAAACAAAAAAGGATACAAGAGAGATATAGATGCGTCCAGCAGATGCTTCCAGAGGATATGTGGCAGCAGTCTCTGAGAGATGTAAGAGGAAGATCTAGAGACCTAGAAAAGGAGGTATTGGTGCAGCACCAGGCTCTGGACCTCTGGCAG
The DNA here is from genome assembly GCF_037893015.1 of Macrotis lagotis. Classification (NCBI taxonomy): domain Eukaryota; kingdom Metazoa; phylum Chordata; class Mammalia; order Peramelemorphia; family Peramelidae; genus Macrotis; species Macrotis lagotis. Next base: position 111,612,317 of record NC_133665.1, read on the forward strand.
TCTCTTGTGATAGACCCTGCAGAGTTTCATGCATTTGTTGACTGTCTGACTGTATTTATGATTATTTATCAATCAATCATTAAACATTAAGTATGTAGCAAGTGCTGGTGATATAAAAAGAGACCAAAAACAATCTTGACCCTCAAACAGTTCACAAAATAATAAGGGAGAGATTTACTATAGTTAACTACATATTAACTATAACTATCTATTACTATAACAATGTGTTATAATTATTAACTAGAACTAATATCTCTAATAGTGATAATACTTCATATTCAAGTAGTTTTTTAATATTTTGAAACACTTTAAAAAATAGATAATTTAATCAAATAAATTCTCATCAGTGAAACAATACATCGATTAGATTTGGGATATAATAAATAGGGGTGGCTAGGTGGAGCAGTGGATAGAGCACTGGCCCTGGAGTCAGAAGTACCTGAGTTCAAATCTGATCTCAGACACTTAATAATGACCTAGCTGTGTGGCCTTGGGCAAGTCACTTAACCCCATTTGCCTTGCAAAAAACCCCTTAAAAATAAAGGATATAATATACAGTAGCATCCAAAACCAGTAAGATAGTGTTTCATTAACCCAAATATCTAATCTATGAGGGTAAACATTCACTTTTCATAAAAGCTGGAAAACTAGAAAACAGGATGACCAAAATTAGGTTTAGATGAACATTTAATATCAAACATCAAGATAAGAATGAAAATATATATCGTCATCATAAGTAAATGGGAGTATCAAAAAAAGGAAATCATTTATTGGATCTATGATTGGTGAAAGCATTCATGACCAAACAAAGACTACAAAAGATCACAAAAGATAAAATGGACAACTTTGATTACACAAAATTTTAAAGTTTTTAAAATGTAGGCGAAATTAGAAAGAAAACAGCTAAGTGGGGGAAAATATCTGCAGACATTTTCTCTGCATTTGGATAAATCGGGAAACAATTGAAATCTATACATAAGAAAGTGATTAAAAAGCACAGGAATAAAGACCATTCCCTAATTCATATGTAGTCGAAGGGCATATATTAAAAATATTCAAAGAATGAAATAAAAGGCATCAAAAACCATATCTACAAATGACTAATAATTATGGAGTTTAAAAATTAAATCAGCTATAAAGTTCTTTTTTATTTGCTACAAAATTTTTTTTTAAAAGGATTGTAGAAAAAGTATAGCAGGGATAGCAGAAAAACTGGCATCCTGAACTAAATGTTGATGGAGCAATGAAATGATCCAGTCATTTAAACACTTTAAAAAAAAACATCCATATGAGGCAGATAGAACAGGGATTGTTATACTCCTTTTAAAGAAAAAGAAACTGAAGGTCAGAAAGGTGTGTTTCATCTGAGGTTACACAAAGAGTATGTGTTGAAACCCAGGGTTCCTGATTTGGGTCTTTTGAGCTTTTCTGGCTAGATGTTGCTTTCATTAACATGATAAATTAAGCTGTCATCTTTCTCTGGGAAAGATCAGAATTTGGGCTTCAGTTCCATCTAAGATTCAAAGTGAATAGCGTCCAGCTTGGTTTGGACTGCGCTGGCTATGATTTGATAACAAAGAAGAGGAGGTGAGCAGAGATATGGAGGCTGAACCAGCAGGCTCAGATGGGCATCCTTAGAGTCCAGAGGGATATTAAATTGATACAATCATTCCAGGGACTTCAAAGGTACCAATAAAAAAAAAAATCACACTAGATCCAACTTTAAATACAGACTCCTCAAATGGGAAGACTGGGACAGATTTGTTCAGGGTCACACAGCAAGTGGTAGAACTAGAGTCAGACCTTGGGCCTCCTGATCCCTATTAATTCTCCTACTACCCGCCCCCTACACCAAACATGGCCTCAGATGAGAGCTACTTTGTTGCATGTCCTGGGCCTGTTGAAACTAGCCCTACAAATCCCAATTGAAGTCCACCCCTTCACGAAGCTCTCTGTGATCCTTCTGGCCTAATATTTTCTCCACACCGTATTACCTACGTTTGAAAGTCCTTGGGTTCCTTCCTCCTGCTAGGCAAGGGCTAGTAGTTGAACAATACAGAATTCTTAAAGTAAAAACAACTTAAGGTTACATACTGTCATGCAACTTTAGACCATTTAAAAAAGAAAGGCTATATAGAAAACATGCCCATCATACAGAGATACAACAGAGGCAATGAGCTGGCAGCATGCCAGCTGTTAGAGTGGCCTCAGACCCAAAGGTGGGGAGGGGGAAGAGGGGAAAGTGGGGGAGGGGACATGCTGGAAATGAAATGACCAAGAGACTCTTGTGTGACCAAAGCACCAAAGCATCAGGTTCTGGGCGTCAACGAACTGACTGGGTATGTAATGAATGAATTGGAATAAAGGTTAGCACTTGTCCTTTGAACTTTGTGATCAATACTAAGGAGTAGTCCCCATCTAATACAGTCTGTGAGAATCAGGCGCAGAAAAATGGATGAGGTGAGATTTCTGAGGTCACTGGGAGGAGGGGTGCTTTAAAGCTAATATTGCTAAGTTTTCTCCTGTTTTAGAAAAGGTACATTTAATAGAGCACTGGCCCTGGAGTCAGGAAGACCGGGGTTCAAATCTGACCTCTGACACTTAATAATTTCTTGGCTGTGTGACCTTGAGCAAGTCACTTAACCCTATTGTTTTGCAAAAAACAAACAAAAAAGAAACTGTACATTTTATTCAGGTCTTGGGAAATCTGTGAGGACTTAAAGAAGTGTCTCCTATGAGAGTGGAGGCATAGAGCTAAATAGCTTAATAATTTATGAATTTTTGGGGGGAGGAGTCTGATCATATCTCGGACAAGATCTGGGTCTTAAAGAAAAGGCTGGAACACAAAGTCCTTCTACACAGGGACTTTCAGGTAGATGAAGGCTTGTACTGCCATCTGGTGGCCTATGAAAAATTGTACCCCCAAAATAGCTATTCCATCTCTACCCGCTAGGAGTCACAGAAGCTTTGCCTTGACCTTTCCATGATTTAATTCACCAAATTTTACTTAGTCATTACTAGTCTTTGAATAGGGAATGTGTTGGATGGGGACCAAATTGTTGTTAACCTCCTAAACCCAGATGTTAACATTCATTTCAATGTACCTTATTGAACTAAGTATATAGAAATGCACACATATACACTACACACACACACACACACACACACACACACACACACGGATGACCTGATAATGGGGATAATGAACTAGGTACAGAATTGAAAGGGAGGAATAAAGGTGGATTGCTTTTGAGAAATTGCAAAGCTTTTTTTCCTGACACTGTTTTCCATAAAAACATTTTATCTATTTAATACTAACATTTTATCAGTATTGTCCCATGGTAATGAGCTCTAGAACATCACTGTCTGTAGCATTAAAAATTAGTATGATACAAAAGGCAATAGAAAGACACACAAGTGTAAGCAGGATGCAGCATATAATCAACAAGGAACATTGAAGAAATGGAGAAAGGATGCTATCAAAAAAGAAGGAAGAGAAGATGGATGATGTAAGAAGAGCAAGGGAGGGGCAGCTAGATGGTGCAGTGGATAGAGCACCGGCCCTGAAGTCAGGAGTACCTGAGTTCAAATCTGACCTCAGACACTTAATAATTACCTAGCTGTGTGGCCTTTGTCAAAGCCACTTAACCCCATTACCTTGTAAAACAAACAAACAAATGGATCACAGAAGAGCAAGGGATCACAGGGTGTTAGAAAAGGAGCTGTTCAGAGGCATTGATGAAGGGCCCTTTCTTTCAAGATAATGCCAAAGATGAAGATGGAGATGATTGTTGCCTCCCCAGCCCCATCCACATAACAGAAGCCAAATTAAGGGTTTTTAAAGGTAGGGTTTAATGGTGTACATAACCAGAAAAAGGAGAAAATTCTCCCACATTCTTGTGACCCCAAACAGCCCAAGTATTCAACAATAAGTGCATTCTAAGGCAGCTTGCTCACTATTCTATCATCAAATTTTCCTTAACTATGAAGAAGTGAGGATACCACCACCATGGTAGTCCTTTTAAATGTCAAGACCAACAAAGACCATGTCAAGCATATTATAAATAAATTGTATGATATGTGGTCAAGCTAAACAGACCTGATATAATGGAGAGATAGATGAGGGCTTAAGTCCAACTTATTCCAAACTATGATACTTTGAATATTACCAATAAAAATGGAAACATCTACACTATATTTCAATAGGCTTGTTATATGAAAATCTCTATCAGGCATGTAAAAAAAATCAAGAAAATTTCCCAGCATGCAAGGTGGATCCTGCAAATCAAACAAAGGACAAGAACATGGACATGAGTCTCAGAAGGTCAGCAGGCATGGATGAGTTACAATCTACATTGTTGGAGGAAACTACTGAATGAATATGGGAGATCACTTTGAGTATTTATGCAGGACTTCTCCAAACATTTCACCTTGAACCTGAAGTAGCAAGAGATTCCAGAAACTTTGGGGAGTTTGTATGTGAGCCTTGAGAAGTTTATGGATCCTTAGATCAAGTTAAGAGTGTCTACAATAGCACTGCAGGGGTCCAGTGAGACTTATAAAAATTACTAGAATTGGAAATTGAGGGATGGCCATCAATAGGGGAATGGCTGAACAAGTTATGGAGTTTTGTTGTTCTAGAGGAAACCATGAATGGTAGGATTCTAGAGAAGCATGAAAAGAATTGCATGAGCTGATGCTGAGTAATGGGAACAGAATCAAGAGAACATTAGATAAATCAACAACAACATTGTGAGTTGATCAACTATGATGGATGAAGCTCCTTTCAGCAGTTCAGAGAGGGAGGATAACCTGTTATAGACAGTGCCACCCATATCTAGACAGGGAAAAAAGACTACTCAAAAACCCACAGAATTTGAATATTATGTTCACTTTTAAAAAATTTTTCTCTTATGATTTTTCTTATGATCCCATGGTTTTCTTTCTTTTTCCTTACTCTTAATTCCTCATATCCTAAATGACTAATAAATAAACATGTTACACACAAATGAACATGTACAACGTTCACTAGAATGTTTATCACTGAGGGGAGTGGAAAGGGAGGGTGGAAGAAAATTGTGTAACATAAATATGTAAGTGGATGAATGTTGAAAAACTTTCATAACATGTAATTGGAAAAATAAAATATCAATAAAAAAATAAATTCTTTGTCCAGGGTCACACACATATAAAAAAACTGCTTAGGTGATAACAGTGAGGATTCCCCTTGCCTTTTTATTTTTTAAATCTTCATGGTTTTCTTTCCTGGTAGAGTGTTATTAGAGATCCAGTTACTTTGATTCACGGAATTCTGTTAAAAATTCTGTTACAATTGTTTTTGTATACCTTGTTAAAGTGACTTGTTGAAGTTCCATTGTATACTTTGCTTATGTGAGATTTTCCAACTAGCAGCGACTCAAATACTGAGTAGATAATGTTTAGTAGTGAGACTAGAAATGAATAAAAATTGGTTTGGAAGATACACAAAGACTGTTATGATGAGGATTTTGAAGGAATTTTAAAAATATGCTTATGTAGACTCTTTGGAAAGAGTGGCATAAACTACTGGTCAAAACATTCAAGAAAGAAATCAGCTCGGTCAATATTTTGTGAACTTCCTGGAACTATGGGATATTCTTAGATCCTTAAAGAGATCAACCATAAAATCAAAAATTGGAAATTAGTTATTAGTACAGTGACTGGCAGATAATGCCTGTTAAACTTCCCACTATTGACCAGACGTTGAAGAGCAAGTTTACAGGTTTTAGGGTGAGAGCTAGATAGGCCATCTGAGAGTCTCCTCTTGGGGCAGTCATCCATTGCTGCTGGAGGCATTAGTTCAGCATGTAGTTCAGGTGGTTATTCTTTTGATGTCATCTTGGTTGGATGACAATAAGGGAACCAATGACAAAAGGGAAAGTCTCACCTAGAGATGACTGATAATCTGGAGAGAAAAGTCTTTGAAATTTGACCTGACAGGACACAGATCTTAGATAAGAATGTTATGGGTTGATGCAGAGAAATATAGGTAATTATACTGAAGATCTTGCTCTTGACTTTGTGTGCATGTTGAATTCTCAACAAAGAGGACTCATGACAGATACCATAGAAAATCAAAATACTTTAACCCCCAAAGTGCCACCTATGTTACTAAAGATGCATCTTTGCATGACATTTCAGTAGTCACATAGCAGATGGAATGTGATGAATGTCAGAGGTTTCAGTTGTCACTTTTCATGGTTACCTTGGTCACATAAGTTCCTTATTTATCATATTATTTCATATGTGTTAGCCATGTTTTCCCTACGTGAATGTTCTTCAAGGATGATGTGTATATATATATATATGTCCATCTGATGGTGGGTGTATTTGTGAGATTATACATATACTGGGTAAATGTTCTATTGTTATTTTTTCAGTTATTTTATTAAATGTCTTTGACTAATAAAAATAAACATTGATAGGAGATCACTAGCAATGCTGAGTTATGAATGGTTGTAGAACCCACTTTTAGAATACTTTGAAATTGTGACAGATGTTGTGGAGTTCACATGTTGGGGGGTGGGGATAGACCAGGTAGTACATTCAAGGGCAATCCCTCTGATATTACCTTCAGCAGAAGAGAAAAGATTTTTGACCTTCTCTACAATGGATAATTCTGAATTGTTTAAAGGGGGTAATGCATCAATCATTAAGACAAATCGGCAATGCCAGATAACTCCTGAAGGTTCTTCAAGGCCAAAGGATCATATGGCTCATGTCTGAGGGTACTATAACAATTGGGATGGATTTATCAACAGTCTGACTGCAGTGATTATTTTTCTTTTTTGGCTTCTTTAAGATGATCTACTCATATACTATCGTTTGTCATTTACTTTGGTTTGAGTACATACACTGAATAAAATAATCTTGAAGACATAAAAATAACCACTAGGTGGGAGTGCTGTATAACTCGGTGACATTCAGAACTTACAGGTCTGGAACAACTCCTCTAAGAGGGCTAGCTTTACAACTCTAATTTTGGGACCATACAGCTGGAAAGGATATTAGGGATCCAAACCCTTTATCATGAAACTGAGGCCCAAAGACGTTTTCTTGGCCAATAGCTTAGAATGACTAGTTACCTGTCTCCAAAACTTCATTCATTTAAATCTCTTAATACAAATGGGTTTTTAACCTTAACCCTTTTTAGCAGGCTGGCGAAGTCTATGGACTCTTCTCAGGTTGTCTGTAAGTGCATAAAATAAAGAGGTTTATACAGGAAACAAATTATATTAAAATATAGTTATCATAAGACTTTAAAAACAAATTCACTGAATTAAGGTTGAAAACCCCTTATCTAATGGTAAGGTTACTGGAATTGGAATCAGTAGACCTTGGTCTGAGTCCTTTTCTAGGTGTAAGGCTAATCACTTTTCTGGGTTTCAGTTTCTTTATCTATAACATCCCCAGAGGCCAAGGAAAGCAAAGGACCCAAAAGGCTACTGAGGAGCCTCAATTAATGACTATTAGTTATGGATTTATGAGGAATGGGAAAGAGAACCCTACCTCCTTTTTACTGACTACTAGAAAGAAGCCAAAAAGCTGAGGGAAGTGGTTGACCAGGTGGTCAATTGGAGACTGTAGCGATAGGATGGAGTAATAAGGTATGTTGTAGAGAAACATCCTGGGCTAGGGAAGCTCTTTGCCTTTACTGGGAGCTTTACTGGTAATTACCCCCACTGCTCCCCATTGCCCATCTGATTAATTCCTTCCCAGTCTTTTTTTTTTCTGAGAGCACAAGGAAGGAGGAGAGTGATGGAGTAAGGGCAGAAAGGAAGAAAATAATTGATTCCCGTCACCCTTCTGGCTGTGGTCACAGCAGTCTGGTATTGGGAGCTAATGTTTACTTATAAAATGCTTATTTGTGTCTATGATAACTTATTCTACAGAAAAACAATGGTTGTTTGCTAAGCTTTGTGTCTGAGTCTAAGAATGTGGGGAATGGGAAATGAGATTATTTTTCCCCTCTGCACAACCTAGGAGTGGGGGTCAGTGACAAGAAAAAGTCTATTTAATCTTTCATTTTTCCAAGGCCACACAGCTAGTTAATTATTAAGTGTCTGACACCAGATCTGAACCCAGGTACTCCTGACTCCAGGGCCGGTGCTTTATCCACTATGACACCTAGCTGCCCCCTTTTTAATCTTCAAAGGATCCTTATCATATATTGAAACAGTGGTTTGAGGGGAAGTTTTGTTATAGTCTGAGACTACCCAGTTTGCCTGTTCTTAGCATTTCTTTGGCTGGTAATTTAGCCCATGTACTGTGAAGTTAAGGCATCTTAGGCCTGATCATTGTTTCAGAACCTGAAGCACCAAACAGACTTTTAGTACCTCATACATTCATGGGAGTCTGCATGTAAAATGAAGGATTTTGTTTTTAAATTATTTTTAAAGTTGCTTCTTGTTATGAACTTTTACAATTTTTCATCATTATCTGATGTTCAGAATCATAGTATTATTATGTTAATGGAACTCTCAAAGGCACTTAGGCCCTTTCCTCCCTGCAGAACTAATATAACACCCATAAAATTAGCAAATCTTAAGTTAGAAGGGATCTCAAGATATCACTTGGAACATATAGTACTCAATAGGAATTACTTCTCCAATTTCCCCAATAATTGGTCATCCAATAGCCCTTCTGAAGCAGCCCATTTCACTAAAACACAGGCTTGACCATTTCCCTCATATGCTAAATAAACTAATTAGTTCCCTATCATCCTCAGGATCAAATACAAACTCCCCAGTTGAGCATTTAAAATCCCTCACAACTAGGCTTATCATATATCTGTCCCCTTTCTGTAGCCAAACTGACCTTTTTGTTTCTTTTTTAAAAATTTATTTATTTTTAATTTTACAAATTTCCCCCTAATCTTGCTTTCCTCCCTCCACCCCCTCACCCCCAGAAGGTAGTCTGTTAGTCTTCATTGTTTCATGGTATACATTGCTCTAAGTTGAATGTGATGACAGAGAAATCATATCCTTAAGTAAAAAATAAAGTATAAAAGATGGCAAAATTACATAATAACGGTGTTTTTTTTTAATTAAAGGTCTTTAGTCTTTGTTCAAATTCCATAATTCTTTCTCTGGATACAGATGATATTCTCCAGTGCTGATAACCCCAAATTATACCTGATTGTTGCACTGATGGAATGAGCAAGTCCATTAAGGTTGATCATCACCTCCATGTTGCTGTTCTCCTGTTTTTTGGGGTTTTTTTTTTTTTTAGGTTTTTGCAAGGCAATGGGGTTAAGTGGCTTGCCCGAGGCCACACTGCTAGGCAATTATTAAGTGTCTGATGCTGGATTTGAACTCAGGTACTCCTGACTCCAGGGCTGGTGCTCTATCCACTATGCAACCTAGCCACCCCACCTCCTGGTTTCTAATAAAACAATAGTGTTCCATGACATACACATACCACAGTTTGTCAAGCCATTCCCCAATTGAGTGACATTAACTTAATTTCCAATTCTTTGCCACCTCAAACAGGGCTGCTATGAATATTTTTGTACAAGTGATGCTTTTACGCTTTTTCATAATCTCTTCAGGGTACAGACCCAGTAGTGGTATTGCTGGATCAAAGGGTGTGCACATTTTTGGTGCCCTTTGGGCATAATTCCAAATTGCTCTCCAGAAAGGTTGGATGAGTTCACAGCTCCACCAACAATGCATTAGTGTCCCAGATTTTCCACATCCCTTCTAACATTGATCACTGTCCTTTCTAGTCATATTGGCCAGTCTGAGAGGTGTGAGGTGGTACCTCAGAAAAGCTTTAATTTGCATTTCTCTAAGTAGTGATCTAGAGCAATTTTTCATATGACAATGGATTGCTTTGATTTCCTCATCTGTAAATTGCCTTTGCCTATCCTTTGACCATTTGTCAATTGGGGAATGCTTGTTTTATTTTTTTTTAATTTGACTTGGTTCTCTTTTTAATTTAATGTAAAAGAAATGATCAAGTTTGTTTTGAATGATGTTCTCTATCTCTTCCTTGGTCATAAAATGCTTCCCTTTCCATAGATCTGACAGGTAAACTATTCCTCGATTTCCTAGTTTGCTTATGTTTTTTAATGTCTAAATCCTGTATCCATTTTGATCTTATCCTGGTATAGGGTGACCTTTCTATTTCTTACATATGAAATTCCCACTCCTAGGACTGGAAAGTACTCCCTCATCTTCTAGGAATCCCTAATTGCTATCAAAGTTCAACTTAAAAGTTTACTTGTGTAAACAAAATTTTTACTGAGTCAAACTCTAACCTGGGCAAAACAAAACAGGCTGGAGGCAGAGTGCCAGCAATTACTTTCATTGCAAGGAATATATTTGCAAATTGGAATGGCTTCATCTTGCAATAGTGGAAGCAGAGCTTATATACATGATCATAAGGGGGAAGGGGAAAGGTAGATTATTAAAGAATCAGTTTTGGGGACTTGAGTGATTTTCTCAGGACAAGCCCACTAGTGCAGGACAATACAACAATTATAGCAAGCTGGGGAGCTGTGACCATCCAAGTTGGATGGCTTCTTGTCCTTTGTTATGGAAGACCAAAATGACATCACTATGATTGGGACAAATTACTGCATGTCTGAGTGTGGCTGATCAGATCAATATGAGCTTGGAATGTTCTACCATAGGTTGGACAGAAATAGTCCATGTGAATACCTGCGGCATTTACTCTAAACAGTTGTCTTCAAGTCCTATGGGGAATGGTTGATTATATAGTCTTGGGAGCATCTTATTATTTTGCTTGGCTATAGGTTTCTTTATTTTTTATTATTATTATTTTTTTGGATTTCTTTTTTGCAAGACAAATTGGGGTTAAGTAGCTTGCCCAAGGCCACACAGCTAGGTAATTATTAAGTGTCTGAGGTCAGATTTGAACTCAGGTACTCCTGACTCCAGGGCTAGTGCTCTATCCACTGTGCCACCTAGCCACCCCTCTTTTTTTTTAAGAAGGATTTTATTTATTTTGAGTTTTACATTTTACCCCCCCATTCTTGCTTCCCTCTCCCCACCCCCCCACAGAAGGCATTCTGTTGGTCTTTACATTGGCTCCATGTTATACATTGATCTCAGTTGCATGTGATGACAGAGAAATCACATCCTTAAGGAAGAAAAATAAAGTATGAGATAGTAAAATTACATAATAAAATAACATTTTTTTCCTAATTTGATGGTAAATAGTCTTTGGTCTTTGTTCAAAGTCCATAATTCTTTCTGTGGATACAGATGGTATTCTCTGTTGCAGAGAGCTCAAAATTGTTTGGGTATAGTTTTCTGATTTACTTCACTTAAAAAAAGAAAGTACAGCTCAGGGAAAGAATGCAGGCTTATCAGATTTAACTTATTTCTCTAGGCAGATTTATTCTTTGATTCCCAGATCCAAAGTCTGACTGTGAAAAGGGGCTCCATATATTGATCAATATGAAAACCACAATTCTCTTTTAACACTTGAAAGGCTTCTTGATTCACTCCCATATTCCTTCTATGTCAGTGACCCATTGTCTTGTATTTATTTTTCATATACTAATAGATGTATATGTTGTCTCTTCAACAGAAAATAAACTCCTTGAGGGCAGGGTTCCTTTACAGATTGAGTCCTGGAAATATTAGTGACTTCCCCGAGGTCAGGGCAGTCAAGTGGTTGACAACTCAGGTCTTTTTTAGGTTTTTGCAAGGCAAACAGGGTTAAGTGGCTTGCCCAAGGCCACACAGCTAGGCAATTATTAAGTGTCTGAGGCAGAATTTGAACTCAGGTCCTGACTCCAGGACCTGTGCTCTGTTCACTGCACCACCTAGCTGCCCCAACTCAGATCTTTTGATGCCATACCCAGCTCTCTTTTCACTGGTTTCAAGCTATCTCTGGGCTTTCAATTCCCTCATCTGAAAATAAGGGCTTATACTAGATGACTTCCAATTTATATTCCAAATATACAATTTGTAGAGTTTGATTTAAAAAAATGTTTTTTTCTATTCTCTCCTTCCCTCATTGGGGAAAAAACCCAACATAATATTTGAATCAAATTCCTTCCAACATTTCTAGTCTTCTTATACCTCATACCCCTTGTCTCTAAAAGGCATTGCATGATCTAATGGCACCGATCTCCTTGCCACCCCATCTCTAGAAAAAGGCCCTTTTCTCTGGTTGTCCCGGAGCCTCTAACGCCTCTCTCCTCTCTCCTCTTCCTCATCCCCTTTGGCTTCCTGCAGCTAAAATCCCTCGTTTGGGGGGGAAAGTTTTTTCAGATTAATGCTAGCACCTTTTTTGCTGTGATTATTTCCAAAATATCAAATACACATGCATATACATATATTTGTATTTCTAGTTCTCACAAGGCTGTCTTGCCTTCCCTGTGCTTGCAGGCTGGAAGCGGCGGGAGGCGCTTCCTGAATGCTCCGTGACTGACAGGCGGCCAAGCCTCGCAACAGCGAGCGGGGAAGGCGCCGCCGTGAAGCACGCGCGCGCCCACACGTGTCCTTTACAAAGCACCGTCCACGCGCGCACTCGAGAACGGACTCGGCGCCTGGGCCCGGGGCGTCCCGCAGGGGGCGCGCGCGCCCGGCCGCCCCGAGGCAGGGCGGGAAGGGGCGGGCGGCGGCTGTGCGGGTTTGAATGGGCCGCCAGCGTGCCGCCGGGCGGGGGGAGGGGACGGCGCCCGCGCCCCCCCCGCCCAGCCCGCCTGCGCCTGCGTCCTCCGTTCCCTCCTCCCTTCCCCCACTTCTCCCCCCCCATCCACGAGGCCGCCGTCGGGCCGGGCTGCGGGAGGACTGACCTCAGTCCTCCCGGGCGCGCGGGGCCGGCTGGGAACTTCTACGCCCAAAAGATGGCGGTAGGCTTGAAAAGTTGGTCCCGAGTTGGCCGCCGCCGCCGCCGTCCCTGAGGCGCCCCGCGCTCGCGCGGAAGGGAGGGCCGCGCGCGCCCGGCGCGGGGCGGGGCGGGGGCGGGCCTGCCGGCCAGGCGCCAAGCCCATAGGACGGCGCGGCCAGACCCGGAAGCCGGGGGCGGGGCGCGGGGGGGCGCGGCCTGTCCCATTGCGGACCGAGCCTCGGGGGCCGGGCCGGGCGGGGCCGGGGGTCGGCGACGCGGAGGCGCACGGAGCGGAGGCTGCGGCGGGGCGGGGGGCATGTAGCCGCCGTGGCGGGGGCGGGGGCGCCGAGCCGCGGCCGGGGGGCCCCGGGGGCGCCGCGCCGCGGCCCGAGCCGCGCGTGAGACATGGAGGAGGAGGGCAAGAAAGGGAAGAAGGTGAGCGCGGCCGGGGAGGCGCCGGGGCCGGGCGGGGGGCGCCGGCGGGAAGGAGGGGTCCTGCCGCGCGGGGGCGGGGGCGCGCCGTGGGAAGCGCGCGCGTGCTGGGGGAGGGGCCGGGAGGGGGCACGGGGGGCGCTTGTGCCGCGCGATGCCCGCTCCGGGCGCCCGGGCGCCGGCGGCCCGAGCGCCTCTCCCAGCTCCCGACGTTTGACATCTTAAAAGATGGCTTTCATTGAAACAAGTTCCCAAAACAGGAGCCTCCGCTAGATTTTGGCTGAAAATGGATTCAAGAAATAAGACTACATAAAATTGCATGCAACGGCAGTTTGGAAACTGCAAATTTTATTAGATTCCAAGTTTGGCAAGCTAATGATTGCCAGATAGAGATAATAATGGAATGCACGCGTGTTTGAATAAAGCGGTCAGTTTTGAGATTTGTCTACAGACGGATAAGTGAAGCCTCAGAGATTTGAGATAAACATCGACTTAACTCACGCCCTCGGTTTTAGTACCTGGTACACATCTTCCCCTAGACTTTGTCCTTTTAATTAATTTTTGCCTCCGGTGGCCCACATAAGATAGATGTCACTTGAAGCCACGTGCAGTAATGAGCCAGGGATGATGTAAAAAGCTGGTTTAAATGTCTTTACTTTGGTGATTAAGAAATTACGTTACAGTTGGGGTTTTACAGAGAAATGGTTATTTGGCAGACATCAGCCCCCAAAGATGATTTTAATTCATAGGTTTTTCAACTGTAGACCTAATTGGAAAACCACAAAGGAGAGATCATTTTAGTGGCTGCCTAATAATGGCAGATGAATATGAAATGAGGGAAAAGAACTAAATTTGGTTTTTGTGCATTACAGTAACACCTGTCACATCCTGGTTGTTAAAATTAACTTACAAGGGCAGTTCAGTGCTTTACATACAGTAACCTTCGTGTAGAAAGGTGGCAGCAAAGAGTGCTAGAAATACTGCTGTGGGAGAGACGGGATTTTTCTTAAATTTATTTGGTCTACTGGTCTGCAAATAGGTCAAGGTTAGAACATGGGGGAGATCTAAATTATAGCTAATGGTAATAGTAGCATTTAGATAAACGTTGTAAAGCTTGCACAGCGATTTACAAATATTGTCCTCCCAAGAATGGGAGTAGCTGTTTTTCCTCATTTTACAGATAAGGAAACTGAGGCAGAAAGGTTGGGTGACTTGCCTAAGATCACATAGTAAGTATCTGAGGTCAGATTTGAATTTAGATTTTCTTGAGATATCAAGACCCTCACTCTTAACTACCACCTACTTGCCTCAAATTCCCCATTCAAGCAGGATTGTAATTGTCTGAGACCTCGTGAGTATTTACCTACGTGGTAAAACATTTCTCCTTAGGAAAGAAAGAATAAAATATGGGAAAGAGGAGTGGAAAGCTGGGCATAGTTTGTCACACACGCCAGACTTTATATTTCAGGACTGATAGGATATTCAAGAATGGAAAGTGAACTCAAAGGGAAATAATTCAAAAGAAGAAGAACAGTGGGAGCTGTTTGAAGAGACCAGTTTGAAGATACAGAACTCAAGAACAATTTTTAGATTTACAGAAAATAACGTGCAGAAAATGTAAGCAAGGAGAGATACCCAGATGCATACAAAAGTATGACATGCTCCTATAACAATTGTCCCCAGGGTGCTAAAGTTCTGAAGGATCTGAGACTAGCAGAGTACTAAAGACAACCAGGGTCGTTTAAGCTGTGTTGGGCAAAAGGATCAATAAAGAATTGGACCACTACTCAAGTTGCCTAAAATGAGGATAACTGACTATAAAGAGGTGGTATCAGTACCCCATTTTCTTTGCTACTGAAAAATGACTTTTAGAAGGGAAAGAACAAATTATTAGATTGGATTTCAGAAGATGAAATTTGGTAGAGACAAATGCAACAGATTCAAGAAATAGACTTCACAAAATTTGTGGGGAGGTGTAATTCAACAACAGTTTGAAAACTGAAAATTTTATTAGATTCTAAGTTTGGCAATCTAATGATTGCCAAATAATCTGATAATAATCAGATTAGAGATAATAATATAGATAATCTGATGGTCAATCAAAAAGCTAAGATAATATAAGCTAATAAGCTAAGATATAACTTAATAGTTATGTTAGCCTCAGGGAGAGAAGCACAGATCTTGTAGGATAAGAAGGAAATAGTTCTGCTGTTCCCTGTCTATCCTATTGTGTTCAGTTCTGGGTGCCACCAGTTGGGAAGTATATTGGTAAGTCAAGAACCTCCAGAGGAGAGGAACTAATCACAATGGTATGAGTTTTGGCTGAATCAATTAAGCATTAATTATTAGACTTTGTGCAAGTTTCTGTAAAGAAAAACATTGAAATAAAGAGTATTGAAAATATTCTCATAAGAAAGTATATATTGGTATAAGAGTAGCGTCTAATGAGAAAGTATATATTGGCATAAATGATAAATAGGAATAAGAAATTCAAGTAAATATAAATGAGTTAAATACCAGGTAATTTTGAAAGGGAGAACACTAGCAAATATAAGATGATGTTTGAGCCAAGGCTTTGGGTTGTTTTTTTTTTAATTAAAAAAAAAATTTAAATCAGAGTTAAGCAACTTGCTCATAAGTATCTGAGGTAGGGTTTGAACTTTTGTCCTCCTGGGGCTGGTGTTCCATCTACTATGCTACCTAGCTGCCCTACTGAACCAAATCTTTAAGGAAGGAAAGGAATCTGAATCAAAGGTGAGGCCAGGATATAGTAGATTGAATAGCCCAGGCAAAGCCAAGTGTCCTATGTAAACTGCAGAGATTAGGCCCATTTGACTGGTTTGCAGAGTGTAGGAGGTGATAGCTAATGAGATTGAAAAGATAAGATGAGCTTAGGTTGTGAAGGTCTTTAAAAGCTAGACAGAAGAAATGAGATTTGATTCTAGAAACAAGAAGAAGCCACTGAAATACCTTGATCAAAATCATCTTGGCAGTTGTGGGAAGATGAGTTGATGTGGAGAGAGACTGGAATCAGAGATGCTGGTTAGGGTTACTTGGCAGAAATCTAAGCAAGAAATGACTATAGCCTGAAGAAGTTGATAGCAGTATGAGTGAGTAGAGTAGGGGTTGGTCACCAGAAATGTTGTAAAGGTAGAAATGGCAATATTTGGCAACTGATGGCTTGAATGAGGTTAAAGAGAGTGAAACATCCAGTATAATACCAAGATCATGAACCTTCAAGACTGAAAAATGATGGTGCCTTTAGTGAAATAGAGACATTTGGAAGGGGGCTGCCTGGAGCCAGGGGATGATGAAGAGAGCTTTCTGGATATGTAGAGTCAGTTCTTTCTTTGTCATACAATTTGAAATGTCCAACAAGCACCTGGTGTCAAAGAATTAAAGCTTTAGGGATCTAGGACTCAAAATTTTGGAGAGGATGATTAAATCCATAGGAACTGATGAGGTCACTGAGGTTTATACATAGAGAAGAGAACTGGGGGTGTGTAGGGTGAGACTGGTTTCCGAGCTGTCTACAGGCTCTTTTTTTTTTTTTTTTTTTTTTTTTTTTTTAGGTTTTTGCTAGGCAATGGGGTTAAGTGGCTTGCCCAAGGCCACACAGCTAGGTAATTAAGTGTCTGAGACCGGATTTGAACCCAGGTACTCCTGACTCCAGGGCTGGTGCTTTATCTACTATGACACCAAGCCGCCCCCTGTCTGCAGGCTCTTTAGGTGCTGTCCTGTAGAAGAGAGGTAATACTGGCCTTTTACATGCTGCTTTGAAGCCGCTTTACTAGGCCCCAGTTTGTTCATCTGCTAAATGAAGGATTGAATTAAGTAATTAATAGGATCTATCCCTGCTTTCAAATGAAATATTCTGAAAAAAAAAGTCTTGAGGAAAGTCAGAAAAAAAGGAATATACTATATAACTGGCATTCAATTTCATGTTTTCTTAAGGAAATTGAATACAAAGTGCCTTAGGTGACTAAAGCAACTCATTTGTCTAAAATTTTTTTTTAATCTATTGCCATCTATAGATAAATGGCCGTGTACTTAGGGAATAATATTTCAATTTTTCAATTAATTCATTAATTACTTTCAATTAAATGAACATAGCTGCTGCCTACCTTGCACAGTCATAAGTGTAAAGATTCAGAGACAAAGAGGAATAATCTCCGCCTTCAAGGAACTTCCATTTTACTGGAGAAGCTGATCAAGAAAAGGTTTTTTCTTTTGAAGAAAAGTTTTAAAGAGATTCTTTGTTATAAATGAATTGCATATTTAAGAATTTCACTTAGATCTTTAAAATTAGATCTTTAAATTAGATCTTTTAAAATTATTTCTTATCTTTGTATTCCCAGTACCTCCTGCAGTGTCTAGTCCACAATAATAGATGTTTTTCAATTAATTGATTAATCAAAGAAAACACTTAATCCAAGATAAGGTACCCCCAAAATTATTGCTATAGTGTGTTGTATTAGGTCTTGGGGATTTCAGGATCTGAGAAAGAAAAATCATGGTGTCAAAGAAAAAATGATGATTTAGAACTGGAAAGAATCTCAGTATCTTTTGACCAGCAATTCATTGTTCTTGGTAATAAGTCCCTTGTCACCGGAAGTAGTCTGATTCCCCTATTAGAGAGGCTGGTTTAAGGAATTAGATGAGTTAATTCCTATTTCTATTACACATAAATGTTTGGTAAGTGTTTTACTTCCAGAAAAACTATAGAAAGATAGACAGGTTTATTTCATAGAGGGGTAAACTTTTGGTTTGGTGAAATGAAGTGGCCAGAACTCAGAGTCCTGGTCTCTTGACTACAAGACATATTCTGACCCTGTTTGATTCTTTCCCATAGTCTTCTGTTCCCTCCTCCCCTCAACCTTTCCCTCTGCCCCGAACATTCAGCCAATGACTTGGAGGCTCTCCTTTGTTGTTGTTGTTGTTGTTGGGTTTTTTTTTTTGATATTTTGAGAGCCCCACTCGAGTGCCATCTCTTTTATCCCTCTTCAAACTTCCTACCCAGGCAGCCTTCTTAATGCAGTTCTTAAGCGTTGGATGAATCTTAGAAAAAGTGTATAACTTACTCATGTCCACCATGCAATCTCTCTCTGTTGCCTTTTTGGTTACCCACCATTTTAATACTCCAGAGATGATGGTGTTTCAATATTCACTTAAGGCATATACTCCATGAAGAATATTTATGTTTTAAAATATGACACTTCAGTTTAGATTCCAAAGAACATCTGGTAAAATACTTCCCTGTTCTCAGTAGAGCTGAGGGACTCCAGGTGCAAACTCTTTTATTTTGTATCAAATGTGATCATTTTGTAGCTTGGTCTTGATTTTAACTTTTTGTTAAAAGTGAGTGTTCAATTCAGAGGACAGGAGGAGAATATTAGGACAGAACAATGATGTTAAAAACAAAAGGTATCAATACAATTTTCAGAAAAAAATGAGTCTTTGAACTGGAGAGCCTTTGAAATTGTTAAAAACATTGCTAAATTCCCCAAATGTAGTCTAACCTTTCTTCCTTCAATTCTGTTTCCTACTCATTTGCATTGCCTTTACCATTAAATGCTGTAATTCAATGGATTGAACTTTAATTGTATGCCATTAAAAGTTGTATAGTAGACATTTTTCATCTTTTCAATTTTTCCTGTATGGAATGTTAGACCAGTCTCATTGATAAATGATCATGAATGATTATGAGTTTACCTGTGGGAGCTTCTGTAAGTAAATGTTGTGGAATTGAAGCAGTAGTCCCAGTTAGTATTTGACAATAACTCTGGAGGACTTAAGCAGCTCTGAAGAATCCTTTTCCATTTGGATCTTATTTAATACACCTTTTGTGTCTTTCTGCCTTAGTTCATGCTTGTGATGTCACAAAACAGTGGTTCTGTTTTGTATGATCTTAACATATGTATGAGAGATAGCTTGTTGGAGGAGTTTTATAAAGTGCATCTACTCTATCAAGTCAAATGCTATTTTGCACCAATAGACATATGTTTGGAACTTTTAGTTAGTTGTGTAGATCCTAAAGATGTAGTAAACAGAAGAGAATTATTTGTGAAAATCTACCTGTTCCCTTTTCATTTTCATTAAATGTACCCTTGATACCTTTGTGCATTCTCAGAAATGAAAAAGTAGGCATGTGAGACTGTAGTTATTGAAGTTCTCAGTTTCCTTTTGGGTGTTTTCTCATTATTTTTGTTATCTTCCTTGCCCTAAGATTCTATAAAGATTCCTTGATGTAGTACTTTAAAAATTGTCACTTCTGTATACTTCTTGTTTAGCTTTTTTAAAAAATATATATAGCTAATGAAGATATATACAGCAGAACAAGAGGATTTGTATAAACACATTGAAGTTTTCATAGGGCCCACTATGTTTGGAATAATGCAAGTCAGTGGAGATAGCAGGAAGTATTTGACATAATCATTGTCCTTGGGAAGCTGACAGTCTACTTGAGCAAATAGGACACATGAAGAAAAGTAAATATTACAAGGTAATGATATGATTAGTAGTAACAATAGTAATGTCTTGTATACAGTTCTTTAAAGTTTGCAGTGTGCTTGGCAAATATCTCATTTGATCTTCATAACCCTTATGAGGAAGGTATTTTTATTGTCTATTTTACAGAAGAAGAAAACTGAGGCTCACAGAGATCAAGTGACTTACCCAAGGTCACATAACCCAAGGATTCAGACAGATCTATCAGACTCCAAAGCATCTAAACACTGTACCACAGGGAATGGTACAGGAAGTCAGAGGAAAGAGTGACTACTGATAGATGAAGCTGTTTAAATGCCCAAAAGCTAATTTTAAATTAGGGAAAGGAAGAGCAAAGAAGGGATGGATTGGATGGAAAGTCAATAGATGCCAGGGCGGCTAGGTGGCATAGTGGATAAAGCACCGGCCTTGGAGTCAGTACCTGGGTTCAAATCTGGTCTCAGACACTTAATAATTACCTAGCTGTGTGGCCTTGGGCAAGCCACTTAACCCCATTTGCCTTGCAAAAACCTAAAAAAGAAGTCAATATATGATAGAGAGGATAGAGCTATTCAACATCTTTGGAATGGCAAGGACAGAGTAAACATGGCTCATGGGGATTTGGAAAGACAGCTTGGCCTCCTTGATAAAAAAAACTGGCTAATGGAGTTTGGAAGGCCTGAATTCAATGTTCTGGCTATATGACTCCTGGTAAGTCACCTAACTTCTCAGTTCCCTAAATAACTAAATTTCTGAACTGTTGCTGATGTTATTGAGGGTCTCTCTCACACCAATGAACTTAGAGATCCAAACCAAAAAAAAGTGTGTGGGGGGGTGGGGGGAGATTAACATTTGAAATAAGGGAATAAAAAGAGAACATTTAGCTGTCTTTTGAGTGCTAGTCTCTAGAACTCTGGGTGACTGATATAATTGATAAGTAGTGGTTGATAAGTCACTCTGTCATCTTAGATTCTGGAGTGGGGGAGAGGTGTGACTAACCTGGAAAAGGATAAATGTTTTGATTTTCAAAAAAAAGGAAAAGTAGATTTTTGTAAACTGCATCTAAACCAGTGATTTTGATGTTGATTCCTAACATCCTCAGATCATATTAAAATAAAGGTTATAAACATCTAGAAAAGGAAAAGAGAATCATGAAAACCACTATGGTTTCCATCAAAAACAGGTCATGGGGCAGTTAGGTGGCACAGCGGAAAGAGCACTGGCTCTGGAGTCAGGAGGATCTGAGTTCAGATCGGCTTCAGACACTAATTACCTAGCTGTGTGACCTTGGGCAAGCCACTTTAACCCTATTACTTGCAATAACCAAAAAAAAAGGAAAAGAAAAACTTTGGTCATGCCAACCTGGAAGCACGGAGACTCAGTTCGAAAGCTGTGGGTGACCTACACACTAGAGTGGTGGCTCTGTGATTAGAAAGAAGGAAACAATGTGGAAAAATATTGTGGAAGTAAAACCGACATGATTTGGCAGCTGACTCAATTTGGGAAGTGAGGGTGAGGTAAAGATTGAGGATGACTCCTAGATTGGAAGTCATTGTGATATCCTGGATTGGAAAAACCTTAGGTTTAGGGTGAAAGAGATTGAGTTCAGTTTCAAACGTGTTGGATTTGAGATATCTCTGAGACAGGTAATTGTAAATCTAGATTCTCTAAGGAATGGAGGACAACCATGCAGAGGCACCAATATGGGAGATCTGGAATGTTGTGTGTGAAGACTAGTCATGCTGTCCATTTAGCTGAGCTTGTAGGTGGAGTGGTGTGCAGTGAGAGCAAAAGGATAGGCTGGAGTTAAGCTGGTGAAGGATTTTTAAAAAACTAAAGAGAGCTCTTAATTTATGTTTTTTCCTAAAACAATAAGGAGCTGTGGAATTTAGGGAGTATCTTGGTCAGACTTGTTCTCTCCAGTGAGGAGGATGAAATAGGGTGGAGAAACTTGGAAGTAGGCAGATCAATTAGGAGACTGCTGAAATAATCAAGGTGAGAGATGGAAAAGGTCATTAAATTCATATACCACAGTTTGTATAAGCCATTCCTCAGCTGATGGGCATCTGTTGTTTCTAATTCTTTACTGTCATAGAAAGTGCTTCTTGGGGCGCCTAGGTGGCGCAGCGGATAAAGCACCGGCCGTGGAGTCAGGAGTACCTGGGTTCAAATCTGGTCTCAGACACTTAATAATTACCTAGCTGTGTGGCCTTGGGCAAGCCACTTAACTCCATTTGCCTTGCAAAAAAAAAAATACCCTAAAAAAAGTGCTTCTCTAAATATTTTGGTATATATGGGAATTTTTATCTTATTGCTATCTTTCTTGGGGTATATACCTAGTAAAAAGATCTGTATTACAAAGGGTATGAATATTACTTCAAAGGGTATGAATTGTTACTTTATTTACATAATTCCAAATTGCTTTCCAAAAGGGTTGTGCCATTTCACAGGTTCACCAACCAGAAATGAGTGTGCCTATCATTCTCAATCCTGACAACATTGACCACCGCTATTTTTTGTCATCTTTGCCAATTTCTAGGATGCAAAGTGAAACTTCAGAGTTTTAATTTGCCTTTCTCTTCTTATTAGAGATTTGAAGCCAGAGCAGCTAGATGGTGCAGTGGATAAAGGACTGACCGTGGAGTCAGGAGGACCTGAGTACAAATATGACCTCAGACACTTAATAATTGCCTGGCTGTGTGACCTTGGGCAAGTCACTTAACCTCATTGCCTTAAATAAATAAAATTTTTTTAAAAATTAAAATAAAAAAATAGAGATTTGAAGCCTTCTTTCATGTGGTTATGAATACTTTGTAATTTGTTTGAAGGCTGGTCATGTCCTTTGACCCCTTGTTTTTTGTAGAATGGCTATTAGTCTACTTATTAATACTAAGTCTTTGTCAGAGAAATTTGATACATTTTTTCACCATTCAACAACTTCCCATCTTATCTTTTTTTCCTTTTATTTAAGTTTTACAATTTTCCCCCATCTTACTTCCCCCCCCCCACGGAAAGCAATCTGTCATCCATCTTATCTTAGATTCATTAATGTTGTCTGTGCAAAAAGGCTTTTCAGTTTCCTGTAATCAAAGTTAGCTATTTTTATCTTTTGTAATTGCCTCTTTCTCATTTGGTTAAGAATACATCTTCTACCCGTAGCTGTGAGAGGTATATAATCTACTCCTCTTCTAATTTTTAATAGTATGATTTTTAATATTAAGGTCACATGTCCATTAAGAATGTACTATGAATTTCTGCCAGACTGCTTTCTAGTTTTCCCAACAATTTTTTAATCAAATAAAGTATTTATTTCTAGATAACTTGCTTTCCATTTTATTAGACACTAATTTATTGAATTCTATTGTTTTTGATTCTTAGTTTTGATGACTGCTGCTTTTTAGTACAGTTTGAGGCTTGGAAGTACCATTCTCCCCCCCCCCTTTTTTTTTTGGCAAGGCAATCGGGGTTAAGTGGCTTGCCCAAGGCCACACAGCTAGGTAATTATTAAGTGTCTGAGACTGGATTTGAACCCAGGTACTCCTGACTCCAGGGCCGGTGCTTTATCCACTACACCACCTAGCCAACCCTAGTACCATTCTCTCTTAATCCTTATTTCTTTACATCTTTTTCCTTTGAGATCTTTTGTTTTTTTCAAATTTTATGGTTATTTTTTCAAATTGATAAAGTATCCTTTTGGTAATTTGATTGTTATAGCATTAAAAGTGTAAATTAACTTTGTTAGTATTGTCACAAGCACTCCAGCTATTAAAATTGTTCTTTATTTCTTTAAGGAATACTTTTTAATGGAATCTGAGTCTTTTATGCTTTTGTAGCTGAATCCCAGAAATCTCTTGGATTTTGTTATTGTTATGTGGAAATCAGTTGCTTTTTGAGGATTTATTGTAGCCTACAGGTTGGCTAAAACTATTAATTGTCTCTCAAATAGTGTCTTTGCTGATTTCCTAGGAGTTTTTTGAGTATATTATATCAGCAAATTGGTATAGTTTTATTTCCTCTCTGTCTCCATTTCTTTCTCTTTTCCTTATTGCTGATCGATTTGTAAATGAAGATGCAACAAGAACAAGTTAAAATGATTCAAAATAAAAAGATTTTTAAAGAGAAATATTAATTCATTAGTAAAACTCTCAACTCAGTGCCTCACACATGCTATATGTTATGTAAATATTAGTTATTATTATTCATTTTAAAAAAGAACAGAGACAGATTTTTCAGAAATAAAATTCTTTAAATGTTGGCATGCAGTCACTAACATATGTAAAGTTATACTATTAGACCCTTGGTGTAGAGAATCATGGCTGGGCTTGCCTAAAATGCAACTTTAAGTAGTTTAAGAACAGTAGGCAGGTAAGTATGAAAGATGATTTTTACTTGCAGAATAATTTGAAGTTGGTCTTTACCTACTAAATTTCTTAGATGTTTTTAGTAAAAAGGTTGGGGTTATGATATAAAATTGATCTTAAAGTTCAGTGGACCATGTAAGAGTGTGTGTTTGTGTATGTGTATGGCTTATTTTGTGTATATGTATATCTTTATGTACCTGTATATATTGGAGGGATTCCTGTAATTAGTAATTAGTGTGGTTTTTACTTGTTTTTAATTACAAGAATGTAATTTTATACGAATAAATTAATTCATTCTCTTCCCCCCCAAAAAAAGATGATTTGGGTTTTTTAAAAAATTTTATAAGTTTTATTGATGACTTTTGTTTTTATATGATAATCATTTCTGAATATGCCCCTCTTCCGGGTGGTGAAGCCTTCTTGAACAGAAGAAAAACACAACAATTAAATAAAACTTAACTTCTAAGTCTGATGTAAAATTCCTTAGTGCCTCTCTTTTTCCACTCTCTTCTGTAGCAGAAGGAAAGTTAATTTCATCTATTTTATGGGACCAAAATTGATCTTTATAATTAGTAGGTTGGATTTCTTACAGTAGTCTTCATGTTTACAACTTTGTATTTATCACATATAGTGTTTTTCTAGTTCTGCTTACTTCACTTTATATCACTTTTTGTGAATACATCCATATTTCTATGAATTCTTCGTTAGTTATTTCCTACAGCACAATAATATTTCATGTGCCAGTCTATTTTGTCACTCCCTATTGGTGATTGACCACAATTTCATTTTATTTTTGCTAGAGGGAAAAAAAATGCTTCTATGAATATTTTACTTCATATGATTCCTTTCTTTATTAAATCTTTGACTTGAGTTGTTTGCCCAGAATGGTATTATTGGGTCAGAGGACTCGAACAGTTTAGAGATTTTTTATTCATGGTCATTTCAACATTAACTATTTCCATCATTCTTTATCTTTGAGGTAACTTGTTTTTAATTCTAGTACCTTTCACAAAGCCCTCTAAAAGTCCAATACACATAAGCGAAGAAAGGCAGCCAGCTAACTTCTGGAAAGATAGTGTGCTACACCTGTCTGGGCTTTTGGAACATGATGTACTTTGGCTAGAGTTATGTTCTTTTGTTCTGCTCTCTGTTGGCCATCAGTCAGGAATTTCTTGTTTTGTTTTTTCTTTTTCTCTCTCTTTTGTTCCCCAAGAAGTAGTGATGACTTCAGAATCTTTGTGAGTGTAAGTTGTGACACTTTCAGGAAGCTTACAGGAATTCTTTGACAGAGTATCCTAGCCTAACTGCAGCTGTCAGGACAGGGTAATAATGCCATTTCTTTTATGATGACCTTCAACTGACCTGCTGAGAATCCTTAAGACAGAAGTCTTAAGCTTAATTAACAAGCTTAGTTGCAGATTTTGTGGAAAGCATAGAATTAATAAAATTGTGACTCGTACTTAAAATTATAATAATTCCTGCTTCATGCAGACATTTTAAAAAAATACGTGTTTATTTATCTTGTTAATTTGATAAATTACCAAACCGAGCTGAGGGAAATCTGAGGACCTTAATTGAGTTCCAGGGCAGTGCTGACTGGGAGCCTTTAACATTTTATTTATATATTTTTAGCCTCTGATCGTTTATCACATCCAATATAGCTCCTTTAGATCCACAATACCTTCCCATTTAAAAAAAAATACTGTTTAAGTAATGATTAAGATAATGATTTCAGTGACTGAAGAGTTTGAAATGTTTTACACTTACAATTAGGGATTACTTTTAGAACAAGTACTTGGTTTTTAATTTTGTTTCAAGTTACCTTAAATAATTGTTTCCAACTGGTTGTTTGAATTGAATTGAGAACTTTACATGTTTTTTTTCCAAGTTTAATCATCTTTGTTGTTCACTTTTTTAGTCATGGCTGGCTTTGTAAACCTATTTAGGATTTTCCTGGTAAAGATACAGCTGTGGTTTGCCATTCCCTTCTTCAGTACATTTTGCAGATGAGGAAACTGAGGAAACAGAATTAAGTGACTTGCCCAGACTCATATGACTAACAAATATCTGAGCCAAGATTTGAACAAAAAGATGAGTCCTCTTGACTTTAGATCCAGTGCTCTTGTTCATTGTGCCAACTGCCTTAATTACCTGGATGTATTTTAAATCACTTAAGGTACATTTTTCAGTCATTTTGTAAACTAACAGAAATCCATGAATCAAAATTTTAACTAATTTTTTCTTAGAATTAATTTTTGGATTTGCCCTCCATCCTGTTTCCCCAGTGTTCCAAGGGATGAAATTGTTATTGAGGATTGAGCAGAATGAGATTTTTGTCAGTTGGCTGGATATTTGAAATTCATTATTATTGCCATTACCCTGGTGTTAGTGTTGTCTGTATCAGAAAAGTATAATCCATATCCTTTATCGAGCTAGAATAGACTGTAATATACTCCTATAAGAACCCTTGGATACTAATTTCATGGAAGCTAAGGGAGGAGAGAATTTCAAAGAAGGTCCTAAGTAGCTTCAAAGTGCAGGTGAGAGCTAATGAATAATGACTACTAAGAAATGGTTTCAGATTGCAGTGAATGGGTAGCAGGAATGAGAAAGGAGGGGAAAAGAGAGGTAGTAGCTGGGGGGGTTTGGTGGAGGAGTTTAATGATGAAAGGACAGATGGTTGGTAGGGGGAACAGCAGGATCAAGTGAAGATTTTCTTTTTTTTTTTTTGTGAAGATATTTCCAACGGGGGAGATACCTAGAAATTTTAGAAATTTTAAAAGTACTAACACAGAATGAAAGATTGAAGAAGCTGGAGATGGGTGAAGATGTGACTGGGCATAGGAGTCAGGAATAGGTAACATCTAAGGGGGAGAAAGAAGAGTTAGTTTTAGGGAAAGGAGGGATATTCCTATCCCCGTTTAAGATTTGGGGATCAGGATGGGGAATAGATAGGAAGAAGTATGTTTTCAGAATAAGGAATTGAGAGCACAAAATACATTCTCTGGTCTATCCAGTAATTTCAAAAGACCTATGCTTAGCATGGCAGCATTGTTTTACAGCCAGGTAAACAAAAGTGAAGAAAGGATAGGACTTGTCCAAGGTTACCTAGTTATGTGAATGGTAAAGCTGAAAACAAACAGGATATCTCCTATCCATTGCCTCTCTAGCGTAAATACTATTGCACAGTTTGTATGTATCCTTTTGGCTCAGTGGACAGACCAGCTGCTTCCAGATTTTTTTTTTTAAATACAGAATACAGAGGGAGCTATAAAATCTTTTGATATAAGCCTCTGTATTTTTGGCAGGAATGTAGGTCAGGAAGTGAAGAAAATTAACATGAGTATAGATGCCAAATTTATCTCAGCAGTCTGAATATGTGAGTTATGAAGGTAAAATCTTAGTCATTTTGCCTTTTATAAAGCAAGCTACAGATGGTAGGTACATCAAGGGAGGTTAATTCTCTCTCTCCACTAACTTTCCTCTCAAATGATGACTACTTGTAATGTAGCCAAACTGGGAAGTAACACAGGTATTGGGGATTTGTTTACATAGGTAATTTATTTGTTGGTTTGCTAATTTATATCACAAGCCCAAAAGATGTCATCATTTCAGGGATAGTACTTTGATCAATGGGGGTGATGTTTTAGCCAATGCTGAAAGGTGTGCAGCAGAAATGTTTGTTTTCACAGCCAGCCTATTGGTGAACCTTTCCAAACCATTGTCTTAAGAAAAAAGGATACGTTCATCCCCTGAGTTCTTGTCTGCTTGTTAGAACTTATGCTCCTCTACTGTAGCCCACAAGAACATGAGGTCATCTCTAGGCTATGATGAGGCCTTGAACCAAAAAACAAAAGTGGTAATCCATCAAAAGTTATAGTCTATGATTGAACCTTTATTTATCAGATATCTGCTTAATGTTCTTGTGCAGAGCACTCTGCTGTGTGGGGAATTAAAAGAAGCAAAAGACTGGCTGACTTCTAGTAATTTCTTACCTAGTGGAGGAGATATATATACACAAGAATAGCACAAAGCCTTATAATAACAGCTCTACCTAATGTCTTTAATAGGTTGGAATTCTTTTACTCCCATATACTTCGTGTGTTCTTTGAACTCCTAGATAATTACAGAATAACTTAAGAAATGGAGACCTTTATTGGTTAGATGAAGAAGGAATAGGCCGGAGGAATAACCTATTCCAGGATTGGTCTTTCTCTGTGTCACACCACCAGCAGGATGACTTCAATTCTAAAGTTGCTGCTTCTTTTTTGGCCTTGAAACTTAACTGATTGTTACTTCTGTAGGAGGCCATGGTGCTTCCAACATTTTGTTTTTACGTGGAGGGAATTTGGAAGTAGAAGATGTAATAGATGGTCTGAGATGTGCTACATAGGACAATAGCCTAAAGTCAAAATATTATTCTTGTATTTTGTTAATTAGTGTTATAAATGTTGAAATCTATTTGGGATTTTTTTTTTCAAATTGATACTACCCCCCCCCTTAGGATCACAAAACCTTGTTGATATCTAGTTTGAGGTGGTAACAAGAAAAGTTTAGGAGCCCTTGCACTAATCCTTTTTATAGGGCTTGAACACTAAAGGAAATGGTTACTCTTTCACAGCTGGCTTCCACATGGAAGTAGATCCCTGCTTTGTACCCAGGGGATTAAGTGGAAAACCATACCAACCTGACTCAGGGAAATCGAACTCTTCCAACATGAATCATTTTGGGTTTATAAGTCAGGATTATGTTTCACACTAACCAGGATTGTAGCACAGACAAGAGGCCAATCTGTTTCAGTTTCCAACTCTGCCAGAAGGGTAGCATGCTGCTTGGATCCTGCCAAGTAATGCACAAAGCCAGAGGAAGTTTTAGAGGAGGGTTTCAGGAGATATTTTGTATTTTAATATGTGGATTAGAAATCTGCCACTAACTTTAGAATTTGCAGAATACTTCATGATGAAGATTAGCCAAAGGTGAAAACTGTAAAGTGTCTTTTGTGGCAAACTATCTAGAAGTAATTGTATGTGGAAACATTGCTTGGATGTACTTATTATGTGCTCTTTTGGATTGGCAAGTGTACTTGTGCATTATTAGCCCGAGAGCCTGTGCTTTTAATTCTGCTCCTAGGAATGTGTAATGACTTCATGGTGTTAAGTCAGGTGTGGAGGTTGGGAGAGAACCCTGAGAGAAGAGAAATGAACCATTGGCTGGAGAGACTGTGGTTAGAAAAATTGAGATGGGGAGGCAGGCGGGAGAACATAAACTCCTTGAGTACAAACACACTCATTTTTATATTGCACAAGAATTTAATAAACACTTTTTGATTGAGAACACTGAAGTAAGCAAGGGTAAGAAGGCAGAAAGGGAAGAATTTGTTTTGCCTCAAGTTCTGTGAACTCAATTGATAACTTTTTTAGACTCTACACTCAAAAAGCTTACAGTTTAGAAGGGAAAACAAGAAAAACACAAGGAAAATTAAATTAACTACTAAGCTTCCAGCCTTCTCATTTTCTACTTCTTTCTCCAGAGTGGGAGATGATCACTGTCAAAGTGGTCTTCCTAAAGTGCAAGGTCTGACCTTGTCACTATCCCTACTCAGTAAATCTTGTTTTACCCCCAAGATCCAATTGTTCTGTCTTTTAAAGCTCTCTACCTCCTGACTCCTTCTTAACCTTTCCAGTCTTCTTTTCTTCTACTCTATGATCCAACTACCACAAGCCTTCTTGAGGTGCCATGTGTAGCCAACTCCACATCTTTCTGTTGGTTATCCCCCAGGTCTGAAATGCTCCATCTCCTCTCTTCTAAGTCTTGGGTTCCCTAGATAACCTTCAATATTTAGCTGAAATTCCACTTTTTGTTATCTCACCCTCCACCAAGTGCCTTCCCTTTGTTATTACTGCCCCAAGTATATATCGCAAATGTACATGGTTTGCATGTTATCTCTCCCATTGAAATATTTATATTTTTGTCTTTGTATCCTCATCTCTCTTAGCACAGTACCTAGAACAGATAAGCTGGAGAGAGGGGAGGAAATCCTACTGTTTAAAAGAATGAAACCAAATTGTGAAGGACTTTAAGTGCAAAATAAGTAGTTTGTGTTTAATTCTAGAGTCTATGGAGGTTCACTGAAACTTTTTTTTGTTTGTTTTTTATGAGGCAATGGGGTTAAGTGACTTGCTCAAGGTCTTACAGTCAGTATCAAGTGTCTGAAGCCGGATTTGAAACTTGACTACAGGGCTGGTGTTCTATCCTCTGTGCCACTTAGCTGTTCCTCACTGAAACTTCTTGAGCACATAAGCAGATGTACTGTAGACATATAAATTTGACAGCTCTCTGGGAGATTAATTAGGGAAGGGGAAAGAAGGCAGGGAGAACATTTTATGAATCTCTTGGAATAATATGAGTGAGAAGTCATGAGGACTGAATGCTTTGTCATACCTGGTAGGACTAGAGAGAAGAGGACTAGTATGAAAGTAGAAATGGCAGAAATGGCAACTAATTGGATATGGAAGAGGGGAAAAGAAAGAGTCAAAGATGATGTCTGTGAACTTGAGTGACTAGAAAAATAGTGGTTCCTGCAACTAAAATAGAGAAATTAGAAGGAGCTTTTGAGGGGAAGGAACATAATGAGTTTTTCTTTGAATATGATGAGTTTGAGAGGCTTTTTGGAATGTCTAAATGGAGATGACTAGCAAGCATTTGGAGTTGTATGATTCAGGAGAAAAACGAAGTCTGTATATATAGATTTAGAAATCATACATAGAAATGATAGTTGAATCTGGGAGCTAGTGTGATCGCCATCAGAACGAGGTGAAAAAGAGAAGTTAGAACAAGTCCTAGGATGTACCCAGAATTGGAAGGAATAGGACATTGATGAAGATTTTGCAAAATGATACTGAAAAAGAATGGACGCCACCAGATCAATTGTCAAGACATACAGTGAGAAACAATAATAAGAAATTTCATCTACCACACAGTTTACGAAAAATTAGGAAGATAATCACTGGCAATAGCAAAAGGGATTGTCAGAAAAGCCGGTACACATTCTGCCAAATAAGCCATAAGCTTCCCATTGTGATCAGAAACATTTGTAACTGGCAAGGCTCTGCATCCAGAGGCAGAAGAGTGTAGGACTCCCCAAAGAAAGCTCCAGCATTGTGTGGACCTTGGAAACCAAGGGGAATAATTTTGACCAGTGGGTTAGTGGCAGCATTTGAAATGGAATACTGAAGACCTAGAAGTTCAAATTTCTCACTACTATATCCTAAGATGCCATAAAGTTCCCCAAAGATATCTCATGTTCTGAATCTCAGAGTCAGAGGAGATCTAAACTCTAAGAAACAGGGGCAAGCTCAGGGACCCAGATAAAGAAAAGTAGGCCCAACAACTCTACCAAAAAAGCATAGCAGAAGGCAGGGCACAAAACCCTAATTCAAAGAAATGAAGCAAAAGATAAAAAATAAAAGGTCTGAATAAAGAATTAGAGAAGAAGTAATCTAAAATAGAATGTGGCCAACCTTGTCCAAGCCACAGACTTCCTGAAAATTAGAATAGACAAAACAAAAATCAAGTGGCTTCATGAGACAGCATGAAATATTAGAACAAAATTAAAAGATGGGGAGAAAATGAGAAGAAAATAGCAAGTATGTGTTTTCAGAACCATCTGACCTGAAAAACAGGTTGAGATATTTTAAGAATATTTAGACTTGGGGCAGCTAGGTGGCGCAGTGGATAGAGCACCAGCCCTGGAGTCAGGAGGACCTGAGTTCAAATTTGACCTCAGACACTTGATAATTACCTAGCTGTGTGGCCTTGGGCAAGTCACTTAACCCCATTGCCTTGTTAAAAAAAACCCTAAAAAAATAAAAAAAGAATATTTAGACTACTTGAGGAGCATGATGTAAAAGAAAAGCAAAGGCCAAGGAATATTATAGCAGAATTCTGAAGTTTTTAAGTCAAAGAAAAATATTGTAGATATTAATAATGGTGATGTCAAAACATCAAGAGGATCATTGAAATATTTTTAAGTTTTGAAAGTTACTGGTTGAATTTACTAAATCATTTTTATTAAAGTAAGCACCATAGAACATACATACACACACACACATTTCTGCTTTGCATATTGAAATGTTTAGATTCTTTTTGTTTTTTTAATATTTTAACATTTTTTATTTGTTTTCTAATTATATACAGTAGTAATATTTATTTACCCATCATTTTTTGTGAGGCTTTGAATTCTACAATTTTCCCCCTCCTCCCTTCCCCCCCCACAGAAAGCTGTCTGATAGTCTCTACATTGTTTCCATGCCATACATTGATGTAAATTGAATGTTGTAAGAGTAAGCATAAGAATAAACATAAACCTCTTCCCCCCCCAGAAGATGAGAAATCTCAAGAATAGAGAGAGAAAAAAAAATTGTACTTCAGTCTGTGTTCAGATTCCAGTGGCTCTGTCTTTGGGATGTCTCTGGAGTTGTTTTCTTTATCATAAGTCCACCAGAGAAGGTGCTTCAGTATTTTTCCCACAGTTGCTATTACTAGCTATACCTCCACTCTATTCCTCCCCACTCTCATTTATTCTATTCTCCCTCTCCTTTCATCCTGGCCCTGTCCAAAAGTGTGTTGCATCTGAGTACCCTCTCCCTCTTATCTTCATTCTCTTCTGTCACCTATTTCTCCCTTCCCTTCTCCCATTCCCCCTCATCCTGGCCATTTCCTCCTATCCTCCAGGGCAAGACAGATTTCCTCACTCTATTAAGTGTGTATGTCATTTCCTCCCTGAGCCATTTCAGATGTGAATGAAGGCTCACTTATCCCCCCCCCCTTTCCTTCCCCCCCTCCATTGAAATAGCTTTTTCTTGACTCTTATGTGAAATCTCTCAGTTTCTTCTTCATCTCCTTTTCCTTCTTCCCAGTACTTTCCCCTATTGCCCATTTGACTCCATCCCTTTACCACATCATACCATTATATTCCACTCCTTCCTATGTCCTGTCTATATATGCTCCTTCTAACAACTCTTATAAATAAGAAAGTTCATATGAGTTATCAGTATCTTCTTCCCATGCAGGAATACAAACATTTCAACATCATCAAGTTCCTCATAGTTAGTCCCTCTTCCACCCCCCTCTGTGGTTCATCAGAGTCCTGTACTTGGTGATCAAACTTTCTGTTCAGCTCTGGTTGTCTCAGTAGGAAAGTTTAAAAGTTCCCTCTTTCATTGAAAGTCCATCTTTTCCCCTGAAATAGGTTGTTCAGTTTTGCCGGGTAGTTGATTCTCGGTTGTAAACCAAGATCTTTTGCCTTTGGGAATATCATATTCCAATCCCTGTGAGCCTTTAATGTAGATGCTGCCAGATCCTGTGTACTCCTGACTGTGGAGCCTTGGTAGTTGAATGGCTTGTTTTTGGCAGCTTTTAGAATTTTCTCTTTGATTTGGGAGTTTTGGAGATTGGCTATAATATTCCTGAAAGTTTTTCTTTTGGGATTTTTTTTCAGGAGGTGACCAGTGAATTCTCTTGATTTCTATTTTACCCTCTGCTTCTAGGATCTCAGGGCAATTTTGCTGTATTATTTCTTGAAAAATGAAGTCTAGGCTCTTCTGATCGTGGCTTTTAGATAGCCCAGTAATTTTTAAATTATTTCTTCTGGATCTGTTTTTGAGGTTGGTTGTTTTTCCAATGAGATATTTCACATTTTCTTACAATTTTTGGCTTTTTTGGCAGAGTTTTATTTTTTCCTGCTTTCTTGTAAAGTCATCAGCTTCCTTTAGTTCCATTTTTCATTTGAAGGAGTTATTTTCTTCAGAGAGCTTTTTTATCTCCTTTTCCAGCTGGCCAATTCTGCTTTTTAAGGCATTCTTTTCCTCATTTGCCTTTTGTTTTGCTTTTTCCATTAGGCCTAAACTGGTTTTTAACATATTGTTTTCTTCAGTATTTTTTTCATATCTTTCACCAAGCTTTTGATTTGATTTTCATGATTTTTCTACATCGCTCTTATTTCTCCTCCCAATTTTTCCTCCACCTCCCTTAATTGCTTTTCAAAGTCTTCTTTTGAGCTCATCCATAGTCTGAGCCCATTTTCTATTTCTGTTGGAGGTTTTGGATACAGAAGCTTTGATTTTGTTGTCATCTGAGTATGTGTTTTGATCTTCCATAGAACTAAAGTAATTCTCTATGGTCAGATTCTTCTTTTTCTGTTGTTTACTCATTTCCCCAGCCTAAGACTAATTTACAGCAGTTCCAAGGCTTTGGGGTTGGTTTTTTTTTGGGGGGTACACCCCACTGGTTCCTTTATTCTTCCAAGGTCTTCTGCTTTCTAGCCTGTGCTTTGATATGTAGATGACCCTCCCCAGTACTTCCCTCTGCCCTGGGGCTATAAGGAGGGATCCAGCTTAGATATTTAGTATGGAAACCCAAAGTGCAACCTGGGTCTGAGTGTAGGCAAACCTACCCCCAGGGATTGCTGAGAAATCTCTGTAGACTTTGCTTACAGTCTCTGGGGGTGCAGTATGCTTTCTCCCGATTCGAAGGCTCTGTGGCCAGTGCTCCTCACTCTGCACTCACCCAGGTGCAGCAGAGTTCTCTCACTGCCCCTTCAAGCTGTTGCTTATGATCTCTGGGCTGAGCTGCGCTGGGCTGGGCTGGGCTGGGCTGGGCTGGGCTGGGCTGGGCTGTGCTGTGCTGCGCTGCGCTGTGCTGTGCGGTGGCCAAGGCTGTGGCTTTTTTTTCCGCAACTCCCTGTCCTGGTGAAACACACTTTTCTGGCAGAACTTCAAAGTTATCTTGGACTGGAAAAATGTATCACTCAGTCTTTCTGTGGGTTCTACCCCTGTAGATTTTGGCTAGAGCCATCCTTTGCTTGGTTTTTTGGGGTTTGGGGGGTTGGAGTTCTTGGGAAATGCTGCCTTCACTCCATCATCTTGGCTCTGCCCCAGGGGTTTGTATTTTTTTGCAAGTCTTTGGGATTAAGTGACTTGCCCAAGGTCATACAGCTAAATATTAAGTGCCTGAAGTCAAATTTAAACTCAGATCCTCCTGACTCCTGGGCCTGTACTTTTATCTACTGCATTACCTAACTATCCCCCAAAAAAGATCTTTTAAAGGAAAAAGGTTGGAGAGGAGAAAGAATGGAAGTAGGGACCAATTAGGAGAGTGGTATAATATAGTCCAGTTGAGACTTGATGGGGGCTTGAAATAAGATAGTGACTGTGTGACTCAAGATACTGAATCAACCAGTCTTGGTTACTAATTAGAATTGGAAGGTAAAAGAAAAGAAAGAATTAAGAATGACTCCTAGATGTTGAATCCAACTGATTGGAAAAATGGTGATCAACAGAAACAGGGAAGTTAGAAAGATTTTGAAGAAAAGCCTTCTATTTGGAATATGATAAGTTTAGGATATGCGTATAGTATAACATACATTTAGAAATGACCTGTAAGTAGTTTGTGATGCTGTGCTAGAGGTCACAAAGGAGACTGGGGCTAGGTGATCTAAACTATAAGTTGTCTACAAAGACATTTGAATATAATCCATACTCTCTTCTTTTCCTAGAGGTGGCCAACCTGCTTGGATTGAGGAGCATATTGTTTCTAATGGACTATTCCTTCCCTTAAGCCCATGGAAGGCTCTTAGACCCAGGTGACCTTCTTGCATGCCATCTTCCTGAGCTGTAGCTAGGGCTTTCTTCAGCCTTTCTCATTGGAGAGCAGCCCTAGCTAGTCCACTCCATTTAAGAGATATAGGATCACAAAAATCATCCTGACTAGATATTGTATTGAGCAAGCTAATGGAAATCCAGAGGTGAGAGGTTGAGTAGGATGGACAGGGTAGTTTTCTCAAGAAGCAAATCACAGGATCATTTTTCCCTTGTGGTGGGTAGTATTGTGCAAGTTGCCTTTGATAAAGTAAAATTGTTGGGATCAATTAAATTATATCCTGGAAACTTAATTTTCTGGCACTGCATATGTGCATGAATGAAGTTGGTGTTTATATCAGATATATAGGTGTTGCTTCTGCAGATAGGCAAATAAGTGTTTGAACCAAAGGTTCATTCCTGAGTAAGAATAAATGAAAGACTATGGTATAGATGTGGTGGTTGAGCGATCTCAGGATGTAACCATTGAACAAAGTGACAAATGTGTAGTCGCCATACTGGATGATTTATCTCCTGGGGGTCAGGGCTAATAGTAATATCGATCTAGGGAAGGGGGGGGTTCTTAGCTTTTTGTGTATGTGTCATAAATGTCTTTAGCAGGTAATGAAGACTGAATCCCTTTTTAGGATAAGATTTTAAATGCATAAAATAAAATGCATATCATTACAAAGAAAAAAAATTATATTAAAATAGTTGATCACATCATTTAAAAAGCAAGTTCACAGACCTATGGTTAAGAACCTCTGGCCTAGGGCTTTGATACTTTATTTGAACTACTTTATTAATCTGTTTACCTTCTTTTAGTATATCTAGAGTGCTTATTATATTTATTAAACCATTTTGGTAGTTACCCTTGTTTATTAAAAAGATTGTCATTTTTTAGAATAGTCATATTCTTTTTTTAGGAAGGGAACAGGTATTTAATCTGTTGAGCTACTGAGCAGTTAAACTACATTGACAAACTACTTTGTCAAGGAGTTATGGGATGGTAGGTCTGAGGCTTGAAGAGACTTCAGAGTCCATTTAATCCAAGTGTTTCACTTTTGAAATGAGGAAACTTGAGAGCTAGGATCATACAGGTAATGAGTATTATCAGAGGCAGAATTTGAACCCCAGGCTCTCTTAACTCCTGAGTTAGTGCATTTTCTCTCTTCCCATGTTGTTTAATCAGACTATTTTTAGCAAGTGAGAAGTCCAGGCTAATTTCTGAAGGTGTTGATCCATGTTGCTTAATCACGTTATTTAGCAAGTGAGACGGATAGGATCAAAGGTTGATAATAAACATTTATTGAAAACCTATTATGTGCAAAAGAAAGAAGGTTGAATTTGGATTAGTATCTTGATTCTGCCACTTGCTTATGTTAGATGGAATAAGTCACATTCTCTCTGGTCCTTAGTTTCCTCATCTGTAAAATGAAGGAATTATTCTAGATGACTCTTCAGTTTCTTTCAGCCCTTAACCCATTATCTTGTAATTATAGTAAATGCCACAGGGGAGTAAAGGGACCTAACTTTCCAGAAACTTAGGGAGGGGAGGTGGGCCTTGAAACATGTGTAAGTCTTAGTTAAAGAGGAATAAGAGTATTTAATTTGGGTTGAACTGGAGTAATCAAAGGTAGAGAACCAGTAATGCCATTGTATTTTGGGGAAGCATATTGTATCCTTAGTTTATTCAACCCCACTTTTTTATCCTGTGACTATGTTGTCTCTTCATATAAGAAGATAATACTAACAACATATACCATTTACAACGTAAGACCAAGAATAGAGTGCATAACACTGAAGCCCCTACTTTGAATTCTAACTGCAGACTTAATTCTTCCCCAGGATTTTTGCCACAAAACAAGTTTGTTTGCTTTGGCATTCTCTAGTTCTGTTTAGTTGTATGTACAAACTTGGGCCCCAAAAGCCTTTTACACAGCTCCCTACAATCTCATTTGCAAGCTAAGCTGTGAATGTTAAAATAAAATCCCACCACCATTGGAGATGCAGAATAGACTTTTTGTTCCAATGAATAAAATGAATCATTTTATGAAGAGAAAAATATCTGACAAATATAATAAAATTATTACAAATAAAATTATTCTCCTATGATAATGCAACTTGAATTACACGATAAAAATCTAAAATTTGGCTTCATTCACTGATGATGTTTGTCCTTTGTTCTTGATGATGTCATGATATCAGGGAGGTGATGCCATGACAAGCACATGAACTAGATTGGAGTGAGGGGGAGTTGTGCTAAGTCACCAGCCTCACTTTCTCTTCTGGAGCCATCTGGGTCCAGTGGCCAGATCTGAATCAGAATGACTGGAGATGACCCTGGATGCAAGGCAGTTAGGGTTTAGTGACTTGCCCACGATCAGACAGCTAGTAAGTGTCTGTGTCGAATTTGAACTCAGGTCCACCTGACTCCTGGTACTCTGTCCACTGCACCGCCTTAGATTTCATCCACTAAGATAGGAAGCATGGTGGGAATGCTCAAGCACCAAATTTGGAGTCAAGAAGACAGCCTGTGTTTGAATTTTACCTCAGCTACTTAATGTTTGGATGACCTTAAGTCATTTAAGACATAAAACAAGCTATTGAAATGTACTGGTCTTATTTTCCTTTTCTGTAATATGAGGAAGTTGATCCCTAGCTGGCAATGACATTATAGTCCTTGGTATTCTTTTTTTTTTTAGGTTTTTTTTTGTTTTGTTTTGTTTTTTTTGCAAGGCAAATGGGGTTAAGTGGCTTGCCCAAGGCCACACAGCTAGGTAATTATTAAGTATCTGAGACCGGATTTGAACCTGGGTACTCCTGACTCCAGGGCCGGTGCTTTATCCACTACGCCACCTAGGCGCCCCAAGTCCTTGGTATTCTTAATGAACGGAGCAGCCCTAACCTGATGATTTCAGCCAGAGTGCTCTTGGCCTCTTCCTCCAGATTAAAAATGTTAACTCCATTGCTGAGTTGTATACCTATATAAACAAATATTTAGTATTTGGGGATACATTTAGGAAGATAATAGTAATTATATTTAGTCAGTCCTTTTTTTTTTTTTTTTTTTTTGCAAGGCAAGTGGGGTTAAGTGGCTTGCCCAAGGCCACACAGCTATGTAATTATTAAGTGTCTGAGGTCAGATTTGAACTCAGGTTCTCCTGACTCCACTGCACCACCTAGCTGCCCACTGATATATTTTTTAAAGGAACAAGTCTGAAATGAGAATCTGGATCAGATCTGGAGATGAGAATTATGCCTAGTGCTTTATGTCCCCTACTTGTTGATTTCCTTTCTTAGTTTGTCTGGGTGGAGTTGGAAAGTAACCTTTTTTTCCCTCTCCAAATCCTGTCGGAGATACATGGGGAGTTTGGAAACCAAGAATAGAGTGGATAGTTCCTGGGAGCGGCTTTTTCCTTTTTCCCTTTTTTAAAAAATTCCTCTCCAAACAAACTATGGGAAGGCTCTAGGTTTTCAGTTGCCTGTGATAGGCTAGGGTATCTCAGTTTAATCGTAAGTGATTAGTGGCAAAGTCTTTCCGTTCTTTCCAGACAGTTCTGGCTGGCAAGGAATTGGATGCTTTTGGGATTCCTATCATGGTAATGTAGGATTATGGTTTCCTTTTTTTTTAGATTGTGTTTAGCCAATGGCCTGGGGTTGAAATTGTGCTTTGTGAAATACATATTTGTTGTATCTGGGATGTTCAACCCTAAGAATCCCAGATAACTTAAGAAAACTGAGATATTCCAGAAAAGAAGGGTTCCATTGTTTAACTTGTAGATTTTAGACTGCTTCTTTGGATTAGTTATATAAGGGAGACCTACAGGCTTGACTGTACCAGCTTTATGGTCTTGGGGAAATCATTTAACTTCTGAACCTAATTTTCCTTAGATATAAAATGAGGATGTTGGACTTTCTAGCTTTAAGATGATCCTATGTTCCATTTTTCAGTATTTAAAAATTGCCTTTTTCTTTTAAGATAAGCCAAACTCCTGGCTTTTAGAACTCTTACAGTAATTTGAAATAAAAAAAATTAATTCTAATATAGAATAACAAGAAACCTAATTTAGAATGTGATCTAGGATGTTGGCCTTTAGACTCTTTCCAGGCTTACTAACTTTTGGAGAATCCTGGAAGTCATATAGGGAGAATTTAACAAAAGCAAGTATTTAGGGAGGTGACTTTGGACAAGTTGCCTAACTTTTTTGGTCTTTAGTTTTCTCATTTAGAAAAAGATCTACATAACTTCTAAGGTTTCTTCCTGCTCTAAACCTGTGACACTAGTTGTTTTTGTGTTTTTTTGCTTGACTTGTATATGTATGTGAAAATCTGGGGGAAAGGATACTAGCTGGGATATTTTAATGGTAATTTCACCAAAATGATAGTTGAGTGGGTCATGTAACTAGGGTTGAATTTTGTGCTGTTTGAGTCTAATCTTAGCCTTATCACTAGGTTGAAAGATGTAAAGAAAAATAAATTTGGTGTTAAGGGGATGAT
Organism: Macrotis lagotis; assembly: GCF_037893015.1. Classification (NCBI taxonomy): domain Eukaryota; kingdom Metazoa; phylum Chordata; class Mammalia; order Peramelemorphia; family Peramelidae; genus Macrotis; species Macrotis lagotis. The sequence goes on from NC_133665.1 coordinate 111,652,581, forward strand.
AAGAACTTTAAAAATTGTTCTATTCTCTACTTACCAACTCACTACTTATATAAAACAAAAGCTTTTTAGTTTATATGTCTTTGTCAGCATTTTATGTAATTGGGAAGCCATATGCCTTTCATTGAAATGAAAATTTTAACTAATGGAATCCTTTTCTCTTCCATTGTTTCTAGGAAAATTATTTTAGCTTAAAGCCTAAGTTCTGAAATTTTAGGTGATACCAGCTAAAGGCATGGATAATTTGTCATTCTGATCTTATATGAATGAAATATTAGGAAGAACAACTATGTTAGCATGTGTAGCATCCAGCTTATCCTGGTTTTCTCAATCACATATTCTGAGATTTTAAAATGGAGTAATCACAGAGGTTGTTTTCATGAACCTTTGCAGTAGGAATTATGTGTTATGTTTGGAAAGTCATGAGGAAATTGCCACACCTCTTCTTCCTGTTCATTCTTTCCTCTTGTTTCTCTCTTTTTTTCCCCTGGTCCTCAAGATACTAGAATATATGTTGCTTTGAAGTTTTTAGTAGATGTCATAATTTGGCTTATGTATCTTTAAGCATGTTAGAGTTTTCGATGTACCTGGTTTATTTTATCAGTGAAAGCATCTTTTTAGCATCTGAAAAGTAAACTTAATTTTAAAAAATTATATAACTAGATGTTATGACTTTTTTAAAAAATTATAATCTGGAAGTAGTCTGGGAGAACTATCTTTAATTTATTTGGATCAAGAATAAGTAAAGTTTTTAGAAAATAAACACTGACTCTTTTTCTCTACTGAAGTCTAAAATATGATGAAATAGTTTTGTAGATATATTGTAGTATCTTTAGATTTTTAAAATATGCCATGATGCATATACAAAAATATTCATAGTAGCTCTTTTTGTAGTAGCAAAGAATTGGAAATTGGGGGGATGCCCTTCAATTGGGGAATGGCCGAACAAATTGGGGTGTGTGGGTGTGTGTGTGTGTGTGTGTGGGTGTGTGGGTGTGTGTGTGTGTGTGTGATGTAATACTCTTGTTCTATGAAATCATGAGGAATGGGATTTCAAAAAAAAGTCTGGAAAGACTTACATGAGTTGATACTGAGTGAAATGAGCAGCATTAGAAGAGCATTATATACCCTAACAACAAACTTGGGGTGATGAGCAACATTTGATGGACTTGTTCATTTCAACAATACAATAATCAAAGACAATTTTAAAAGACTTATGATGGAAAATACCATATCCAGAGAAGGAATTGTGGTATTTAAATAAAGACCAAAGCTTATTATTTTCAATTTTTAAAAGTTGTCTTATGTATTATTTTTTCTCTCTGTTTTCTTCTTAGTTTGGATCTGATTCTTCTCTCACAACATGATCAGTATGGATCTATGTTTAGCATAATTTTAAATGTAGAGCCAGCATCAGATTGCTTTCTGTCAGAGGGAGGGAGAAAAATGTAAAACTCAAAACCTTGCAAAAAAAATGATTGGTAAAAACTACCATTGAATTATAGTTGGAAAAACAAATAAAATATTTTAAAAAATTACCTACTGAATGACCCTTCAACATAGAAATAAGAAATTGCTTGTATATGTGTTAATATTGATTTGCCTATTCCATTTGAATAAAGGACTTAGTAATGAATCTCTACAGTATGTATATATATATATATATATATATATATATATATATATATACACACACATATATATATACACACTGTGATAATTATTGATATGGTTGGAGAGCTTACTTTCTTAATAAGTTTTCTCTTAATCTAATTTTCTTTTCATTTTATGCAAGTATGCTTTACTCTTGATTCCAAGGGATTATGATTAGGATCAGAGCTGAGTGGTGCAATGTGGGAATAGAGGGAGCAGGTGATGTGGAATGAATAGGGTGGATTTGGGCAGGGGGAACTGGCATCTGGCTCAGCTGATCTGAATCTGGGGGAATTGCTTAACAACAGAGATGATGTTTACATACAGCTTGGTTATAAGGTCTTCACAAAACTTTCACAACTCCACCAGTTGGAGCAGTTTAGGTGATATATGTCTTCTAGTTTCTTTCATGTATAATCTAAAGCTGACTGTTTTGAGTTTTTTATTTTCTTACAAATTATGTGGAATTTACTGTAGAATATTTATAAACATGAAGTATAAAATAATGAGGAATCCTGTCATTTAGTTTTACCTTTCATTTTCTAGTTTCATTCATGTTGAGAATGTCAAGGTTGATAACAGTTCAGTTACTCCAGAAAGGTGCTCACTCATTTGTCAATGGACAAGGATTGTTCAGCTTTACAAGAGCACTGACAGCTAAGTTAATTATCCACAGGCAGTCTGTTTTTTTTTTTTCAAAGCAAAGAGAGTTAAGTAGCTTTAGCTTGCCCAAGGCCACACAGCTAGGCAATTATCAAGTGTCTGAGACCAGATCTGAACCCAGGTACTCCTGACTCTAGGGCCAGTGCTTTATCCACTTGCCACCTAGCTGCCCCTACAGGCAGTCTTAAAAGTAGGTTAATTCTTGGCACCCTCTGCTCCCTTTCCTACTCTCCTTCTATCTTTTCTACCTGTCAGCTCTGAAGTAGCAGAAGGGCCAAAGAGTACTGAGGACCTCCTTGTTCTTGCCTTTGCATCATGGGGGCCAGCTGGTGATGAGCCTCCTCATACTTAGCTAGCCCTTGGAAAGCAAACACTGGTGTTTGTTGCTGAGGCTGTACTTGAATCCTCTCCTGTGTGGTAGAACTTGCCAGAACTTGTGCTTTTCTGGTAGAGTTTCTGAAAATCCAGTGTTGGGAATGGTATTACATACCTGTAATCCCTGATACTAGGGAATCTAAGGTCTGTGGATTGTTAGAATTCCAGAGTTTTGAGCTAAAGTGGGGCTAAAGCTAATTAGGAATCCAAATTAGGGCCAACTATAATAGGGAAGTAAAGGACCTCTGGGGTGACCTGGCCAAAGTCAGGAAATAATTAACTCAGACATTCACTGATTGTGTGATCTTGGGTGAGACACTGAACCTTGTTTGCCTCAGTTTCCTCATTTGTCAGATGAGTTGGAGAAGGAAATAGCAAAGGACTCCAGTATCTTTGCCAAGAAAACCCCAGGTGGGATCACAAAGAATCAGACATGACAAAAATGACTGAATAACAACAAAAGTCAGGAAATGTAGCAGGTTTAGAATTCTATATCAGTCCTTAGTGAAATCAGATTGTGAGTGGTTTCCATTCTGGTCAAAATAGGGGCAACTCAAGTCTCAAAAGAAATACTATCAGCTGAATAAATTAATGCATAGAATATTCCTCAGAAGACTCAAACCTGTGTATAAATGAAGACCATAGAATGCACTGTTAACATTGAACAGAAAAAATTAAAACTTAATTTATGGGGGTAGCTAGGTGGCTCAGTGGATAGAGCACTGGCCCTGGGGTCAGGAGGACTTGAGTGGCCTCAGACATTTAATATTTACTTAGCTCTGTGACCTTGGGCAAGTCATTTAACCCCACTGCCTTGAGGGAAAAAATCCCAAAAACTTAAAGTCTGTAGGATCAATTTTTTTATTTTTTAGGTTTTTGCAAGGCAAGTGGGGTTAAGTGGCTTGCCCAAGGCCACACAGCTAGGTAATTATTAAGTGTCTGAGATCAGATTTGAACCCAGGTACTCCTGACTCCAGGGCTGGTGCTTTATCCACTGTACCACCTAGCCGCCCCTGTAGGATCAATTTCAAAGTTAGCTATTTGTTTTTTAGACCATACTCTGCTGCACACTATTTTCATCGTAACCCAATTGACTGAGAAGTATAAAGGAGAATGCAACAGTCAGCTATGTTTATTATTTACTGATTACAAAAATCCTTAGAATCCCTAGAATAAAAACTCAGTTTTTAAATGATCTCTTTCAACTAGGCATCTCCATTGCATATTTTAAGGACATGATTCCTGGATAATTTTAACCACAAAGATAAAGAAGAACATTCTATTGAGGGTATATAATACATAAACAGATCAGTATATTTTTGATCATTTGCAGAGTCAAGAAGAGAACACTAACAACTGGAAATGGGGGGTAGTGAGTGGGGAGTGGTTAGACACTATAGATGGACTTTGATTTACTTTCAGAATTGAACATGAAGAAAGGAGAAGACTGTTTTGTATAAGGGAAGCATGTAGCTTTTCCAGCCATCACAAGCTGCTTCCTGTCAGAAAATTCCAGCTTTTCAGCATTAATATTCTCCCAGTGTACTATATGATTCTGAAATATAGAGCATCAAAATCTCTGAAAGACTCTTATTATGAGTTATTATTATTATGAGTTGCACAGAAAGACTAGAGATACACAGAAAATGTAAGATGCTCTAGTCCTTTTCTATGACTTAAAAGGGAGTTTCATAAAAATTAAGTTTATAATGTAAAGTAACAGGACTTTATTTGATGAATTTTAGGGACAGTTGTATAGTTTGGTTGGTAGCAGAGAAAGAAAGATGAAGTAACATCTACACTGAATCAGCAGTGAAAAGGAACTGTCTTGGACTAAGGGCCATTTTGTATTATATATTTTATTGATTGCCATAGTCAGTTAGTTCTCCATGTTGTGACCAACCTTTAGGTGATGAGCAGTCCCATACTTACATAAGATCAATCTTCACGTAGCAAATACAGTATTTCATTGGCATATACTTGGACCTTTTCTCCTATGGTACAATCTGTCATCATAGAACCCATGATCACCTCCAGTGAGGCATTAAACTAAGACTTTGGGTGATGGGGGAGATTATAAGGTATCAATAATACCTGACATTTTAATAGCACTTTAAGGTCAATTAAATATTCTTCTCCCAATAACTCTTTGAAGTAAGTACAAGTATTATTATCTTTTTTTTTTTAGGGATGAGAAAACTGAGTCTCCAGTAGCTTCAGCAATAGCTTGCCTTTCTGTGGTTTCACAGCTTAGTATGAGAGCCAGATTTTGAACAGAGATCTATCTCATGATTCCAGCTTAGTTCCCTGAACAGACATACATTGTGACTGTGGAGAATGACCTAGAACATTTCTATTCACAAAAAAAGTCTTCTGGTTTCTAAAAGTATTCTTGACATTCTTCCCAGCTCTTTATATATCTACAATATTATAAAATACAAAAGAAAAGGCAGTGAGGAAAGTAGTTGGGTTACTTGAATCTTTTGTTTGGATTAAGAAAGACCAGAACTGTTCTAAAAATAACTTCCAGGGAAAATTCCTTCACCACTATTCTAGAGGAAAGCCTTATCTACTTGAAGGCCAGGAAAAAAAATGACCAAACATTTTTTAGCCCAAATCTTTCATTTTAGTTCGTTTCAACAGCTGTTTACTATTTTAAAAGTTTATTACCTTTTTTTTTTTACATTACCAGCATTATCTAGTATAGTCCTGTCACCCTTCCAAAAAGCCATTTTTTATAATAAAGGACTTAAAAAGGGAGAAAAGATAGGCCAGCAAAACTAACTTAACATATCGGAAAGTCTTAAACATTCTCTGCCATGGCCTACACCCATAGTCCCACACTGGAAGGGAAAGAGCTGGTTTCTCCTATCTCTTTGGAGCCTACTTTAGTCATTATAATTTTGGTCTAATTTAGTTTCATTTGTTTTGTTAATTGTTCTTTCTATTTAGATTGTTACATGCTGTATGTTCCTTACCTGCTTTTTCTTACTTCAATTTGCACAAGTTCATGTAATTCTTTACGTTTCTCCCTCTCTCTGTCATGTTCATTGGATCTTACAGTAAAACAATATTCCATTACATTCATCTGTTTTGTTTCTAGTTCTTTGCTATTAAAAAAAATACTGCTATAAATATTTTAATGTATATGGGACCACTACAATTGACCACCTTGAAGTATACTCTGTGTAACAGTAGTACACTGGGTCAAAAGAAATGAATGTTTTAGTCAATTTTTTTACATGATTCCAAATTGCTTTCCAGAATTGTTTGATCATTTCATAGTTCTACTAACAGGGCATTTGTATGATTAACCCCTTCACTATTTTTTCACCTTTTGCTATCTTTGGCAATTTGTTGAGTGTGAGGTGGCAGAACCCCAAACTGTTTTGATTTGCATTTCTTTGTATTATTAGTGATTTGGAGCATTGATTAAATATAAAATTCTGTTTGGCTTTTAAAATCTATCACAAGGGGCAACTAGGTGGCGCAAAGGATACAGCACCAGCCCTGTAGTCAGAAGGACCTAAATTCAAATCCTTCCTCAAACAATTACTAATTACCTAGCTATGTGACCTTGGGCAAGTTACTTAACCCCATGTCTTGCCCCCCCCCAAAAAAAAAAAACTATTACAAGGGGCGGCTAGGTGGCATAGTGGATAAAGCACCGGTCTTGGAGTCAGGAGTACCTGGGTTCAAATCTGATCTCACACACTTAATAATTACCTAGCTGTGTGGCCTTGGGCAAGCCACTTAACCCCATTTGCCTTGCAAAAAAAAAACTAAAAAAAAACTATACAAGTTGACACTGCCCTACCTTTTCATTCTTCTTATAATCTACTCCCCCTCCTTTTATGACCCTGTCCAGTTTTCATTAATATCTACCTTTAACCCATTTAATTCATATTCTAAGCTCAGGCACATTCAATGATTTCCTGTGGTCTATCACATTAGATAGAAACTTTCAGTCTTGGCATTCAAGGTCTTCCACAGTCTGCTCACCCCTTCCTCCCAGCACAGGTTCTCATCCTCCCCACCCCCACCCCCAAAAACCCCAAAATGCGTTTTTAATTTTTTTTTAAAGTGAATGAACCTGTGATTTTATCTAGTATAGGGAACTTCCAGCAAAGAAATTCCCTCTGTTTAGAAATTGCTCAGCCTCTTACAAAATTCCCTGGAGCACTGTGTATACCCTGTCTTTGAACTCTTCCTTCTGGTGGTCTACCCTGCCTTGATACTTGATTTCAGACTCAACTGATACCACCCATTAATACTTAAGGATCCCTATGGGGCTGCATATTGACATTTTTAAAATGTAATATTATGTACTACTGCATTTTATTTATTTTGTTAAATATTTGCCAATTATATTTTAATTTGATATAGGACACACTTGTATTCCAAATATTGTGGGCTATGTATTTGATGCCTCTTATCAAGGATAACTGAGATCACTATATCCATCTAGACCAGCTATTTCCTAAAGATATATAAAAAAAAAAAGGAAAACAAAAAGGAAAAAGACTTCTGTTCAAAAAATATTTATAGCAGCTCTTTTAATGGTGGCAATGAATTGAAAACTAAGGAGATATATCCATCAATTGGGGAATGGTTCAACAAATTATTGTATATGGTTTGAGGAATCCTATTGTGCTAATGATAATCAGGATGTTCTCAGGAACCTGGAAAGAACTGATGCAAAGTGAAATGAGCAGACCAAAACATTGTATGATAATATTGTGAATGACTTAGCTATTTTTAGCAGTACAGTGAGCTATGACAATCTGAAGGACTTACGATGAAAAATCCTATCCATCTGATGGAGTCTGAATGATTATCAAAGCATACTTTTCTATTTTTTTATTTTTATTAATTTTATTTTTTTTTGGTCTGTTGTCTTTCATTAGATGACTGATGTAAATATGTTTTGCGTAAGTGCACATGTATAACCTCTACTAAACTCCTTGCCTTTTCATTAGTGGGAAAGAGGGAGGTGAAAGGGAGGGGGGGGAAGGGGATTTGAAACTTAAAAAATATAAAAGCAAATGTCAAAAATTATTTTTACAAAAAAATTGGAAAAAAATTTAAAAGAAAAAAAGGATAAATGAGAAAAGAGCCATGAGTTTTTAGCAATTAAGAAATTCTTGGTGGTGACCTTAGAGACAGAACATAGGGTAGGGTTGGAATCTTAGCTTGCTAGGAAGTTGGGAAATGAGTAGGTAATAAAAAAGTGCAACTAAGGAACCTTTTCTAGGAATTTGACTGTGAAAGGAGAATTTAGGAGAATGGATTGGTTCAATTAAGGTTTTGTATTTTTTTTTTTTAAAGAATGGTAGCTATCTGGCCGTGTTAATAGGCCTCAGTAAAGGAGGTACTGAATAAAAAATTGAAAAATAGGAGAGAGAAGAGATGATCTAAGGAACCAGGATCCCTGGAGGAGATAAGAAATATTAGAGGGAATTCATGATAGAAAGCCCTGTTGAGACTGAATACATATAAATTAAGCATTCTGCAATACAAATACAATCCAAATTCCTTAGCTAAGACCCTTCACAATTTGACATCAGCCTTCCTCTTCAGACTTATTTCACAGTAGTTCCTTTCAGGTAGCTGCACTTGAGTCAAATTGTACTGCTGTCCATCTGAACATATCTGATCCTTCTTGCTCTCTTGCTCCCTTGCATTTGTTCATGTTGTTTATTGAACCTGGAATACCTGTCATCATATCCATAATAGACCTATTATCTATTCTTCAGAATCCAGTTTAAATGGTACCTCCTTTGAAACCTCTGAATTCCTCCAGATCAGAGTAATCCCTCCATCATCTAATTGATAACACTTTTTATTTTTGTTCTTTTTTATCACACATATGTCCCTACATGTATAGGGATTTGTCTTCCCCTCTTTCCCTACCCTGTGCCTTTGTTAGAGTGTGGAGTTCATTGCATGTAGTAGATAAGTTTAAAAAGTGAATGGTTGGGCGGCTAGGTGGCAGTGGATAAAGCACCAGCCTTGGAGTCAGGAGTACCTGGGTTCAAAAGTGAATGGTTGAAGTGAGTGAACTAATTGCCATCTCCTGAGTCTTGACCTAGAGAGTGCTTTGTGAACAGACGTTCAGTAAATAGTCAAATAAATTAATGGTATTAGTAAGATAAGTAAGTAAATAGTATTGGTCTGTGAGCTGATTAATAGGGATATATTTCCAGATTTTCTTACCTTAGTCATTTATAGTGAGCCTTGTCTATTGTTCGTTTGCAAAATTTCTCTTTGAGAATTTTTGCTTTCTTGTGTTCTTTTTTTTTTTTTAAGTTTTTGCTAGGCAATGGGGTTAAGTAGCTTGCCCAAGGCCACATGGCTAGGTAATTATTGAGTGCCTGAGGTCGGATTTGAATTCAGGTACTCCTGACTCCAGGGCCTGTGCTCTGTCCACTGTGCCACCTAGCTGCCCCTCTTGTATTCTTTTTTCCTTTTTTTGTAGATTTAGAAATCTCTTTGATCTTTTAAAGAATGTTGAAGAATTTCTATATCTTTATTTTCCTTTAAGTGCCTGGTATCAAAATTGACTTTCAAAGACTAAGGGTTTGCTTGATTATCTAAAGTTGATTGTTATTGCATATTGTAGGGAAAGTGCACTGAACTTAAGGTCAGGAGATAGCTGAATTCAAATGTGACCTCTGACACTAACGCTGAGACCAAAGTAATTCAGTTAACTCCTCTGAATCTATGTCCTTAACTATAAAATGGGGATGATAATATTTATAGTCCCTACCTCCCAAGGCTGTTGGAGGCTCTGAATTTAATTTTGGTTCCCGAGGTTAGTCTCATTTTGTCCCTGTATCCCTGGTGTTAAGCACACTGCTTGTGGTAGTTTAAGAGTTCTGTTCTATTAAGTGGTTGTTGATTGATTTTTTTTTAAATTTAAGATAGTAAAAATAAATCTATGTTGTTCTAAAATACTTATGAAGCATTATAATCACAACTCTTTGAGGTAGCTGATGTATTATTGTCCATCTCCATTTTATAGAAGAGAAAATTGATGTTTGTTTTGTCAAATCACTTGACTTAATGTCCCACAGCTAAAAGGTGTTAGAGAATTAAAATGCAGGACTCCTGAAACCAAATCTCTTTCCACTTTCTTATATTTCTTTTCTGTTAAGAAATCTTGTTGCCTTTCTTATTTTATCATAGATGATCTTTATTTCAGAGATTTCTTTGTTTGAAAAGTCCCCCTTAATAACATTCAAAGGGAATTTGCTATGTACCATCTTGATTGGTTGATCCAGATCTTCTTTCTCGGAAGAGTTGTTACATGTACTTTGTTACAGTGAAAACTAGGATAGAGAAGAAAAAACTCCCAATCTTCCCCCCCCCCACTCCATAATTATGATTTGAGGATTTTGAAGTATCAAAGATCACTATTCACTACAGTGCTAAATATATTTTATGTATCCATTTTTATAGAGCTCTTTCCTTAAGGCAGTTTCATGAGAAAATTTGTTATATCAAACTTTGAGGGGTTGCTCAAAGTCTTTGGTTATATCTGGAATTTACTGGTAGCAAATATATCTTGAAAAAAGTAAACCTTTATCTTGTTAAAATTTTATTTTTTAAAACAATATTTTCCCTCCCAATTATGTCAAGACAATTTTTAGTATTCAGTTTTACATGATTTTGAGTTCTAAATTTTTCTCCTTTCCTCTCTTCCTTCCCCTTGTCTTAAAATGGTAGGCAATTTGATATAGGTCATATATGGACAATTCTGTAAAACATATTTCCATATTAGTCATAATTAAGAAAGAAGATACAGATCAAAAGGAAAAGAATCACAAAAAATTAAGTAAATAAAAAATATGCTTCAATCTGTATTCAGATAAGTTTTCATCTGGTTGTGGATAGCATTTTTCATCATGATTCCTTTGTACTTGTCTTGAATCATTGAAAAGAGCTGAGTTATTCATAGTTGATCATTACACAATATTGCTGGTTGTGCTCGTTTCACTTTGCATCAGTTTGTACAAGTCCTTTCAGGTTTTTCTGAAATCTGCCTTCATCATTTCTTATGGCACAATGGGTATTCCATTATGCCATTTCCCCAATTGATGGGAATTCCCTCAATTTCCAATTTTTTGCCAGCATGAAAAGGACTGGTATAAATATTTTTGTCCATATATATCCTTTTTCTTTTTTTTAATGACCTTTTTGGGAATCAGAGACTTCAGGGGCAACTAGGTGGCACAGTGTATAGAGCACCAGTCCTGGAGTCAGGAGTACCTGAGTTCAAATCTGGCCTCGACACTTAATAATTACCTAGCTGTGTGGTCTTTGGCAAACCACTTAACCCCATTGCCTTGCCAAAAAAAAAAAAAAAAAAACAGAGAGAGAGAAAAGAAAAACTTGCAAAAAGTTAAGAGTATTAGGGATTTTTGTGTAAGGGTTTTTTTCTCTTAGGAGAGAGAGAGAGAGAGAGAGAGAGAGAGAGAGAGAGAGAGAGAGAGAGAGAGAGAGAGAGAGAGAGAGAGAGAGAGAGAGAGAATGAGAATATGCACCCTAGGGAGACCAAATATCCTGTGTTTTAGGGTTGCCTTGGAAGTTCTAGTACTTCACTCTCTCTGCATGTGATTCAGTTGATTTCTTGTTTCCTCATTTGCACTATCATTGGAGGCCCTCCCTCCCCTGAAGTATTTTCTCTGGAACTTGGATTTTGAGAAGTGGATGTCATTCTCTTGGATTTGGTCTTTGGATTGGCACTTAGCCCTCTCTTTATGAAGCCAGTAGACCAACCAGTTCCAGGAAAGGCAGTTCATTCCAAGGCCATCTAACTGTTTTTAACACTTGGTCTGTAACATTTTGAAAACTAGAAAAAGTAATTTCACTTCCGTATTATTTTCTCAGACTGTTTCTTATCAAGTGCTTTCTAAGCTGAAGGCTGCATGAGTGACTGGGTTATTTTATATAGAAAATATATTCTTGAAATTTGTATCCCATTACATTTGAGTAGCAATTCTTGACAAAAAAAACCCCCTTAGGATTATTGGTTTATTTCCCCCCATAAATTTTTTCAGGAAAAGGCTGGATAAATCACCTATGAAAAATGTTCTAAAGATGATTCTTGTATCAGATAGGAGGTTGGACTGTATCATTTTCCTTATCTGTAAGTGCACTGAATCATTTAGGTATCTCCCAACTTTTCTTAAATTCTGTGAAACTCCTTTCGATCTTCTTAAAGTCATTTGATGTGTATGAAGCTGACGAGGAGAGAAGGAATTTGGGCAGTGTCCTTCCTGCTATCAAGAATATTTTTAAAGTTTCATGGAAGTGGGTCTTAATTGGCAGTACTTTCCAAGAAGAAAAATGAACTTTATATATTCAATCAATAAACATTTATTAAGCACCTACAATTGCCACACTGTGCTAAGTGCTAGGGATACAAAAAGACAAAAGATAATCCCTGCCCTCTAGGAGTGTTTAATCTAATGGAGAAAACAAACAAATAAATATACAAAGCAAGCTAATCCAGGATAAATAGAAAATAATTAACCGAGGGGCGGTACTAGAGGTTAGGAAAGGCTTCTCTGTAGAAGGTATGATTTTAGTTGGGACTTAGAGAAAGCCAAAAAGGACAGGCACGGGGGTGGGGGTGGGGGTGGGGGGGGTGGGGGGGGAGGGCTAGAGAGAATGCCTGGAACCAAAAGATACATATTTTGTTTGTGGAACAAACAACTGGTGGAACAAACAACTTGTGTCTATGATTCAAAGAGGATATGTTTGTGGGAGCAAGGTTTAAGAAGATTGGGAAGTGGGAGAGGTCTAGGTTATGAACAGCATTTTGTATTCGATCCTGAGATTTATTGGGGGGAGGGTCACATAATGGGGCTGTAGATTTAGGAAAATCACTTTAGGCCTAAATGGAAGATGGATTGGAATGGGGAGAAACTTGAGGCAGGCAAGCCCACCAGCAGGTCATTGCAGTAATCCAGGCACAAGGTGATGTGGATCTGTACTGGAAGGGGGACCACCCAGTCAGAGATGAGAAGGGGACAATAGATGTTGCTGGGGTGAAATCAATAGATCTTGGCATCAGAGCAGACTTGGGGGTGATGACAGCAAGGAGTCCAAGATGACTCCCAGGACAGGCTGGGGGATGGGAAGCATGGTATTGCTATTCACAGTAATAGAGAAGGTAGGAATTGGGGAAGGTTTAAGGAGAAAGATAATGAGCTCCATTCTGAACATATTGGGTTTAATATAGTCACTGGACATTTAGTTCAAGATATCTGAAAGGCAATTGTAGATGTGAAATTGGAGGTCAGCAAGAAGTTTGGGGTGGGCTAAGTAGATTTGAGAATCATGAGATCACCAAGTGAAGTAGTATAGAGGAAGAAGAGAAGAAGAACGTCTGGGACAGAACTTAAAAGACTCCTACGATCAGAGGGCATAATCCTGGAGGAGAATCCAGCAAAGGAGACAGAGAAGGAGCAGTTAGATAGAGAGGAGAACTAGGAGAGTGCTGTCTCCCAAAACCTGAACGTGTGTTTATTTTAAATGAGAAGTCTGTAGATAAATTGTTTACATGATTGGGGATACAAAAAGCAGAAAAGAACGTGCAAATATAATGGAATATTCCCATACTCTAAGAAACAGTAAGTATGAAGAATATAGAGAAGATTGAAAAGACATATATGAACCTGATGCAAAGTGAAGACCATGTACACAATGGCTATGATAATATTTGTCCTTCATTTTCTTTTTTTTCTTTTTTTCTTTTTTTGCAAGGCAAACAGGGTTAAGTGGCTTGCCCAAGGCCACACAGCTAGGTAATTATTAAGTGTCTGAGACCGGATTTGAACCCAGGTACTCCTGACTCCAAGGCCGGTGCTTTATCCACTATGCCACCTAGCCGCCCCTTGTCCTTCATTTTCGAAAAAGACCGTGAGATCAGGCTGATGATATCATGACAAATATGTGAATTGGATTTGAGTGACCAGGGGCTGTGCTAAGTCACCAGCCTCACTTTCTCCTCCAGAGTAATCTGGGTCCAGTGACCAGATCTGGGGTCATCAGTTAAGTGACTTGTCCAAGGTCACACAGCTAGTATGTGACGGGTGTCTGAGGTTTGATTTGAATTTCATTCTTCGGAATCTAAGAGCAATGCTCTATCCCTGGGCCACATACCTAGAAAGAACAAAAAAAAAAAATTAAAACTGGACATTGAATAATTAAAATGAGCCTGCCTTTCTTCCTGAAGAAAAGATAAGTGAATTTAGATTATCTCCTTCCTTTCTTTGTTGTCCTGAGGAATTGTAATTTTAGAACATTACCTATAATGTTGAAATTGGTTGATATGGTGAATATTTTTTTGAACCTTTTTATTCATTAAGGAATGACTTTGGGTGAGAAGAGGGGAAAGAAAATATTGGAAAATAAAGAAAATGGATGATAATAAGTTTTAAAAAGTGATAGATATGAAGAAAATGAGAAAAATATAGTGCTACTGAGGAATTAATAAGTGGAAGAGTTGTAGGAATAATTTAAAAGAATTATTTTATGTTAAATGAGTTTGAAGTAAAGTAATAAAGGTTTTGAGGTGAAAATATTTGCAAGAGGAGGAAAGCTAGATGACACAGTGGATAGAGCACTGATTCTGAAGTCAGGAGGACCCAAATTTATATATGACCTCAGACATTGACTAGCTATGTGACCTCAGGCAAATCACTTAATTCTGATCGCTTTCACAAAAGAAAAAGAAAATATTTACAAGAGAAGAAACCAGAAGATTAAAAATTTGAGAATCTAGGGTTTCATTAATGCATTTGTTGGACCAGGGTGTCCAGCTGTTTAATCCTTGGGAGTCTCCTAAGTTCTCATAAAGAAAAGGTAGATTTTTAACCTTACTTTCAGTTTCTGCACCTGGGTGAAGCTTGTAGGAGGTACCCAAAGATTTCTAAGCTGCTAAAACATAGGGAAGAGACCCCAGTAATCCTATGGTTTCACAAACTACACAAGAAACAATTTCCCAACATTGGGACCAGTACTGTCAAGAGAAATACAACCTGCCAACAGATCCTGAATCAGGCATACATGATAGAGATCAGTAGTTTTATGTACATCTCTTTTTTGCTGTTCTATTCTGTAGATAGAAATACTTTTTTTTTAAGTTCAGAATAAAAATAAATTTAAAAGAAATAACGAAAATGTGCCCCAGAATTTCTTGGTTTATAGGATCTTCTACTGCTATTGAGGAAATAGAAGAAGCAAGAGATGATTCCTGGGGCGGCTAGGTGGCGTAGTGGATAAAGCACTGGCCTTGGAGTCAGGAGTACCTGGGTTCAAATCCGGTCTCAGACACTTAGTAATTACCTAGCTGTGTGGCCTTGGGCAAGCCACTTAACCCCACTTGCCTTGCAAAAACCTTAAAAAAAAAGAGATGATTCCTTATAAATAACCTTGCCCATATCTTAGGACCTATTTAAGGTTCTATTCCTTCTATAACTAAGGCTTAATTAAGTCAAGTGTTACAGACCCTTAGATGAAGAGATATGCAGATCATTGATTTTGTTGGATAGTTGATACATTGAATAGTTATTGCTCTTCTGAGCTTAAAGATTTGGAAAAGGTCAGCTCAGATCAGCAGGATTAATTAAAGAGCTAATGGTATATAGTATAATAATGCTCAGGTAATCTTAAAATATTGGCTTCTGTTTTTCTTATGTTTGTGCAGCTCTATAGCAAACAGCAGGCGGATGGGAGTACAGTAAATATGAACAGGAAAGAAAAACTAAAGCTTGTTCCTGTCTCCTTTCTCTTACCTCCATCTGCCCAAGCCCCAGAATCTTCTAGGATTCCAGAGTGCCCAGAATGAGAATGGCAAAAAAACTTAGTAAACCTCATGAGTTTGGCAGAGAATTCACTTAGTGAGCTAAGCTTGAGATCGGAAACAACTGAACTCTGGTGTAACAGGTTCTTTTCTGCTCATTCACAAATTTATCCAAGTAGAGTGCCATGCTTTTGTTACTAGGGGTGGGATGGGGGTGGGGGGGTGGGAGGGTGGTCTCTTGAGCTTGACTTTTTAAAAATGTCTCCTTGTTCAGGATCTGGATGGAGAAAATGATGGGAATATTGTCCTGTAGTTGGTTACAATGAATAAAATTTGCTTTTGTATTCTAAACTTGGTTTCTTCTGAACTTTTCTAATAGGTTTGGCTTTGAAGCTTTCAGTTAGTTGGAAGCATTCTATATATTAATTTGTTCGGCTGCTTGCACTTAGCCCCTGCCATGTATAGGGCATTGTTTGGCACTATTGATATGAAATGTAACATTTGAAAAGTTTGAGTGACATAGTTTCTGGGTAGCTAATCATTTTATTAATTTACTGGAATTATATTAACAACACAGTGTTTGCTTTCCAAGGACCAGCCTAAAAGCATGAAGAGGCTCATCACCAGCTGACCACAACAATCCATGATGCAAAAGCAAATAGAAAGTAGTCTTCAGTACTCTGTGGTCTCCTTTCTGTTTCTGCAGAGTTGACAGCAGAATGGTAGAAAAGAGAGAAGAAGATGTTAATAATTACAGTTTTTAAACTGCCTCTAGATAGTAACTTAGCTATTTGTACTCTTGTAAAGCTGAACAATCCTTGGCTGTTGACAAATTAGTGAGCATAATCACAACTTCTATCACATCTATTGCAGGGGATGATCAGATAGAAAAATTTGATGAAGAACTCAGGACTTAAAATTAAAGTGGTATATATTTTGATAACTCACTGATTTCAGTGTAGAAGTAGGAGGAAATTAAGATCAGTGAAAAAAAGTGTGTTGGAGACTATGGTTCAAAAGAAAGATATTAACCAAGTTTAGCCTACAATAATTCTTATGTCTCTTTGAAAAAAAGAATTTGAAGGCATTGATTTTGGGGGAATACCTAAGAAATATCACAAAAAATGAAATTAATTAGTTTAATTAATGGGAAATGATTCATTATTGATGTGGATATCATTCCCATATCAACTTTCTAACAAATTGATAGCATGACTGTATACTAAGAAAAAAAAATTAGTGCAAAGTTAGAAGAAAGACTAAAAATGAAAGAAAGATAAGGTTCCGATTAAAATTCGACCCTGACCTCTTTAAACAAATTATTAGCTCAAATAATCCAGAATGGAGAAAAGGACAATGACAGCAATCTTGACAGTTTACTGCAGAAGTTTACCTGATATGGTTTCCCATTTTAGTTATTGACCCACAGGAACTTGAAATCCAATTTAGCAAACTCTTAACTTACTGGTTAAACAGAGAGATACGTTAGCCTTTAGGATACAGATTCATTTATAAATCCTCCAGAAGAGGAGGTTGGAAGATTGAGTAGTGTTACCTAATAAACAAGCAGGAAGCAATGGAAGGGGGAAAACAGTTTAAGGAAAACTTGGCAAGAGACTCAAGTAAGGTCAACACAAGGCTTTTAAGGATGAAATAAAGGAAACAACAAATGGACAAGAGAATGGAAAAGTTCTTCATTAATTTGTCAAACTATTTTGACCATTGAAGGCAATGGAGCCACCACTTTTGACCTCTAACATCACAGTAGCTCTTGTACTTATAGAGGAAGTAGAAATTGTACTGAAGGAAACAAAGATGAGAAAAGCAGTTGGATTAGATTAAGAGGAAATTCATGATGGAGGCATCAGTTTTGAGGGCATTGAAGAATAGATTCTCAAAAATATCTGAAGATGGGGAAGGTATCAAAAGCAAAGAAAAACCTTAGGGGCGGCTAGGTGGCACAGTGGATGAAGCATCAGCCCTGGAGTCAGGAGTACCTGTGTTCAAATCCGATCTCAGACACTTAATAATTACCTAGCTGTGTGGCCTTGGGCAAGCCACCCCATTTGCCTTGCAAAAATCTAAAAAAAAAACAAAAACCCCAAAACCCCAACCTTAGACCTTAATTTATTATTCAAAAAAGGCAATGGGGAAAAAAATTACCTACAGACCCATTATTACTATTTTCCCATCCATATAAAACTTTTATGAATATTATCCATATATTCCTTGAAGGCATTGTTGATAAGTGTTAGAAGAGAATAGGCATATGATTACATCTCTTATAGTCACACAATCGACTAAAAGAGAAACTACAGGATCTCACTGAGCTTATTATTTCTTTAGTATTTTTTAATATTGATTTGACAGTACCAAAAATCTCTTCAGTTTTTTTTTTAGTATGACAAGTTATCTCCCATGAATGTGTCAAAATTATGTATGATTTCTTGAAAGATACAAGGACAAAAACAACATTGTTCTGGGCTCTGATCAATATCAAGCCAGGCATAAAATAGGGCTATATATGCCTTCCAAAGATGTTACCACAATCATGAAAGAGGTACAACACAGAGTCCAAATTGAAGAGGAATTCCTTATTAGTTTGGAAGAATTTCTTTGAATATTCCTGTTTGTATACAACATTGTTCCAATTGTATATATAGCTAGCCCTAGAACGTTGCAAGGTCTCCTAAATGAGATTTAGTTTAGTTTTATTATTTAGGTTTTTTCCCCAAGGTAATGGAGTTAAGTGATTTGTCCAAGATCACACGCGAGTAATTATTAAGTGTCTGAGATCAAATTTGAACTCAGGTCCTCCTGACTCCAGGGCTGGTGCTCTATCCACTGCGCCACCTAGCAGCCCCCTAAATGAGATTTTTTAAAAAAGAAACAAATAAACAAAAACTAGACCTATATATTGTTGTTATGGGGATATCCTCCTGGTAAGGAAATTTTAATTTCCTTGTATTAATGCAGATCAGTAATAACTCTTTAAAGTTTATTAAGTGATTGGGTAGAATGAAGAATGCCAAAGTATGGTATTTATTTGAATAGATAACCTATGTAGTATGATTTTATATATATATATATATATATATATATATATATACTTTGAATAAGTACAGAAAATAGTGATTAGTGATTTGGGACTATAATTGAATAGGAGGACAGTTTTTCTGAATGAAAAGGAACTTTTGTCATCTAAGAGATACTTCCTAGAGTTCACACAGCTACTGGCAAAACTACTGGAACCTTGGTCTCTAGATTGTCTAATGTAAAAAACTTTTTCCCAATAATTTCAGATATTTTCTAGGTTAGACATATTTATTTAAGAAATGAGTTTGAAGGGAAAAATATGATATATCTTAATACTCAGAAGACCATAGCACAATACAAAGTCTTAGGATGAGAGAAACCATTTTGATAGGCTTAGTAAAATGGGTTATCACAAGCAATCTTTGCTCTTTTTTAAATAAACTTCAGTTACTAATTTTATTCTGTACCAGTTGACAAATTCTGTGGCATATATCTGAACTCTTCAAATAAAATTGATTTCCGGAGAAGGCAAACAAACCACATTTGGCAAAAAGTTTACCTACTTGCTTGCACACCCTCTATGTATGTACTCAGTTTAAAACCTTATAGGCTATTAATGAAATCTTGTTTTCAAGTGGTGACAAAAATATCCTGTTTTCTAAATCTAAATTATACTCTTTGGTTTGGGAAACAGAATGCGTATTGCCACAGGCCACAGTCCCTATGTGTGTGCAAAGGAATGATTTTGTGTTTGAAAATTAGGACACCACACACACACACACACACACAAATTTAAGGGCAAGAGTTATGTTTCTTGCCATTATAGGACACTCTTGTGCTCATAGCTACTTATATATTTGTTGAATGAATGAAGTAGAAGTGTAGACAGTTCCCTTTTTTCCTTTGGCAGTTTGTCTTCATACCCAAATAGCAAGAAACTCTAAACTTGTCAACAATACATAATTGAATAGAATTGTGAATTCATTTTCCTTTCCCTCTATCATCCTACTATCATCTCTGTTTAACCCTTTCATCAGCCCTGTCTTTCAATCTGTCCCTTAAAATGACCCTTTAAGTGAATCAGACAGTTAAAATTATCGGTATTGATTTCTGAAGCAATGAATATCTTTGTAATGTCATTTAACCTCTGTGAGGCCTCAAATAAGAAGGACTTTGGAGACATATTAAACTCTACTGACTGACTATGAGGTTCTCTGTTCTGTGATAAACAGCATGGGGTTTTAGATAGGTTTCTGCACATATAGTCAGATAATCTTAGGCTCAAATCTTGCCTTCAGTTCTAATTGCTGTATAGTTTTAAGCAAAACTTCTCTGAGCTTGAGTTTTCTTATCTGTAAAAATAGGGAAGAATAATAACTGTTGTTATTCTCTTATTTTCAGTCATATCCAACTCTTTGTGACCCTATTTGGGGGCTTTTTGGCAAAGATACAGGAGTGGTTTGCCATTTCCTTCTCCATCTTATTTTACAGATGAAATAACTGAGAAAAAAAGGGCTATATGCCCAGGGTTATATAATTAGTGTTTGAAGTTAGATTAAGATGAGTCTGTCTGAGTCCAGGTCTAGTGCTCTATCCACCTTGCCACTAGCTGCCTCTAGTAGGCAGTAAGTAGCCACAGCTACCCCTTAAGAATGTTTATTCTAAGGAGCAGCTAGGTGGCACAGTAGATAGAGCATTGGCCCTGAAGTCAGGAGGACTAGAGTTCAAATATGGTCTCAGACACATTATAATTACCTAGCTGATTGACCCTGGGCAAGTCACTTAACCTCACTGCCTTGCAAAAACCAAAAAGAAAAAGTAAAAAGAATGTGTATTCTAGCATCCATGTGAAGAATACATTAATGGGGAGAAGAATGTGGAAGCAGTTTTATCAAGAAGCTATTTCTGTGGGGAGGCTAGGTGGGGTAGTGGATAAATCACCACCAGCCTTGGAGTCAGGAGTACCTGGGTTCAAATCCGGTCTCAGACACTTAATAATTACCTAGCTGTGTGGCCTTGAGCAAGCCACTTAACCCCATTTGCCTTGCCAAAAACCTAAAAAAATAAAAAAAAGAAGAATCTGTTTCTGGCAGATCCAATGTCTAATTGATAAAAGTTTAAAGGGGATGAACAGAAATAGCCAACCATAAACAGCCACGTTAAAATGTGCTCCAAATCATTAATAATGAGGGAAATGCAAATTATCTCCCACATACAAACTGACAAGGATAATAGAAATTGAAAGTACTTGGGGAAGTCTAGGCAGACAAGAACAGGAATATACTGTTGATGGAATTGTGAAATGATTTAATTATTCTAGATTTTAATTTAAAATTATGTAAGAAAAATTACTAACCTGTCTTCAACCTGGTAATTCTGCTTCTGAACATAGACCCTGAAGAATTCTTCAAAGATAGATACAAAAGTCTAATATATATCAATATTCACAGCTGGAACCATCATTTCATGAAAGACCCAGGCCATCCATGTCCACTTCTTTCGTGACTCTCCAGGCTTTCTCTCTCCTCATCTGCATTCTCCTCACTATCCACCAAGCTCATTTCTCTTCTGGATCTGCTCAGAACTCTGCAAGATAGTCCTCAGTTTAGATGCCCTCAGTTAATTTGCTCTCCCAATCACTGTGCTTTTTTGTCACTATCTCCACTTTCACTCCTATCTCACATGATGAAGTGGCAGGAGGTCCTTCTTACCAAGGTTGGCTTCTCTAACCTGCATAAGTGGCCCCCTTCCATCTGCTGTCCCTGCTGTCATCCCTACTTTCTCAATTCTCTCCCAGAATAGTGACTGCTTCGTTACTGCCTACATAGGTAAGCATTTTCCACCTTCAAAAAACTTCACTCATTCCATCTATCATTATTGTATCCTATCTTTCTTGCCTTTTGAGGCCATCTGCCTGCTTTTTTTTCCTTAAATGTCTACAGTTTGATTTCTAACCCCATTATACCTCTAAAACTGCTGTCTTATGTGTGCCATAATTGCTTAATTGTTAAATCTAGTAACCTTTTCTCAATCTTAATCCTTCTTAATTTTTCTTGAGCCTCTAGCACTGTCATTCAACTTCTTGATTCCCTCTTCTCTCTAGATTTCACCACACTTCCCTCTCTTGGTTTTCCTTTTTACAAATCTGGTTCCTCCTCAGGCTCCTTTGCTATACCATCTAGTCCACAACCATTAACCTTGGATATTCCACAGGATCCTCTTCTCTCCTTGTATATACTATTTCATTGTTGATCTTATCAGCCACCTGGGATTCAATTATCATCTCTGTCTCCCCTGATTTCCAGTTGGGCATTGCCTACTAGACATTCCCTGAATATCTTAAACACATGTCCAAAACTGAACTCATTATCTTTCCTCTCTATACCATTGTCTTTTTTTTTTTTTTTTTTTTTTTTTTTTTTTAGGTTTTTGCAAGGCAAATGGGATTAAGTGGCTTGCTCAAGGCCACACAGCTAGGTAATTATTAAGTGTCTGAGACCCGATTTGAACCCAGGTACTCCTGACTCCAGGGCCGGTGCTTTAACCACCTAGCTGCCCCTACCATTGTCTTTCTACCCACATCCATCAAACTTCCAAACTTCCCTAACGGCACCCTCTTTCTGTCCTTTGATACTGCCCTACAGGACCTTAGCATTTTAGGCCTGAATTATGGAACTGGCCTGTTGGCTCTGCCAACTGCCTCCCTTCTATCAAAGTGATCTTCCTAAAGCCCAGATCTGACCATGTCATTGCTTCTTCACCTCCCTGTTCAGTAAATTCCAATGTCTCCCTTTCACCTCCAGGTTCCCACATAAAATCTTGTTTGATGTTCAGAGCCTTTCATTACCAGGACGTCCCTACACTCCTGCTACCTTCCCAGGCTTCTAACACTGGCCACCTTGGTCTTCCTCACTTCATCTCCTGACTCTAGATTCTAGATATTTTACTAAGGCCATCTCCTTGCCTGGAATTCTCTCCTTATCTCTAACCTCTCAGGTAAAATCCCACCTTCTTACCAGAAGTCTTTCTTGATTGACCTTAATCCTCGGGCTTTCCCTCTGTGAATTCATTCTGATTATCCAGTTAGCTTGTTTGCCTAGTTATCTGCATATTTTCTTCCCCCTGGACTGTGCCTTCCTCTAAGGGCTGTCTTTACCTTGTCTTGCCTATCCAGTGACTTAGTTTATTTCTCACTGCCAACTTTGTCCATGGCCCCTTAATCCTACATTTTCCAGGTTCCCTTAATGTGTTATCTTCTTTAGAATCTAAGCCCTTTGAGGGAAAGGACTTATTTTTGCTTAGATTTGTGTTCCCAGAACTTAGAGTATCTGGAACATACTAAAGACTTAAAAAATGTTCTGATATCAACTTAGCATATAAATTGATAGAACAGGTGGGAGAAGAAAGTGAGGACCTAGAACAGAGGGGCCAGATTGAAGGAATAGTCAAGGGTTCAGTGTCAGTGTGACAAGAGGTTTCCAAGGATCTCTGCTGTGGGCTTGTGCTCCTAGACATTTTTATCAATAACTTGCTTAAATGAAGAGATGGCATGCTCATATATGTAGATGACCCAAATCCAGGAGGGACAGCAACATTGAAAGACAAGAATCAGGATCCAAAAGAATCTTGACAGACAGTCACTAAACTGAATAATGTATGTATTAAGATAAAGTTGAAAAGGGATAAATGTGAAGTTTTTAAGTACAAAAAAATTGACTTCATGAATACAAGATGGGGCAGGTATGTTTAGACAGCAGCTGTTTTGAAAAAGATCTGGGGGTTTTAAAGGACTATAAACTTACTGAGTCAGTAGTTTGATGTGGGAGACCAAGTAAAAACTAAAACCAAAACTGTAATGTCTACATAAGAGTTGTTCACAGGATCACAGATACAGAGCTAGAGGGACCATCTAATTCAGTCTCTTCAATTGAGGAAACTGAGGCCAACAACAGGTCAAGTGACATTTGAACTAAACTCTCCTAACACCAAATTCAGTAATTTTAAACTCTTTCTTTGATTTCCCTCCAGATATTTGAAATTACTGACATAGTCTTCTTATAGGTTCCCATGCCTAGTCTCTTGTCTCATGCGCATCCTTCACAAAGCTATCAAACTGAAATTCCTAAAGCAAAACTTCAACCATAGATTACTGCCTTGCTCACAAAGATCCCCTGGCTTCCTGTTCTCTATGAAAAAAAATATAAACTATGTTTGTCTTTTAAAGCCTTTCCCTGTCACCCCACCCTTCTCTTCCAGGCTTACTGCATATCATGTGGACATCTCCATGTGACCAGTGTTCTAGCCAAACTGACCTACTCACTCTTCCCTGTGCACTGTATTCTGTGTACTGTTTCCCATCTCCAGGCCTTTGCATAGACACGCCTGTGCTGGGAAGCACTCCTTTCTGACTTGTGCCCTTAGAGTTCTTAGCCTACACTGACATTTAGATCAAGTGCCACCTACTCTGTGGAATCTGTTCTCTTTCCCCTTATTATTAGGATCTTATCCCCACCCCCAAGTGACTTTGTATGTACTATGAATATATTCTATTTAAATATCTTTGTTCACAGTTTCCAGGTACTGTTTTGGTTTTTATCTTTATTTCCCTAGCATTTAACATTTTGTCTGGCACATAATAACAGTTCCTTGATAAATGCTTGTTGAATTAATTAATTATTGCCTTTTTAGACATACCTAATAATCCCCAGTATCAAGATGTTATCTATTGTCTCCAATTCTCTCAACTTGATAAAGCTTAGCACTGGGATCATAAAACTTCTGGGTTGGAAAGGACCCTAGAGGCAATTTGGTTTAACCCCCACAACTCCAGCTCAAAGCAGCTACCATCAAAAACATACTAGATTAAATATAAACTTGTGATCATTATTGTCAGACCACTTCTACTGTATACCAGATGTTTCTAACATCTGCTGCCATACCACAGCCCACACCTGTTCCAGCCAAGTTGACATTCCAAAACTGATTCACATTTGTAAAACACACTAAACTTAATTCTATGCTTTTAAAAAGGGCATATCAGAAGTTCATCATGTATAGTTTCTTTGATTCTTCTTTGTTTTGCATCCAATTCCATCTGTACTATTGTTCCTCTTCACTTTTTCCTCAAACTAGGGTTAAAAGGAACCTAATCACTATTTACAAATGAACAAGTTTCTCCATACTGTTGGGTCAATTGAGATTGTAGGATAATAAATTAATAAACAAATATTTATTAAACATCTCATGTGCCATGGACTGTGCCAGGAGGTGCTTAAAAAGTACTAAAGACAATCAGTCATGAAACTCAGAAAAGTTCAGGCATGCAAAATGATTTGTAAATCTATTTAAATGTCAGCTAGGAATGATATGATTCAGATTATGAGCATCAGAAGAGAATCTATTGGCTATCAAAATGTTGACTGATAATTACTTTCTAGTGTGGTTGTTGATTAATAATATTAGTAATAATATGTGTAATAGCTCACATTTATATGATTCTTTAGGGTTTGCAAAGGGCAAATTAACATATAGTATCTCATTTTATCTCACAACAATGCTATGAAGTCCATTTTACAAATGAGTAAACTGAAATTGAGGTTAAATGACTTGTTGAGAGTCATACAGTTTTAGCAAGTATTAAGCAGCAAGGTTTGATCCCTGTAGCCAAGTTTACAATGAGCCAGGCTTATTGGTTACATATCACCCCTGGATATGTACCTCAAGATAGAGGAAGCCTTGGGGGGTGGGGTGGGGGGAAGAAGAAGGGTGGTGCTTCCAAACATAATAAGGAATAGTTAGCTTGTGATTTCATTTTTCTCACAAATCTGGTACTGATAGATCTCTTAGAAATGTGGGAGAGACTTGATAAAAGTTCTTTTTTTGAGGACTGTATTTAACAATGGATATTCGTAATTGCATTAGAGATATTTTGGAGGATATTATTGCCAGACATTTTGATGCCCTTTTAGTGATCTTGAAGTAGAAATAAGGCTACTAGATTAGGTCACCCATGTTTTATGTTGCCCTTATTTCTTTCTCTCTTGTCTGCTGCAATTGGTTCTTCTTTCATTACTCTCCTTTTTTGTTCTCTCTCTAGGGGAAACAGTAGCACTTGATGTATCTGCAGTTTGGTAAGGATTGCTGATTAAATGTAGTTGTAGTCATTAACTTCTTAATTATTAGTGCTCTTTAACAAGTACCACATTTTTCATTCATTGGGATTGACTTAATATTAAAGAAAAGTTTTCCTAACATACCCAAGTTTCCTTCTATATTGTAATTATAAATTCAATCAAGTCAGTCTCTCTAAGCCTCAGTTACTTCTGCAAAATGGGATAATGATGCCTGTAATGCCCACCTTAGAGAATTTTTATAAGTATCAAACAAGGTAACATAGGTTAAGTACTTTGCTAATCTTGAAATTTTGCTTAAATGTCAGCTATAATTATAATCAAACAATTCTCCTTCGAGCACTATTTCAGACATTCTAGTCAGTAAACAATAGTTCCTGAAGGCCTGCTGTGTGAAGAACCTTGGGGGCAGGGGATAGCAAAGGTTTGTGGCATTTCCTAGGACTTATAGTGGTAGCACCAGGTCCTCAAGGAAGATGAGTTTGTTATTTCTAGTGTGACTTAAGTTACTATCAATATACCCTAGGCCTCTATCCAGAGAAACCTAGTTTATGTATAGGTGGTCTTAATTGAATATTGCTTCAAAGTGATTGAGTAAAAGAACAAATATTTACTGATCTTCATGTACAAAACTGAAATTAGAGTTTGATTTCTTAAGTTCTCTGCCTCTTTTTGTGACCAAAGGATTGTTTAGCTTGTTTTTTAATTTTTCACTCCACCATGTTGAGGAATGAAGGTTACTTTTCTACTCCTTAAGGTAGTTCAAAACCTTTTTATATTTGGAGGAATCTATTCCGGACATGTTTTGCTCTCAGCAGCTTGACATTAATTTCAAGCTTTCTTCCAGTTGAATGAGAGAGAAGAGGTTGAAAAAAGTGACCAAAGGAGAGATGGTTGGAAAAATTCCTTCGGAAGCAGGTTGTAAGAATGACATCACAGAACGAATTTCTTGAGCTGAATTTACCTACAATTAAGCTGAAAAAAAAAAACCTAGAGTAGGTGTTTTAATAGTAAGCAGCTAAACTTAACTATTAGGAGTTTCTGAACCCAAGTTAAGATTCAGGATGAGTTACTAAGGTCAGCTTTCTAGCCAAGCTCCGTTTTTTTTTTTTTTTTAAGCTTTAAATAATAGGATGAAGATTTGGCTGAGCTCAGAAGCAGAATGGTGTAGCAGATATCATGCTAGCCTAGGAATCAGGAAGACCTGGCTTCAAACCCCTCCTTTTTGTTCAGAGGGAAGCAAGTTGCATAATCTTCTCGGTGTTTATATTTGATACTGGACATTTGCAGGTCATTCAGCAGTTAACAAAAGAAAATTTTCTTAGTCATAGCAGGGGAAAAATCAGTTCAATTAAATAATGATTGGCCTCTACTGTTAACAAGCTTGATATGGAAGAGCCAGGCAAAGTGACAAGAGGAGAGGAGAGTGGTTCAGATCAGTGGGGAACGAAGAAAGATCGGTGTCACAGAACCCTTAAGAGAAGAAAGGAGCAGGTAATCCACAGTGCCAGAGACCATTGAGATCAAGAAAGACCAGTGGATGGACAACTAGGAGGTCATGTTTAGAGAAAACAATTTCTCTTGAAGATGAGATCATAAGCTAGGTGGTAGAATGTCCAGAGAGAATATTCCTATTTATTATGACTCTGGTATCTGGTAAGATGCTGAGTGCCTTCTGGACCATCAAAAGAATATTACATTTCCTTGTGCAGTTCACAATAAGACTTTTAGTGTAATATTTTGAAACTTTCCATTTGTACCTTTATATAGTAATTTTTTTTTTTTTAGGTTTTTACAGGGCAAAACGGGGTTAAGTGATTTGCCCAAGGCCACACAGCTAGGTAATTATTGTCTGAGGCTGGATGTGAACTCAGGTACTCCTGACTCCAGGGCTGGTGCTCTATCCACTCACTGCTTGACTTAGCCACCCCTAATTCTCTTTCTTCACTTGCTAATGCCATTTAATTCTATAATTTTAGCTACTTTCTCCATACAAATGGTTTCCAAGCTTTATCTCTAATCTTTACTTGTTTCTGAGCTTTAAGACCCAACGGATCTTAAGGGGCAGCAGCTAGGTGGCACAGTGGATAGAGCACCAGCCCTGGAGTCAGGAGGACCTGAGTTTAAATTCAGCCTCAGACACTTAATATACTTACTTAGCTGTCTGACCTTGGGCAAGTCACTTAACCCCATTGCCTTCCAAAAAAAAAAGCAAAAAGCAAAAAAAAAAGACCACATCTTAATGCTATAGAAATAATTTTCAGTTAGTTCTTGGAGTTCTCCCTTCCTGTCCTCCCTCCAAGATTAATCTTCCTGTGTAAAGATGTTATCAAGTCATCATTGCTTAAAATTTTGTAGTACCTCCTTGTTGCCTTTACAGTCCTAACCCTGGCATTCAAAACCTTCCATCCCCATCTACATACAGGATACCTCATCCAGCCATAGCATTCTTCCCACTAGTCTCCTCTTCATGGCCTGCTCTGCCCTACCTTTGGGTCTCCATGTTTTTCCTGTCACAATGCCTGACCCTACTCTATTTTTTTCTCTCCATCTTTCCAATCCTTTAAGGACAAACAAAAGCCTTTTCCTGATCCCCAACCACCACCTGTCCAGGGGAGGTTGGTTTTAAGACCAGCTTTTGTCAAACTATCTGCTAGCACTTCTGGTGTGCCAGTCAGTTTGTGGAGACCAAAGAAAACTCTCTGCCCTCCAGCCTGCCAAGCTCATAGGAAGGGTCTTGTTCCCCTTATTAGGAATTCCAACAAGCTCTGTACTTGTCACAGTGAAGGTTCAGAATCCCAACATACAGTATTAACAGTACCTGATGTTAAGAGTCTAGTGTGAATGAAATTTTTGATAGCACATTTTTAGTGATCTATATAAGTTCCTATATATAAGTACAAGAAAAATTCAAGCCTATAAAATAAGTCATTAATAGCACTAGTGATAGACCAGGGAAGGCTATTTACAGAGCTTTGTGTATTGAGTCAGTGATGAAAACATCCCTATATATGCTTTGGTGTACTGTTAGGCCTTTTTGGTTCCTAGCAGTCATGGAATTGCCCGACAGTGCTTTTCTATTTTGTGTGTGGGCAAACGGCAGGGAGTTTTGTAGGAGGAAACTGTGGTTATTCTTCTTCCTGTTCTTTTACATGTTTTTGTCTGAGGGAAGATTAAAATCTAGCCATATTTTTTAAAGAAGTTCAGACTCGAGAATAGAGACAAACGCATAGTAACCTGTTGGTAGAGGGGAAGAACAGGACTTTTTCCAAAGAAGATATTCTTCGATCAGACTTTTTAGAGAGCCAATGGGAAGTGAGGTAGGTGCAAACCACTGACATTCAATGGCTTTTCAAAGTGTTTGGTTCTAGAAGATTGCTTTTATATTCTTTAACTGAAAAATCAATATTTAAATTGCAGTGACCTGAGTTGTCATAGCTTATATTGGTCAAGTTGGGCGAATCTCATAGTCTCCATTGCTTTGAGAAGTTTTGAGGAGAGTATTAACAGAATCTGCTAAGTTTTCTGTTCTAAACCATTAATGTTTTTCTATAATGAAAGTAATGTACATGTTGCTTCCAGGGTATTGGACAGGTAATTCTTTTGTGATATTATTATGGGTTTACCAATAGGATAATGGTTTTTAAAGTTTACTCAGCTTTCTTAGGAATGGTGTGGCACAGTTGATGGGTAGAGAGCTAATATCTGCTCAGTTTTATGATAAGAAATTATTGAGGCAAAACTTTCTGAGTTCCAAAAATTTCACTGTTTTTCATTAAACTAACCATATTCTGTGTCATGTATGATTTCTCAGGTGACTACAGGAAATTTATGTGTATTATAAATTCTTGAGTTTTGGTTATTTTGAAGCTATTATTAAAATCTTTTATAACAGCTTCAATTAACGTGGGCAGTATTTCTTTCCATATAGAAAATGGCACTTAGTAAACATGGTTGGATGGAGTATAACCCATCCTGTGTTAA
Source organism: Macrotis lagotis (assembly GCF_037893015.1). Taxonomy (NCBI): domain Eukaryota; kingdom Metazoa; phylum Chordata; class Mammalia; order Peramelemorphia; family Peramelidae; genus Macrotis; species Macrotis lagotis. The sequence continues at coordinate 111,682,233 of NC_133665.1, forward strand.
TATTTTGAACTAGTTAAATCACCATTGTGGCACAGTATGCCATCCAGAAACAACCAAATTAAAATGTAATTAAAAATCCTATAATTTTAGGACTCATAACTTGTCATGAAAGCCTATTAGAATGAAGAAGTGTGATGTAATATTAAGTTGAAACATTAGAATGGTGCTGCTTGTGGAATCTCAAAGGAGGAGAGTTAGAGGTAAAGAATTTTTTAGTGTGTCTGGCATGGCATACAGGAAAAATCATCTTTTCCCAAAAAACACCACATTTATGTACTGTGAGAGTGTGTAAATATGTATGTGTGTGTGTGTGTGTGTGTGTGTGTGTGTATTTAATGGAAAAGAGTAGCACCATAGTATATTGTAACTAGGCAAAAATCTCTCAAAGTCAAGACATTTAACTACTTTTGCTTTAAAATTCCATATAACAAAGCAACATTTTGATGATTAGGTTTGGTGCCTAATATTAAGTAAGAGAATTAAAGTCCTGGATTGTTAGAATTTAAAGGAACTCTCCAAATGAGTAAATCATTTACTCATTACTTTATTCATTTTACATTTGAGGGAACAGAGGCCCATTTACTGGTTGCTTGATTTAATTTATCTCATTTTCAGATACTAGCTTTGGCCAGTATACGTGGTATGTTTGAATTTTTCTAATAGGTATATTGTAAATCCAACAAGATTTAAAAAACATTGTTATCCGGGGCGGCTAGGTGGCGTAGTGGATAAAACACGGGCCTTGGAGTCATGAGTACCTGGGTTCAAATCCGACCTCATACACTTGATAATTACCTAGCTGTGTGGCCTTGGGCAAGCCACTTAACCCTGTTTTCCTTGCAAAAACCTATATATATAGTTATCTTTTATTTTTACATCTCCTTCATTTTCCTATATATCCTTTTTCTGTCCCTCTTTTTAAAAGTTACCTCTTATGACTAGTAATATGAAAAAAGGAGAAAATAATTCAACAAAAGTAATCAGCACATCCAACAAGTCTAAGATTTTTATGCAGCGTCCCTCATTCATTGTCTTTGACCTTTGTAAAGAAAGGAAGAAGGTGTAGTCTCCTACTTCTTCTTTGAGGTCAAGTGTAGTTATTATAATTTCATATCGTTCACTTTTTAATATTTTTTTTCAGTAAACATTTGTCAAGAAGACCTAAGTACAAAATTGGCCAGACCTTGTGTAGACTACTTAACCTTTGTCTGCCTCGGGTCAGCTGTAAATTGGAAATGCTAACAGTGCCCACCTTCCAGGGCCAGTTCCAGTGAGATCCTGTTTGTAAAATACTTCACTAGGGCCTTGCTCACAGTATACACTTTTTATATGGAGTTCCTAATCAGCATCAGCATCATTTTGCATATACTTGTGGAAGGCACTCTTTAAAAAAAATACAAACAAAACAGCCTCTAGAAGGTCACATTTCACAGTGGAAAATGCAGCCTGTTCATCACAAAGTATAATGTAAGGAAAACTGAAGAAGGAGAAGATGCCCCAAACCCCCCCCTCCCAGCACATCAAGGAGTGCTGGGGGGGGTAGGGTGGGGGTTGGGTGGACCCAAGCTGAATCTGGAAAGAGACACAAAACTTTCAGTCTGTGAAGACTGAGCTGGCGAGTAGTTGGCAGTAGTTGGACAGATTTGTTGAATGAGTGAGGGAGTGGAATCCAGCAAGTATAGTAGTCTGTGACATCTGTGATGGAGCAGTTGCAGAAGCAAAGTTTTGAGTTCAAGGGATCACTCAGAACAGTTTAGCCCAAACATAGAGTGGTCAGTGGCTATGGAGCAATAGGAAATAGGTATTAGAAGGTTGACAGGAACTAAATTGTGGAGGATCTTATTTATAAGGTCAAGGAAATTAATAATTTGCATTTATCCTGTTGACAGTTGAAAAGCCATAAAAGTTTTTTGAGCAGGGGAGTGATATGATCAGACCTAAGCCTTATTTTGGGGGCAGCCAAGGGGTGCAGTGGATAAAGTATATGCCTTGGAGGAGGAAGAACTGGGGTCAAAGGTAGCCTTCTAGCTGTGTGCCCCTGGGCAGTCACTTAACCTGGATTGCCACCCTCCCTCCCAACCCCCCTTCCCAAAAGGGAAGTTTATTTTGATAGCTTTTTGGAGGATGGATTGGGAAGTGTAGAGGCTGGAAGCAGGGAAAGCTTTATGAGTAGTAAAAGTAAAATGAGATTGATGATCTATACCAGGGCAGCCACTGTGTGAGGGAAGAGAAGGGTGTAGATAAGATAAATGTTGTGGAGGTAACATTAACAAGACTTAGTAACCAGTTGGATAATGGGTAGAGGGGAAGAAGGAAGAGAGCAGATAACTGAGGTGACAGACCTTAGTTAGGAGTGTTTTTTTCGTGAGGGGGAGGAGGGGGGAAGACAATATTTACCAAAAATTGTACACTCACTGAGTTCAAAATGCCTTTGGCACATCCAGGAATACGTATACAGCAGGCAGTTGAAATGTTTGGTTGACTCCAATTCAAGTGAAATTAGAGAGGGATATGTGTCTACATCTGAGAGTCATTTATGTAGAGATAAAACTTGTACCCTTGGAAGCAAATGAGACCACTTTGAGAAGATGGCTTTGTTCAGAGCCTGGGGAAGTGCCTAGGGGCAGGGAGTCAGATGGATGACTGAAAAAGGAGGGGTCAAGCTAGGAGGAGGAAAATTCAGAGGAGAGCATCTTCAGGATGAAAAATGGTTCAGCTACAACCAAAGGGTAACAAAAATGTTCATACCCTTTGATCCAGCAATACCACTACTGGGTCTATACCCTGAAGAGATGATGAAAAAGAAAGGGTAAAAACATCACTTGTACAAAAAATATTCATAGCAGCCCTGTTTGTGGCAGCAAAGAATTGGGGAATGACTTAGCAAACTGGAGTATATGTATGTCATGGAACACTATTGTTCTATTAGAAACAAGGAGGAATGGGAATTCAGGGAAGCCTGGAGGGATTTGCATGAACTGATGCTGAGAGAGATGAGCAGAACCAGAAAAACACTGTATACTCTTAACAGCAACATGGGAGTGATGATCAACCTTGATGGACTCACTCATTCCATCAGTGCAACAACCAGGGACAATTTTGGGCTGTCTGCAATGGAGAATACCATGTGTAGCCAGATAAAGAACCATGGAGTTTGAACAAAGTCCAAGGACTATTTCCTTTCATTTAGAAAAAAAAATATCTTATTGTCTGATCCTATTATCTCTTTTACTTTATTTTTACTTTATGTTTCTTCCTTAAGGATATGATTTCTCTCTCATCACACTCAATTTGGATCAATGTATATATACCATGGAAACAATGTAAAGATTGACCAATTACTTTCTGTGGGGTGTAGGGGGAGGGAAGTTAGATTAGGGGAAAAATTGTAAAACTCAAAATAAATAATCTTTAATTAAAAAAAAGAAAAATGGTTCAGAAACTTCAAAGAGAAAAGTCCATCAGCTTGAGCAGGTGAAAAGAACATTGGTAACTTTAGAACTGGTTCAGTTCAATGGTAGAGTTAGAAGCCAGAAAACAAGATTTTAAAATGAGTGACTGGGGGGGGCAGAGCCAAGATGTCCACAAGAAGGGATCCAGTCTTAGGCGCTCACTGATAAAATGTGAAACTAAGGACTCTAAACTTTGGAGAAACAGAACCCACAAAGGGACCCAGTGAGGCAGTTCTCCTACTCAAGGTAACCTGGAAAAGAGCAGAAAGGCTCTGCTCCCGGGGTCGGAGGGGCAGCCTGCCAGAGGGGTAGCCCACCAGAGCCAAAGAACTTCAGCCTCCCGGAGGCAGCCCCAGGGCGCTGGGAGCCGAGGCTCACAGGAGCAGGGGAGTCTCCTGAGCTGCACCCCAGGGAGCACTGGGCACAAAGGGGGGGGTGCAGCGGGGGACTTCTGCCAGAGCCCAGCCCTCAGGGCACACAGCCAGCAGCCTGGTCTTTCAGCAGCCTAGGCCCCGAAACAGAAGCAGGTGGAGCCGGTAAGGTGGAGCCCCCGGGGCATGAGTCCATTGAGCTGAGGGAGGGGAGTGAAGAGACTGCAGAGCTCTGTCCTCTGCCCCTGGAACAGGACTCTGGGGTTCTGACCACATTCAGATCCTGATCGCAGTCTAGGCCCCCCCATAGAACAACAGGGCCCCCCTCACCTCAGCCCCGTGGCAGAGGGGGAGAGGGGGTCACTTATGGTCATTCACAGACTAAGAGGGAGGACAGAGCCTCACACACTGAGACCCTTGTGGGAGTGTCCCAAAAGCTCAGGAAGCACCCCAAAACTAGGCCCAGGCTGGGAAAATGAGCAAGCAGAGAAATAAGAGGAAGACCATTGAGAAATATTTTGCTCATTAGCCCAAGAAGGATCAAAATACTCAGTCTGAAGATGAGGAAGCACAAGCCCCTGCATCTAAAGACTCCAAGCAAAACAGAAATTGGGCTCAGGTTATGACAGAACTCAAAAAAGACTTTGAAAATCAAATGAAGGAGTTGGAAGAAAAACTGGGAAAAGAAAGGAGAGAGATGCAGGAAAAACATGAAAATGAAGTCAGCAGCTTAGTCAAGGAAATCCAAAAAAATGCTGAAGAAAATAGCATGCTAAAAACCAGCTTAGGTCAAATGGATAAAACAGTTCAAAAAGTTATTGAGGAGAAGAATGCCTTAAAAAGCAAAATTGGCCAGATGGAAAAAGAGATAAGAAAACTCTCTGAGGAGAACAAATCTTTCAGATAAAAAATAGAATTCAGGGAGATTGATGAATTTACCAGAAATCAGGAATCAATACTTCAAAACAAAAAAAAATGAAAAATTAGAAGAAAATGTGAAATATCTCATTGAAAAAACAACTGATATGGAAAACAGACTTAGGAAAGATAATTTAAAAATTATTGGAATACCTGAAAGTCATGATCAGGAAAAGAGCCTTGACATCATTTTCAAAGAATTACTACAGGAAAATTGCCCTGATATTCTAGAAGCAGAGGGCAAAATAGAAATGGAGAGAATCCACCGATCCCCCCGAGAAAGAGATCCCAAAAAACCAACCCCTAGGAATATTATAGCCAAGTTCCAGAACTCCCAAGTCAAAGAGAAAATGTTACAAGCAGCCAGGACACAGTTCAGATATCATGGAGCTGCAGTCAGGATCACACGGGACTTAGCAGCAGCTACATTGGAAGCTCGTAGGGCTTGGAATATAATATACTGGAAGGCAAAAGAGCTTAGAATGCAGCCAAGAATGAACTACCCAGCAAGGCTGAATGTCCTCTTCCAGGGAAAAAGATGGACTTTCAATGAACCAGGGGAATTTCAAATGTTCCTGTTGGAATGGCCAGAGCTGAACAGAAGGTTTGATCTTCAGATACAGGACTCAGGTGAAGCATGGAGATTGGAGGGGGGGGGGGGAATATGAGGGACTTGATGATGAACTGCATGTATTACTGCATAGAAAAATGACACTGATAATACTCATATGAACCTTCTCAGTTAATAGAGCAGGTAGAGTGAGCTTTTATAGTTGAAGCACAGAAGAAAGCTGAATTCAAAGATAAAATATAGTGTAAAAATGGAGTTAATAGAAAAAAGGGAAATGTAATGGGAGAAAGAAAAAGGAGAGGGGGAATAGGTCAAGATATTTCATATAATAAGATTTTTTTTATTATTACAATGAGCTATTGCAGTGATATGGAATGGGGAGGCAAGGGGGAATGAGGGAACCTTTGCTCTCATCAGAGGTGGCTGGGAGAAGAAACAGTATATATACTCAATGGGGAATAGGCATCTTGAAGTAAGAAGGAGTGGGGGACAGGGGGATGGGGTGGGGATGTGAATAAAGGAGGAGAGGATGGACCATGGGGGGAGAGTGGTCAGATATTAACACATTTTCTTTTTTACTTCTTGCAAGGGGCTGGGACTGGAAGGCCTGTACAGGACCATAGGGCCAGGTGGATTCTGGGCCTATGGGGTAGTATGGGGGCTCAGGGCTTCTTGGCCCCAGGACCAGGGATCTGTCTGCTGCGCCACTCAGCGACCCTACAGCAGAGTCAGAGTGAAAGGAGAGAGAAAATATAGTACATGGTAGTGGAGAAATATGAAAGGAGGGAGTTGCGATCAGCAATGGCAACGTTGGAAAAATATGGAAGTAACTTTAGTGATGGACTTACCATAAAGAATGAGATCCACCCATGACAGAGTTGTTGCTGTTTGAACAAAGACTGAAGCACATTTAGTATTATTATTATTATTATTTGGGGGGGGGGTGCAGGGCAAATGGGGCTGGATGGCCTGCCTGGGGCCACATAGCAGGGTAATCTTTGGGTGTCTGAGGCCGGATTTGGACCCGAGTCCTCCTGACTCAAGGGCCAATGCTCTGTCTGCCACCCAGCCACCCTTACTATTATTACTATTTTTATTTTGGGTCTTTTTTTTTTTCTTCTTTTAGGTTTTTGCAGGGCAGTGGGGATCGGGTGGCTTGCAATTAATTCCAATTCTACGTAAACTATTTTTTTCTTTTGTTAAAGATTTTATTTGAGTTTACAATTTTTCCCCCATCTTACTTCCCTCCTCCACCCGCACCCCCCACAGAAAGCAATTTGTCAGTCTTTACTTTGTTTCCATGTTGTACATGATCCAAATTGAGTGTGATGAGAGAGACATCATATCCTTAAGGAAGAAACAAAAAATATAAGAGATAACAAGATCAGACAAAATCTGTTTTTTTCCCTAAATTAGAGTGACTGGTCCTTGAACTTTGTTCAAACTCCACAGTTCTTTCTCTGGATACAGATAGTATTCTCCATTGCAGACAGCCCGAAATTGTCCCTGGTTGTTGCACTGATGGAATGAGCAAGTCCATCAAGGTTGAACATCACTCCCATGTTGCTGTTAGGGTGTACAATGTTTTTCTGGTTCTGCTCATCTCACTCAGCATCAGTTTATGCAAATCCCTCCAGGCTTCTCTGAAATCCCATCCCTTCCGGTTTCTAATAGAACGATAGTGTTCCATGACATACATATGCCACAGTTTGCTAAGCCATTCCCCAATTGAAGGACATTTACTTGATTTCCAATTCTTTGCCACCAAAAATAGGGCCGCTATGAATATTTTTGTACAAGTGATGTTTTTACCCTTTTTCATCATCTCTTCAAGGTATAGACCCAGTAGTGGTATTACTGGATCAAAGGGTATGCTCATTTTTGGTGCCCTTTGGGCATAGTTCCAATTTCTCTTCAGAAAGGTTGGATGAGTTCTCAGTTCCACCAACAGTGTAATAGTGTCTCAGATTTCCCACAACCCTTCCAACAATGATCATTATCCTTTCTGGTCATATTGAGTAGTCTGAGAGGTATGAGGTGGTACCTCAGAGGTGCTTTAATTTGCATTTCTCTAACAAGTAATAATTTAGAGCAATTTTTCATATGGCTATGGATTGCTTTGATCTCCTCATCTGTAAATTGCCTTTGCATATCCTCTGACCATTTGTCAATTGGGGAATGGCTTTTTAAAAAAAATTGACTCAGTTCTCTGTATATTTTTAGAAATGAGTCCTTTGTCGGAAATACTAGTTAATACAGTACTTTGTGTTTTAAGGCCTTATGAATGTTAGAAAGACTCTTCTACTTCTTTTAAGCTACCCTGGCCTATTTCTGTACCCATGTACAAGTTGTATTTCTATTATCATCAACAAAAATTTTTTAAAATTTATTTTTCAGTTTTATTGGTGGTTTCTGTTTTCATAAGTTATTTCATCTTACTCTATCCTAGCAAAGAGTAGCATTTTAAAGGAAACCTACTGACAGCATATTTACTGCATTCTATATTCATAGTCCAGTTTCTTCATTGAGAATGTTTCTCATTTCTACAGAACTGAGAGTGCTTATTTCATCAGAATTTGAATTCAGGGAGTGTTGGAGCTAGCTTGTACCAGCTCAGAAGAGCTGATTGTTAAATTTTCATTACGATCTTTTACCTGTGGGGAAATTGACAAATGATATTTAAACCAGCCTTGAATTACTGTTTTCTTAATTGTCTAGACAGTGGTGTCAAACTCAAATAGAAACAGGATTCCTTCAGGCCACATTTTGTTAGAAAACCTCAAGTTAATATTATCTGTGTTGAATTACATTTTTATTTATTTTGTTAAACAATTCTTAATTATAAATTGTAATTTAATGGACAGAGTTTAACACCTCTGTTCTAAACCTAAGAAAGTGATAAGGAAAGTGTCAAAGTATTATTTGGTTGTTAAACATTTACTAGCAGATCATTGATTTGGCTGTTGTTAACAAACAATATTGTAGTCATTGTGTATATTCTTTTAGTTAAGCTTTCTTCATTCATCATCACTTTATTTTAAGTCTTTTCATGTTTGTCTGACATTGTAATTATTGATTGTCAGCACAGTATTTTTCCATTATACTCATATACCTCAGTTAATTCAGTCACTTCCTTATTGATACATGCTCATTTGGCTTCCTAGTTCTTGCCCACCACAAAGAGCATTAGTATGGATATTTCATTATGTATGGATCTTCTATATCACTAATTTTCTTGCCCATTTATTCCTTGGTTTCTGGAGAGATCTTACATTTAGAATACTAATAGCCAAGTTAAAGTTTAATAACTGTAATTCTTAGTTGTCTAATGGAGAGATCCATCAGCCTTGAAGCCATGAAAGCATGTCTCAAGTTCCACCTCAGACACTTGCTTGGCTCTGTGACCCTGGACAAGTGGTTAACTTCCTTGTACTCTAAGTAATTGAGGGCCATTTTGTATTTTTCTTTTTTCCCCCCAATGGTTTCCTTTGACCAAATAATTCATCCAAGAGGCTAGTATACTATTAAGATTTTCTCTGTGCTTCACTAGACCTATCTTCAGAAAGCAATTTGTCTAATATGGTGAAATCTGCCAGAACTTAGACTCTGGGGAAGGAAAATGAAGCAAGCATTTACTTAGCCTGTATTGCATGTCAGACACCGTGCTAACAATTTACCTCATTTGAACCTCACAATAATCCTAGGAGACAGGTGCTAACCATTTTATGGTTAAGGAAACTGAGGCAGACAGAATCAAGTGACTTGCTTAAGGTTATACAGCATGTATCTGAGGCTAAATTTTAGCTCATATTTTCTTGATTCCAGGCCCAGTGCACTTTCTGTTGTGCCACTTAGTTACCACTCCTGGCATTATCTTTAAGAACCCAAGATTACTTCCATACCGAGATAATACATTAGAACAGAACATTCTGGAAGATTTTTTCCTGTTGTTTACCTTCCCACAGGACCCTTGTGCCCTCCAACTGGATCTCCAGAAACCGTGCCATTTCCTCCTGGCCCTCTTGAGATGGGAAGGGATAGATTGAGAAATATAATGTTAAAGAAAATTACAGAGATAAAAATAAAAATATAAGCTCCTTGAGGGTAGATGTTTACTCACTTTTGTAGTTATATCCCCATATTAATTGCTTAATTGGTGTTTTTTTATTCATTCTTTTATTCATTTATCATATATCCAAGAACAAATTTCATGGAATATTTAATTATCTTATATTGTACTGTTCCATAATAAAACATTTATGAAAGGACTACTTCTAAAATAATTGCATATAATGCGCTCTTTTTTTCTTTACTTTTTTTGGTTAAATTTTAAGTATCATTATCTCCTTTCCCACTAGATGAAGTCACCATTGGACTCAACATTTATGTAAAACCATACTGTGCATACTTCTATTTATCAGTTCTCTCTCTGGAATTGGTTAGCATCTTCCTAAATAGGTTCTTTATAGTTGATCTAAGTATTTATAGTACTCAGAATAACTTGGTTGTTCACAATTATTCTTTGAACAATATTGCTACTACTTTATACAATGTTCTCTTGCTCTGTTCACTTCACTTTTCATTATTTTATATATCTTTCTATACTTTCTAAAATTAACCAGCTCATCATTTCTTATAGCATACTAGTATTCCATCACAATCACATACCACAGACTGTTTAGTCATTCCTCAGTTAATTGGGTACCCTCTCAATTTCCCGTTCTTAACCACTTCAATGAGAGCCATTATAATTTTTTTAGAACATTTAAGTTCTTGTCCTTTTCCCCTGATCATCAAAGGGTATAAAGTTTTATAATTCTTTGGACATAATTCCAGATTGCTCTCCAAAATAGTTGAATCAGTTCAAAGTTCCACTAAAAGTATATTTAATGCCACAATTTTTCTGTATCCACTCCAACTTTTATGAGGTAGTACCTCAAAGATGTTCAATTTATGTTTTTCTAATCAATAATTATTTAGAGTATTTTTCATATAACTATATATAGTTTTGATTTCTTCTTCAAAAAATTGCCTGTTCATGTCCTTTGACCATTTATCAAATGCGAAATGAGTCATTTTTGTAAATTTGACTCATTTTCCTATATATATCTGAAATGAGACCTTTATCCAAGAAACTGACTAAAACTTTTTTTGACCAATTTTCTGCTTTTCTTCTAATCTTGGCTACATTGGTTTTATTTGTATAAACACTTTTTAATTGAATGTAATCAAAATTAAGTTATATTCCACATGCTTTCTTTATTCATAAATTCTTTTCCTATCCATAAATCTAATAGGTAATATGTTCCATGCTCTTCAAATTTACTTATGATAGCTCCCTTTATTTAGGTAATATAACATTTTGATCTCATCTTGGAAAATGGTGTAGGGTATTGGTCTATATCTATAGTGAGTTCTTAATCCACTGACATCTTTTAAAAATGAAAAATGGATAAAAGAAAGAAGATAAATGACCATCATTTCATGAAAAAAAGTTAAAATGATATATATCAAACTACATAAGAAGTCCAAAAGAACCAACATTCTCCTTCAGCCAAGGAATATTTAATGCCTTTGCTCATTTGACAGGGAAACTAAGGGAATACACTGAGTTAGAACAAGCCTGTAAAATTTATCCAAAGACTGGTGAATTATGAACAGTGTTGTTTCTTAAAATGGTTGAGGAAGAAACAAGTTTCCAGAACCTTAGTCAGAGACTCAACTAAACAAAGCCATTTAGGAGTGAAACTAGAAGGACAGCAGAAATAAAAGTGGGCAAGATTCCCATGTGGGCTCTATCACGACAGTCCAAGGATGTGTTTGATGAGGAATTGCACAGCCTTGAAAGAAAAGCTGGGGAGAGCAAAGCATCTGGCCTCGGTCCAAGGGGACTCCAAGAAGTACTTGATGCAGCCCAGTTTTGAGGATATTAAGGGGGAACCAAAGAACCAAGTCCAACTTCACCAAAGAAAACCTGTGATGAACCACCCTTTAATTTAGCTGTAACTTCATTTTATCTTCTGGTTTCATTTATAGCAAGAATGTGTATAGCAAGAATGTAAATATTGATATTATTCAGTTCCCTAGTAGTGTGCTGAGTCATTGGTCATAGGATAAGGCTCCTACATTTAGAGGACCAGTAACTAAGTTAATGTGTACTGATGTCTAAAAGTCATATGAGTCTGGGCACTTTCCATCCCTTTTTCCACTTTGCCCCACCTCCCACCACTGTCACTGCTAACATGTAAGGGACATGTAAGGCCATTTTGTATTTTTCTTCAGTTCATAGATTGCCTAATAGTAAGCTTCCTGATGAAGAGTTACAGAGTGTAGCCAGGTCCTCTCAAAGCTTTTCCATCATGATTGCCAGAAATTTGCCCTCTCCTGGCCTGGCCTTTGAGAACTCAGTCATTTGGTCTTCTGCCCCAAATCTCTTCTTCGCTCCAAACCATTCTTTCCATTCAGCTCCCAAAATGTTTTCCTCTGACCACATCCCTCCCTTATTCTATAATCTCCACTTGGTCTTATTACTTCCAGGATCAATAATAGATTCCTCTGATAGTTTAAAAAAAAAAACCTTTGCAACCTGATTTCTTTATATCTTTCCAATTCTTTTCTTGCGGTTCCTTAGATAACAACTCCAAGCCTGAATGTTCATCCTCCTCATATTCTGGTTTCCCCTGAATCCCTCAAAATTCAGCTAAAATCTTAACCTTCTGCAGCAGCCCTTTCCCAGCCTTCCCATTGCTGCCCATTCTCTCTGAGATGACTTTCCATTTACCCTTCATAGATCTTGTATGTTCATAGTTGCTTTACTGTTGTCTCTTTTATTTGAATTTGAGATCTTTTAGGACAGGCACCTTTTTTGGCATCCATAAACACACTCAGAGTATCTGGCATATGTTCAGTTGCTTTTTGGTCCTGTCCAGCTCTTTGTGATCCTACTTGGGGTTTTCTTGGCGATGGTATTAGAATTTTGTTTTTCTAGAATGTTTTGCCATTTTCTTCTCCAGCTCATTTTACAGATGAGGAAACTGAGACAAACCAAAGTCACACAGCTGAGGCTGAATTTGACTCAGGAAGACAAATCTTCCTGACCCCAAACTCAGAGCTTTATTCACTGTGCACCTAGTTGACTCTTGTACATAATAAGCGGTTTAGTAAATACTTATCACTGATCAGCTAAGGATTGTCTAATAGAGAACAAATTGTAGTTTCCTTGCAAGCAGTGATTTGAAGGAATGAATGAATAAGGATATCTTGTATAAAGAGTAACTCAGATCAGATTAATTTGCTTTCCTCTAACAGAGTAACTGTCCTGATAGAAAGAGGGGAAATTATTTTAAGTGTTGTAAGAATATATGGCAATCTAAAAAATTGAAGAAGTGTAGTTTAAGCATTACAACATTTGAATGATTACCTTATGAATGAGGGGGGGAAACTCATTCACATTTATGTATTATAAATGTGTATAAAGTTTCTTGAAGCATTTTATATATTTTAATCATTATGATTCTCACCATTTTGCAATTAAATGTGTTACTCTTTTATGACATTAGGTGCTTAAGGGGTAGCTTATTGGGGTAGAAGGGACCATATCTTATTTTTCTTTGGATTAGTTTCATCAGTATCTGAACACTGAGGAAAACAAGAGCAGATTTTAGGGCAAGCTTTGTCAGATTTCATCTTATAGTGAACTGATTTCATAAGTTATTTCCAGAAATGTTCTATATCAATACCAGGAGTACCTTTACAAAGACATAGCCTCTGTATAAATTTGTACTCACCAAATAATTTCAATGACATCTTAGCCAAGTCCCAGCAAAGACCCCCTCTGAAATGTCTTTTCATTAACCATTTATTTGACATAATGTTTCTATGAAATGTCTTTCTTAGAACAAACTTGTAATGTTAGGCAGAAAGAATCTCCCTATTAAAAGAACTACAGTTCTATGAACGTGAAAAATTCCCCTCTTAAATGAAGTCAGATCCATCGTTGAGGGAAAAGAATGATACAGCAACTATTTGAGGAAGTTTATGATAGAGGAGGTCTCCCTCCCCCACCCCCATCCCCAGTCTACCTAAGACAAAGACCAAATCACACAGAAACTTTTAACCCTTCTAGCTTAGCCTTATGATTTAGTAGTGCCATGACCCCCACAGATTACAGCCATTGATTGGTATGCTGACAAATGTTTAACAACTCCCCCTTCTGAAGCAAACCAAGAGTGCCTCATGACCCTCTTTGACAGGTAAAAATGTACATTCATTTTTCTCCTTGGCTTCTTGAAGTCAGACAATCAGCGCAACGGTGAACAAGCCTGGCTTGCAGTGTTGGTCAAGTTCTTCCATTGTCAGTGCTGCTCAGCTCTGACACCAGCACACCCTGAAATACATCTCACTGCTAAGGGCTAGATTTTTTTTTCAGGTTCCTTCCTAAATAAATTATTCAGGTATTCAAATAATTTGCAGTGATGATGATGCTGTTGGGAGCTTGGTTTTAAATGCAAACTTCTGTATCACAAATATGTGATGAATCTTAAGTTTAGAAATAAAACCTCAAGGACCACACTGTTGGTCATCCAGACCTGTAAAATAGCCTTTCTATCATGCACGGAGTCATTATGACCAAGCAGATACATACCAACTGATTTAAAGCCATCATCTTTGTTTGGCATTTCAACAAAACTCTGTATGTAAAGCCCTTCCAGACTCTCTTCCAGGTACAATGACCTACTTGCCATTCTCTTTGCACAAGCTTGCACCCTTTGCCAGTCATTGTGCTGCAGAAACAAAGGCAAACAGTCCCTTCCCTCAAGAACTTGTAAGTCTAAGGGAGGAAACCTCATGCAAACAACCCCTTCCCCCATTACCTCCACTTCCTGTCATCCCTAACTTATCCAAACTCAACTCAGTTTCTACCTCCTCTACACAATACACTAAATCTTTTCTGAATTCTCCAATTGTAGGCACTTCCCCCACACACTGAGATTACTTCGTAAATATTTTATATTGATTTATCTTTGCAAGTTTGTTTCTCCATAGTAAAATGTAAACTTCTTAAGGACTGGGATTGTGTTCCTTTTTTGTCTTTATGTCCCTGGTGCCTGGCACCATTGTTCATAGTTCTTGAAGAATAGATATTAATCAAGTAGAATCCTCTGAAAATGAGTAGGTCACAGGGACAATTTCCATCACCAGAAGAGCAGCCTATCCAAGACATTTGGTCCCAGGATGCCCAGCAACATAATCTGTAATTTTGGATAAAAAAATTAGGTAATATCTTCTCTTTGTTTCCTCATGAAATCAGTTCAGTGGCTAGGGATCTGGGGAAGGCTAGTAGTTTCCTATGAAGACATACATTGTGCTTTTAAGGCATAGCTGTGATATAACAGTTAAAAGCTCAGTCAACATCTTCATGAGAACCTTTACCAGATATCCCGGTATCGGGTATATATTTGAAGTATTAAGCCAAAGGAGGAGAACCTCAGGTAAACCTCAAAAGAGCTGACCAGATATACCAGGAAACATTTTGCTTGTGAGTCGATCACAGGTGTATTTGAAGTTCTACATAGACCTGTTGGGAGTTTTCTGTCTTCTCTTAGCCTAACAATAAGCCTGTATGATTTTGAGAGTTGGCCTTATTATCTAAATGAGAGGGTTTTGACTGATGTGAAATCAGGCTGAGGGGTTTGCATTGCTGAAGTACTCTCCATGTAATGCTTTCAAAGCTGTCACGCTAGCTCCAGTCCTGGGGCTGTCTGAAGGACAGCTGGCATAGGAGAGGACAGGGGACTGTCTTTAGCCTCTTTTCTTATTCCTAATGCTTATCATGATGTCTGAAATAGAGTAAGTAGATGCTTAACAAATTACTTAAATCAACAGTAATAAATGTTGATTCACTGGTTGAATAGAGGAGTCTTAGGTGAGAGAAGCTGCTTTTCCCTGATTGTCACCATTTAATGTGGTTCTCATTTACAAGAGGTGATAAGTTGTCTCCAATACAGCTGTGTTTGGATGGAGACCCCCCAAATAGAAAATATTTCTAAACATCTCAGAAATTGAGGCCAGGGTGAAGAGAAGGAAAGAGCACAAAATAAATACAAGTTCTGCCTCCTAGAGGAAGAATATAAAAAAATTAGGGAGATATATACATATATATATATATGTATATGTATATATGTATATATGTATGTATAATAGAGCCATTTGTGAGACACTAGCTAAGGTGTCTCAATAAAATAAAAATTTCTTCTGTTACATCAGTTTGACCCTGTTAATTTGTTGATTCATAATTTGTTTTCTGTAAAATTATTGGAGATTATTATTCCATTGGTCAACCAATAAAATATTTATTAAGCATCTACTGTTTGCCAGGCAATAGAAGTTTTAAACTCTACAATTAATAAGAAAATAGACTTCAAGTGTACTAGGGATATAGTGAAAGATAAAAACAGGGACTGCTCTCAAGAACCTTGAATTCTAAAGGAGAGATGACATCACTAGATGGATAGAAGATATTGAGAGTGACTAGGAAATCATCTGAGAGGGGATGGACCAGAAAAGGGATGTAGAAGAGCATCCCAGCAAGAACAGCTAATTCAAGAGCAGAGAGCTTGAAGGTGGAGTGGAACTGAATGTTTGGCAGGGAGTTCAGAGAAAGAAGACTGGAAAAGGAGGACAGGGCCAGGGCAGAATGAGAGCTTTTTACTTTCTCTTGGAGATATTGGTTACTAATTAACCTTAGAGGGGGAGCTGCCTGAGGATCTGAGGGCCAGGGAAAAACTTAATGCAAGAAAAGCTAGTTGTGAGTATGAAGGGAAACCAGAGGTTCCAATAGTGGAGGTGAGGAGGTAGAGCTGCCTGGGAAGTAACTTCAAGCACCAAAATGCAAGACATAGAGCAGTGTATGAGGAATAACAAAAAAAGTCATTATGATTAGAAGATAGTGTGCAAGGAGGACAACACCATGGCAAAAGATTGGAATGTAGGTTTGAGTCAGATTGTGACAGATTTATATATTTGAAGTATTAAGGCACCACTGGCATTCATTATCAAGTACATAGAGCAACACGTGTACACAAGAGAGTTGTGTTTTAGGAAAATCTTTTTTTTTTTTTGCAAGGCAAATGGGGTTAAGTGGCTTGCCCAAGGCCACACAGCTAGGTAATTATTAAGTGTCTGAGATCAGATTTGAACCCAGGTACTCCTGACTCCAGGGCTGGTGCTTTATCCACTGTGTCACCTAGCCTCCCCAAGAAAATCATTTTCGTTGTTGTTTAGAAGATAGGTTTGAGTAATAGAGTAGAGCATTAAGGAAAGAAGACCAAGGAGGAGAGCCAATCTAGGAGGGAGGGGCTGAAGGTCTCAACTAAAGGGATGCCTGTGAATGAAGACAAGAGGGCCTACATGATCGGATAATGTGGGGGTGAATGGGGAATTGATGGGGAATTGAGGATTACCCCAAAGTAGAGAAGCTGGGGGACTTGAAAAAGATTGGGGCTTTCAACAGTAATAGGGGGATTCAGAAAAAAACATAGTTTTGGGGGAAGAAAGATTGAGTTGTGTTTTAGGCTTACTGCTTGATATATCCAGGTTGAAGTGTCCATTAAGCACTTAATGTTGTGGATGGGAGTTCAGAAAAGAGACTAAAGTTGGAGATAGAGCTAAAGCTATATATCTCACATGTATGTATAGGATATAAAATATGCATAGAGATAATCATTGAATTACAGTTGATGAGTTCTAAAGGAGCAAATGTATAGAAGGAAAAGAAGTGCTTTCTAAGATGCTTTCCTTGCCAGGTTAATTAAAATTTTTGTTGGTTTTCTAATTGTAAAAAGCTTTATTTGATCATCTTTTTTTCTCCCCTTTGTAATGTCATTGAGAATGAAACTATGCCTGTTCTACAGTGTTATGTTTATTTTTTTAAAATTCCCTTAGGTACTATTCAGAGTTACATTTAGAAAACTAAATGCTTATTTATGTAATGAATATGGAGCAAGAATGAAGTCCTGTCCTTGGTACATTCTGTTAATGTTCAATTAGTTACCATAGTTTAGGTGTATCTCACACTCTCCCTTCCCAACAACCCTTAAATGAAATAGATGCTAATTGGATAACTGTCTAGATACTACATTTTTGATCTTCCAAGGAAAAAAACCAAACTTTTTCTGTTTTCTTGCCAGCTAATATTTTTTATACTTTGAAAACAACAATTTTTCAAAGACATAGACAACTAGATAATGAGACCTTTTTATTAACCCAGAAGGTAACACTGAGAGCCCTGCATTTAATCTTTTTTTCCCCTCATTTGATCTTAAAGGTCTATATGTTCAGGATCAAAAATCAGTATTATGTTGACATTGTACTCAACATTTTTTTCCAGTAGCTCAGTGATTGCCTGTTTATAATTGACTTAAGTGTTGATTTGGATAATTTACTCATTAATCTTATCTGTAACAAAATAATTTTTAATGTCAAAAAACCAAACATTGCCATCCTTTCCCCAACAGCCTGGAATTGTGTCGCCATTTAAGCGAGTTTTTCTAAAAGGAGAAAAGGGTCGGGATAAGAAGGCCCATGAGAAGGTTACAGAAAGACGCCCTCTTCATACTGTGGTGCTATCTCTGCCTGATCGAGTTGAACCAGATATACTGTTGAATGACTATATTGAAAAGGAAGTGAAGGTAAGTAGTGTTGGTGGAAACAGGAAATGTGTCCTTTTAACTCTTTACCCACATGAATTTATTTCTTTGTGCAAATGAACTTTCAAAATAAGAACAGACTTTTTTTCCCCCCTTAAACCTCAATTGATCCTGGAATTTTATAGTCTTCTTTTTACAACTGTGCCATCACTATCATCCTCAAATGCAAATTATGCCAGTGATTATTCTTCCCCCCCCCCCCCCCCCAACCCTGATCAAAGTCCAGGTGTGTAACATTTCATCTTTCCCACACAGTTCTTGGGTACCTTCTAGAGGGTTTGGTGATGTCTGATGTCTGCATTCGGCTCACCACCAATAATGTTCCCTAGGTTTTGGGCAAGGTCTCCAGCACCCTAGTTCCATTTAATTACTTAAGAGTCAAATTACTTTTCTTTCTTTTCTTTCTTTCTTCCTTTCTTCCTTTGCCTTTTGACATTTTATTTCTTTTCCAATTATATACAATAGTAATATGTACCTATCATTTTTATAAGGTTTTGAATTTTATGATTTCCACCCCCTTCCCCCCACAGAAGGCTGTCTGATAGTCCCTATATTATTTTCATGCTATATATTGTTGTAAATTGAATGTGTTATAAAGAGTAAACATAACCCCCCCCCCCCAAGAAGATGAGAAACCTCAAGAATAAAGAGAAAAAAATTGTACTTCAGTCTGTGTTCAGGCTCTGTCTCTGGGGGTGAGTTGCTTTCTTTATCATATGTCTACCAGAGAAGTTGCTTCAATATTTTTCCCATAGTTGCTATTATTAGCTGTATCTGCACTCTATTTCTCCCACTCTCAGTTATTCTGTTCTCTCTCTCTCCTTTCATCCTGGCCCTGTCCAAAAGTGTGTTGAATCTGAGTACCCTCTCCCTCGATCTTCCCTCTCTTTTATCACTTTTTCCCCCTCATCCCGTCCCTTTCCTCCCATCCTTCTCCAGGGCAAGATAGATTTCCTCACCCTATTAAGTGTGTATGTTATTTCCTCTCTGAGCCATTTCTGATGAGAATGAAGGCTCCCTTATTACCTGTTGCCTTCCCTCTTTTCTACTCCATTGAAAGCTTTTTCTTGACTCTTTATGTGAAATTTCTTAGCTGCTTCTTCATCTCCTTTTCCTTCCTCCCAGTACTTTCCTTCATTGATTCCATCTTTTTACTGTATTATACCATTATATTCCGCTCCTTCCTATGTCCTGTCTATATATGCTCCTTCTAACAGCTCTTTTAAATGAGAAAGTTCATATGAGTTATCAATATCTTCTTCCTGTGCAGGAATACAAACAGTTCAATATCATCAAGTTCCTCATAGTTAGTCCCTCTCTTCCACTCCCTCTATGGTTCACCAGAGTCCCGTACTTGGAGATCAAACTTTCTGTTTTGCTCTGGTTGTTTCAATAGGAAAGTTTGAAAATCCCCTGTTTCATTGAATGTCCATCTTTTCCCCTGAAAGAGGATGTTCAGTTTTGTTGGGTAGTTGATTCTCGGTTGTAAACCAAGATGTTTTGCCTTTGGGAATATCATATTCCAATCCCTCTGAGCCCTTAATGTAGATGCTTCCAGGTCCTGTGTAATCCTGACTATGGAGCCTTGTTAGTTGAATTGTTTGTTTCTGGCAGCTTTTAGAATTTTTTCTTTGATTTGGGAGTTTTGAAATTTGGCTATAATATTCCTGGAAGTTTTTCTTTTGGGATTTTTTTCAGGAGGTGACCAGTGAATTCTCTCGATTTCTATTTTACCCTCAGCTTCTAGGATCTCAGGGCAATTTTGCTGTATTATTTCTTGAAAAAATGAAGTTTAGGCTCTACTCCTGATTGTGGCTTTCAGAAAGCCCAATAATTTTTAAATTATTTCTTCTGGATCTGTTTTCGAGGTCAGTTGTTTTTCTAATGAGATATTTCACATTTTCTTATAATTTTTGGCTTTTTTGGCAGAGTTTTATTTCTTCCTGATTTCTTGCAAAGTCATCAGCTTCCTTTAGTTCCATTCTGCATTTGAAGGAGTTGTTTTCTTCAGAGAGCTTTTTTTATCTCCTTTTCCAGCTGGCCAATTCTGCTTTTTAAGGCATTCTTCTCCATATTTGCCTTTTGTTTTGCTTGCTTTTTCCATTAGGTCTAAACTGGTTTTAATGTATTATTTTCTTTAGTTTTTTTTCCGTATATCTTTCACCAAGCTTTTTTTTTTTTTTTTTTTTTGCAAGGCAAATGGGGTTTAAGTGGCTTGCCCAAGGCCACACAGCTATGTAATTATTAAGTGTTTGAGACCCGATTTGAACCCAGATACTCCTGACTCCAAGGCTGGTGCTTTATCCATTACGCCACCTAGCCTCCCCATTCACCAAACTTTTGATTTGGTTTTCATGATTTTTCTTCATCACTCTCATTTCTCCCTCTCAATTTTTCCTCCACCTCCCTTAATTGCTTTTCAAAGTCTTTTTTTTGGGGGGCTCATCCATAATCTGAGCCCATTTTCTATTTCTCTTGGAGGTTTTGGATATGGAAGCTTCGATTTTTTCGTCATCTGAGTATGTGTTTTGATCTTCCCATGGGATTAAAGTAATTCTCTATGGTCAGATTTTTCTTTTTCTGTTTACTCATTTCCTCAACTCAAGACAGTATTTCCAAGGCTTTCGGTTTTTTTTTTGGGGGGGACACCCCACTGGGACCTTTATTCCTCCAAGGTCTTATGCTCTCTAGCCTGTGCCTTGATATGTAGATGCCCCCCCCCCCCACTTCCCTCTTCCCTGGGGCTGTTAGGAGGATCCTGCTATCTTAGTATAGAAGCCCAAACTGCAACCTGGATCTGAGTGTAGGCAAACAGCAGGGTCCTACCCCCAGGGAGAGCAGAGAGATCTCTGCAGACTTCACTTACAGGCTCTGTGGCCAGTGCTCCTCACGCTGCACTCACCCAGGTGCAGCAGAGTTCTCTCACTGCCCCTTCAAGCTGTTGCTCGTCATCTCTGGGCTGGGCTGGGCTGCACTGTGGCTGCAGCTTTTTTTTCAACCCTGGTCCTGGTGAAACACATCTTTCCCACAGAACTTCTAAGTTATCTTGGACTGGGAAAATGTATCACTCAATCTTTCTGTGGGTTCTGCCCCTCTAAATTTTGGCTAGAGTTACCATTTGTTTGTTTTTTTGGAGTTTGGGGTGGGGGGAAGGATTTCCAGGAAGTGTTGCCTTCACACTGCCATCTTGGCTCCTCCCCCATCAAATTACTTTTCACAAAGGAATATTTACTTTAAAAGTATAGTAACCTATAAAGGGCATAGCCCTCCCACCAACTCAGTCTCTGGGAAAGGAATTAGTCTCAACAAATTCGGAGACGAAAACCCTGCTTGACTGGCAGTGACATCTAGCCAGAGATCTGCCTCTAAGCTTTCTATGCCTTGAACTCCCATCCTGGAATTCCTCTACCTATCCCCAGAACTGAAAAGGGCAATTGAAACAGACCAAAACCTGAAATCTGTTTTACAGGGCCTAAAGGATGAAGGATGGCAGCATAATCAACTAATTAGAAGAAAAAATGTTACTGCTGTGAAATAACTCTTTTAGGTTTGTTTGTTTGTATGTTTTGCAAGACAATGGGGTTAAGTGGCTTGCCCTGGGCCACACAGCTAGGTCATTATTAAGTGTCTGAGACCGGAATTTGAACCCAGGTACTCCTGACTCCAGGGCCAGTGCTCTATCCACTGTGCCACCTAGCTGCCCCAAAATATTTCTTTTAAAGGAAATTGAGGCCTTTTTTTTTTTGGACTTGCCCAAGGTCACATAGCTAAGTAAGTATTAAGTATCTGAGGCTGGATTTGAACTCAGGTCTTCCTGGCTCCAAGGCTAGTGCTTTATCCACTGCACCACCTATTTGGGAACCTTTTTAACTGTAACTATTGTCCTGTCTCATTTAGTCTAGGTAGCATTTTTTTGGTAATCCATGTTCATATTTCTGAATTAATATAATTTAATCTGTCATTTATTCAACAAACATTTATTACTCACCTACTAGCCACAGCCCTGTTGAAGTTGATCTGTCTATCCTTCTGAATTGATCACTGGTAGAGGTGATGACTAGTTATCATATGTGTGGATCTAAATTCAGAATGTCCCTTGATAGATTTCAACCACATCCTGTTTGTATTTTGCTTTTATTTCATTTTCAGTTGCCTATTAGACATTTTAAACTAGATAACCTCGAAATGTCTTAAACTCACAAAATCTAAAACTTAACTCATCTTTCCCTCCCTAAAGTGTCTCCTCTTGCAAACTTTGCTATATCTGTCAGGATATCACTCTCTCAAGGTTATAATCTTGTTATTATCCTCAACTTCTCATTCTCCTTCACCCCACATATCCAATCATATGTCAGATCCCACCATTTTTATCTTTACAAATCTTGATCCAATCCCTTTCTCCCATTCCTACAGCTGCCACAACTCCTGGCTTCCCTGGTTTCCCAGTGCTTGGGAAAAAAACTGAGGGATGGGGATTGGAAGTCCTGGTGAGGATAAAGAATAGGCTTTGGAGTCACAAGGCAGGATAGGTGGAAAGACATTAGACAATGATCAGATAAAGGAATTTCAGTTCATTAACATGAAAGTTATATATCTACAAAAGAAAGAGTAGAGACATTACATACTAAATATGAAGAGAACTCAGGAAAAGCTCTCACTGGTTTATTCCATTGTTCCTATGGTAAATGCAATCTGTTATGAGCATTATTTTCCCTACTAGGACTTGCCAATGCATTCTTTGGGTATCCAGTTACCGCTGATGCCACACTTATTTCTGGGTGTTTCATACCCAGATACAGGCAACTTTCCAGAAGCTCTTGATGGTTCTTGAACCTGGGATTCATCATTAGCCTTTAAGAGGCTATGTTATGGTACAGTGGATAAAGCACCGGCCCTAGAGTCAGGAGTACCTGGGTTCAAATCTGGTCTCAGACACTTAATAATTACCTATCTGTGTGGCCTTGGGCAAGCCACTTAACCCCATTTGCCTTGCAAAAACCTAAAAAAAAAAAAGAGGCTATGTTAACTCCCAACCATTGTATTGTGACACAGACCTCGCCATTCCATGTAATAACAAAGTAGCCTAGTGGGTCTTATGTGGTTGATCCTTAGGAAATTCTGCACATTTTGGGCACCATTGTCAAGAAGATCATGCCTGGCCTTTAATTCTCTAGGCATCCAGAGGAGATTGAAAAGGAGGAATAGGGAGCCAGGGGTAGAGGTAGTTTCAGAATGAATTAATAGTCCCAGCTCTGGAATTCACTTCTATTCAGCCTGAGATTAGAGGTGGGTCTCCAGAAGCCTTGTTATCAGGGAAAATGTGTGCAGCCATTACCTACTGAGCAGAAGATCTTGTTACTTTCTCAAAACCTTCATCTTAAATTTTTCCTCAAAATTTCCTGGAATCCTAGAATTGACATTGTAAGAACTGGGAGGAGCAGTGGTTTGACCCCTCATTTTACAAATGCCCAGAGGCACATTAACTTGGCCAGGGCCCCACTGCAAGACTGGTGCTAGAGCCCAGACTGACAAGTTTGGCACCTCAGACTCCCTTGGGGTCAGTCCACAGCCTCCCCTGCTCTTCTTTCCTGTGTCAAAGTTAGAAATGGGGGAGTGGTAGTGGGACAAGAACATCTATCTGGTTTAGACTCCCTTTCAGAGCCTGTTTTCCAGGCTGTGACATGGTCTTTGCCTGGAGGCACTGTGCTTGGCAGACCTAAAAACTCTATGAAGCTGGGTTATTATTCAAAGTGTGCCTCTCCAACCATACCCTGATAGTTATCCAGGCTCTCTTATATCCTTAGACTCTCTCACTCTCTCTCTCTTTTTTATTTTTTGAGGCAATCAGGGTTAAGTGATTTGCCCAGGTTTACATAGCTAGTACATGTCAAATGTCAGAGGCCAGATTTGAACTCTTATCCTCCTGACTCCAGGGCTGGGCATCTATTTGCTGCACTACCTAGCTGCCCCTATCCTTAGACTCTTTCTGATCACTGACTTTTCCTTTGCTTGTGATCGTCCCCTTTATCCTAACCCCTGTTCCCCAAAAAGCCCATTCTTTGCCTCTGATCTGCCCTTCAAGTCATAATCTCCTTTTCTCTTTACTGTGTCTCCACCTTCTCCCATCAGCTCACTCCTTAACACTTTGTGCCCTGACTGCAAGCTCCATCAGGTTGCTTAGACTGCTCTTAGAGGTCACTAGTCAGCTGCTTGGAACATGGGGCAAGGCTTAGAATGAAGGGAAGAGAAGTCATTCATTAATTGCCCAGCGTGTGCTTAATGGGTATTATTTCCTTGATCCTCATAGTAGCCTTGTGAGGTAGGCAAAATGATGGTCCCCAGTTCTGTAACTGAGGAACCTGAGGCAGACAAGTTAAATGACTTTTCTGGGGTCACTCAGCTAGTAAGTGTCTGAGGCTGGATTTTTTAACTCAGGTGTTTCTAACTCCTGCTCTTGTTGATTGGTGCTTGTCATCCACAATAGTTTGTCAGATCTTGTTAAAAGTTTACCCCTGTGATCACTTTTGAGTCTGTTTACTTCTTTTGTCAACTTCCTTACCTCTCACCTGAACTGCAGTCTCCTTCCAGTTTCTGTGCGTATAGCTGAGATCATGTCAGAAACCTTCAATGGGAAGGCAGGCACAGGAAGAATCTGTTGAGGAAACAACAAAGTGGTTCTAGCCATACTAGGAAATAGTTTAGAATTGCATGGAAAAAGTCCCCCATTAATCCCACTATTGGGCATATACAACAAGGAGGCAAAAGATAGAAGTACCTTCACATATTCCAAAATATTTCCAACAATACGTTCTTTGTTAGCAAAAAAAGGTATGTATTGGGGGTGGGGTGGGGAACTGGTAACAAATCGGTTGCCCTCTGAAAGAGAACAATTCAACAAATTAAGTGTTATGTGTAAGAGACCTGTAAAATGATAGACTTAGAGCCTGGACAAGGTTATTGGCTGACCAATTGAGGCCCAGGGCAGACAAGGGACTTGCCCCAAGGTCACACAGGTACTTAGTGGGGAAGCTGAGCCTCAGTCCCAGACCTGTTGACTCCCCATCTAGGGTTTTCTGCAGGATCTTCCAGGGATTTAGAGAAACTTGGGCAGCTGATCTGATGTAACACATGTTGCTGTGATCATGGAAATGCAGATAGCAAGAGGTGGCCAGATTGATGGCTTCTCCAGCTCAGTTAACAGATATAAACAGAGGCAGAAGTCCACAGCTGGGAAAGGTTATCAGAGTGACATGGGGCTACTGGAGAGCAATGGGCATCTGCAGTCAGAGGTGAGGCTCAGCTCTGCCTCACTTGCCACCTCCTCTCCACATGTCCCTATCAGTGGAAAGTTGTTGTGTGGGTTGAAAAGATAAGTGGCATCAAGAAAACTTCTCAAAAACCTTGAAGGATATTTTCCCTTAGTGATCAATACTTGTAGATTATGGCACTTTCAGTTTGGTCCCTGTAGCCTTTCTTTTATATTTTCTTTTATTTTGTTTTTGTTTGTTTTTGCAAGGAAGTGGGGTTAAGTGATTTGCCCAAGGTCACACAGCTAGGTAATTATTAAGTATCTGAGATCAGATTTTGAACTCAGACCCTCCAGACTCTAGGGCCAGTGCCACTAACTGCCCCCATTCTTTCTTTTAAAAAAAAAATTAAATGTTTTTTTCAGTCAGTGAAAATCTACTTTTTTCCTTCCCATTTCTCTATCCTGCACTTAAAAAAAGAAAAGCAAAGCAAAATCCATGTTACAAATGTAGTTTAACAGTTATAAATATATGTTTGTGCAAATATGAAATTCCTGAACTGGCCATGTCCTAAAAAGCATCTCAGTTCATTTGTGCTGTAAGTTCATCACCTTTCTTAGCAGAAGATGGGGAGCATGTTT
Source organism: Macrotis lagotis (assembly GCF_037893015.1). NCBI lineage: Eukaryota > Metazoa > Chordata > Mammalia > Peramelemorphia > Peramelidae > Macrotis > Macrotis lagotis. The sequence goes on from NC_133665.1 coordinate 111,708,140, forward strand.
AGCCACAACTCTTCAGCTTTAAACCTTTCTGTCATTAAGTCCAATGATATTGAAATGTTCATTTGTTATTTCTCATGTTCATTCTTTCCTTACCTCCTCAAGACCCATGCTCCTTATTTCATCTATCAATAAAAAACTTCTCTTAACCCTCCTCTCTGAATTTCTATCAATCCTTTAAAGCTTAATTAGCTAAAACTTTCCTTCCTCCTTATCTTTTTTTCTGATCCCCCAGCCTGAAGTGGTAATTATCTTTGTAACTCTCTTATGACACCCATCTCTGAAATTTGACTGGTCATTTAAGGTTTAGATAAAATTTTACCTACATCCTAAGACTTTTCCTGTTACAGTTAGAAGAAGTCATTTCTTGTTTCGCTCTTATGTTGCCTATTTGATCATTTTGCTTTGTTTTATAATTACACTAATATCTCTCCAATAAAGTTTTTGGGTTTTTTTTTTAGTTACTTGAAAAGATATCTTCTATTTTTATATCATCTTAATTTCCAAAGATAGTCCTCTTCCTTCCCTCAACTTAATGAACTGATCCCTGTATAGAAGATAAAAACAATTCAGTTAAATTAACCAAGTCTTGGGGTGGCTAGGTGGCATAGTGGATAGAGCACTGGCTTTGGGGTCAGGAGTACCTTAGTTGAAATCCAGCTTCAAACATTTAATAATTACCTAACTATGTGGCCTTGGGCAGGCCACTTAACTGCATTGCCTTGCCAAAAAAAACAAACCAAAAAAAAACCCTAATAAAAGAATAATATAAACTAACCAAATCTGACAGTAAATGCAATATCCAATTAGGCTTTGATTAAAGTTCCTTAGGAGAAAAAACTGTAGTCTTTATCTTTGTAATCCCCTTTCTCTCAAAAGGATTTTCAAATAGAGGTTATTGTTGAGGTTCGTGATATAGCACAGAAACTTTTGAGGAACTTCGAAAAAGAACCAGAGTAAAAGATACCTTCAAGGAAGATAAGAGGGGTTAGTCATGTGGCATGACAAGGAGTTAACAAGTGGACAATTACATTGTTCCTCTGGAGCCTTTAGGCATTGGGAGAAAGCAAGAAAGGCCACCAGGGTGTTAGGCTTAGCACAGTGCTGGCCCATCGTAGATGCTCAACAAAGGTTATTGACTGACCAGTTCCAGGGGAAGACCCTGACAGGCAAGAATTGCATGGGATGGGCAATCGTGAATGGATTGCAATCTGCATTGCTGGAGGAGACTTCCAAATTAATGAAATCTCAGCTCCATTAGAGTATATCTGGAATGATCTGTCACATCCTTTTGATTTTAACTTACACCAACTTGATGTTTTCTGTAAACTTAATAACATTTTATTTCATTGATTTATTCCATTAAAATTTGAGTGCCTTCTTTTAAAAAGAGACTGTCCTTAGTATTATAGGAGTGTAAAAATGAATAAGATGTGTTATTACTTGCCTTTTCAGAACATGAAGATAGTAGAAGAAATAACGTAGTAAATGGGACTATAGCCATTAAAACAGGCAAAGAAATTCTTGAAATAGATGGTGTTTTCTTTTTATTTTATATTATTTTTAACTTGACAAATATGAACATTATCATGTAGAAAAGAATTATCTTTAAACAGCAAAAAGAATATTGTATATGAAGCCACAAATATCTATGTACAGCTTGGGCTTTTTTAAATATATAATAAATAAATCCAACATATTAGCTTCCAAACTAACTTCTAGATCCTTTTGATCCTTTTTTAAAATGTTGGGTATTCTTTCCTTTCTTTTTCTTGAGGGAGCAGGGGTTGGGGAGATTGTCATTATTTCACACCATTCCTCTCCCCCCAACAATTCCTGTCACACAAAATTTTTTTAACTATTCCTTCTAAGCATAGTTGACCAAACAAATCCATGAAAAGAGTATACTGTATTTACTTTTTGTAGTTCTGATTGTTAGAAAATTTCCCCTAACATCAAACCTAAATTTGCCTTTGTGCAACTCAAACCTATTACATCTCTCAGAGGCCAAACAAAATGAGTCTTCATTCCTCTCTCAAGTGACAACCCTTCAGAGTCTGGAATGCCTCCCTGAAAGTCTTCTTTTCTCTAGACTAAACCAGAGTTTTGTATATCATAGGCTTGAGGCCTTTCTAGAATGGGAATTGTGGACATTGTTCAGTTTATTCATATTTTAAAAATTGGGCCCAAAACAAAATACAGCACTTGAGATGAGGCCTGATGAGGGGGAGTACAGCCTGGAATGGACGATGGAAGGAATCAAAGAAAGAATAAAAGATAGGAAGTAGAAATAGAAACTGATGGAAGCTAGAGAAGTTTTTTCAGACCTCCTCGTCTCTTGGCTCCCCTGCACGGTTTGGAAGCTCCTCCCACTTTCTCATCCCTGCCTTCAGAACCTAGATCTCCTTCAAGGCTTAACTGTGGTCCCAATTCCTCTATGAAGCCTCCTGCTCCCCATTGTTAGTATTTTGCCTCTAATGACTTTCTGTATTCTTAAAAGCATGCATGGGTGAGAAGATTTAGAGCCAAAATGGACCTGAACCATGGCTAGGCCAGAGTCACCTGCCCCACATTGCAAAAGTATCTTGTATCCTCAGAAGAACAGGGGCTATTTCATTCGTTCTGTGATGTGCTCAGAACCTACATAGGGCTTTGCCCTTGGGAATCAATGAATACATGTTTATCTTAACAGTAAGACTGCTGCTGTCATTTTTGAGTCAAAATAAGAGTGAAAACCATGAAGAACAGCTAGGATCACCTGGTGTGACTGCTGTTGTATTTGAGGGCAAGGAAATGTGAGCATCAGCTTTGGTTTTGGTTGGTTGGCTTGTTTTTTAACTTTGGTTTTTGATTGGACTTTTCTTCAACACATAGATCTTAAGGAAATATCACTAACTTCAGTGTCTTCAAGAACAAAGGGAAGAAAACTGATAATACAACTTTCAAAATATACCCTTTGCCCCTCATCATCAAACAAGATAATGTATATAAGGTACTTTAAAAATCTTACAGTGCCCCAAAAATGTCAGCTCCCTTGCTAGGATTATGCTGGATGGTGGGCACTGGACCCAGGGAATATTTTTTGGTACAAGAAAAGCATGGTAGTCTAGATTCTGGGAGTAATGACTAAATTCTGTTTATGAACTTGAAATCCATCAAGACTAATAAATTACATTGAATTCCTTAATGTTTGCCACCTGCCAGATATGTGCTTAATAACCATTACATGAAAACAATCTGGCCTTTGGTAGTTTACCAGGCTTATATTGCCTAGACCTGTACTATACTTTAATTATCAAGGAGAGAGGGAAGCGAACAAGCCTATAATAAGCACTCACTTAATGTTCCAGACCTTTGCCAAGCACATTACAAATATCTTATTTGATCCTTAGTACCTTGGAAGATGGGTGGGGTTATTCCCATTTAACAAATGAAGAAACTGAGGTAGATAGTCATTATGTGACTTGCCCACATCACCCAGCTGGAGTCTAGGATCAGCTTTGAATTCAGATCTTCTTGATCTGTTTCTTGGTCCATTATATACCTGTCAGGTTCTCTTACAATGACTTATGGGGCTCAATTAGAGGAAGACAGTTTTTATCTTTGTAAAAAATCTCACAATAAATTTTCTTAAACTTGTGGGGTTTTGAGAAGTATGTTGCCCTGGCATTTGATGTCATTGCATATTGAGATGTAGTCTGGAATGTAAGGGAGACAATCCCAGAATGCCATATTGACACTATGTTAATTCCCTGAATGAAAGAAAATTCTCCTGTTCTCCCTTTTGTCTATTACTAAAGTCTTCCGTTTTGCTGCTAAATTGTATTTTTGTGCCTTTAAGAAACTCTGTTTTTAGTTACTTGGAGAAGAAGACTCTTTATGTGTTCTTCATATAGTAAGGAGTAAAAGAAGTTCCTTTTTCTGTTTCAGTATTTAGGCCAATTAACATCAATTCCAGGATACCTGAATCCCTCCAGTCGAACTGAAATTTTGCATTTCATAGATAATGCAAAGGTGAGTACCATCTTACTATTTTTAAAACCTGTTTTAGCTCTTTGATTCTCCCTACTTGAAGAAGATTAATTGTTAAAATGGAAACTTTGATCTTCAGAAGAGATTTTAAAAGGTTTTGGTATAGTTCACACAATGGAGGTACTAGTTAACTGTGGTCAAATTGAAGATATGCAGTGTTGCCAAAGCTCATATGTGTTACCAATTGAACAACCCCTCGAGATCTGAACAAACTCTTTCTTTCCTTTTCCCCTAGTCCCCAACTTTTTAAAAAAATTGATGGAACTATACTACCTTTTCCTTCCCACCTCAGTCAGAAGAGGGCTTGGGGGTGACGATGGTTCTTTGATGGCCACTGGTCCCAGTAAGAATTTTTATAACTTAGCTATTTATTTCATCTTACAGCAGAAGCTCAAAGTGTATGCAGCTACTAACTTATGCTTAAAGTAACAAAGTCCTTTTCCTTAAGGGAATTTTAGGACTAAGGAAATGGGTTGACTATCCATACCATTCTGGGTATTTCCCATCTCTTCTCTCTCCCTTCCCCACCTTTCCAGAATGAGATGAAATCTTCAGTCATTTTTATGTCATCCTCCTTACATCAGGTATGTTACATACCAGTAACCTCAAGAAAAGAAACCCACAAATACACTAGAACTTATAGACCCAAATGAGTTTTATGCTTCAAAATATCCTTTTTGGGAGGCATACACATACCATGGACAGTACCATTATCATTGCTCTCAGGGCTAATTTAGTCAGCACACAGGAAAATACGTTTCTTTTTTTTGTAGTCAAATAATTATTTAACAATTCAACCATTCTAGTGTTTGCCATATGTGAGACACTGTGCTAGGAACTGATGAAACAAAGTTAGATTCATTGCAAAGCCTGCTGTCAGAGGCCTCAGTCTAATGGAGGGGAGTGTCTCTCTTGCTATCTATCCATCTGTCTCTCTCTGTCTCTGTCTCTCTCTCTCTCTCTCTCTCTCACACACACACACACACACACACACACACACACACACACACACACACACAGACACAGACACAAGTATGGACTAAAAGAAAAGGGAGAAATTATTCAGGGAAAAGACCATAAGAAATTTGAGAACAATAACTTGTCTATCCTTGTTCTCTTATTCACTAGACTTGGTCCTAAATTACTTTTCTGTTTCCAAAAAACTTACCTTCAATAGATGATATTCCATCCATTAATACTATTAAAAGCAAATGACCACAGACTCTCAAGGTAACAAGTTCAATAAAAAAATGGAAAATGAAAACTGTTTTGGCAGAATTGTTAGATTTAGGGTATTGCTTCCCTTGGGGGGAATACTTTGAAAAGAATGAAGCTCATTTGGATGTAGAGTTCTTGTATGTTTGCTGAAAAAGATCGAGTCACATGAATTTATAGTGTTACCTCTTCCATATGTAAAGTTCTTCTCTGGAGAAGAGGTTCAGATTTTTTGCCTATACCCAAGAAAGAAGAACCTCCCTTTTCTGATGGCCCATGGTTTTCTTTCAGAGGGCTCATCAGCTCCCTGGGCAGTTGACCCAGGAACATGATGCTGTGATCAGTCTCTCTGCCTACAACATAAAGCTGGTGTGGAGAGATGGAGAAGACATCATACTCAGGGTTCCCATCCATGACATTGCAGCAGTTTCCTACATCCGGGATGACTCATCACACCTAGTGGTGCTGAAAACAGGTACTTTTAGAACCAGGTTGGACAAAAACCTCCTGTTTGACCCACTATTCTTTATTCTCTCATATGCATATGAAACCTTAATGTTAAAATTACATTGACTGCTTTCATGGCACTATTTTGAGGGTTTGTTAGAATGTGAAGTCTTAGACAGTTACTAAGATAGTAATCCTATCCTTATTCATCTTATTCACATCCTGTCCTTAGCACAGTGTAAAAGTCCTCACTTAGGTACCATCCTTAAGCTGTTTGCCTTCTGCAGACTCCAGCCATTGTTTTGAATACAATTGGTATTAAAGATTAAAGAAGCTTTATTAAATAATACTTAATCAAAGTTTATGTGATACTTTGCTCATCCAGAGATCTAAATTTATATTGCTGGAAGTAACTAGACTTCTGGCCCAGTTAACTCTATGTTAGGCTGAGGTTGCCTGAAAGCTTATTTCCTTCCCAAGGGTAATATTAGAGTTGCTTTAAACTGGTAAATTTGAACCTGCTAGGCCATAACAATATCAAAGTGTACTGCTGGTGGAAGATTATCTTATAGGTTTAGAATGACATACAGTTCTGTCCTTGAGTTATTTCTTTAAAACTTGAGATTTACTGTGCATTTGGGACAGATGGACTTTGTTACAACAATTCACTTCTTGTCATACTATTTGAGCTATAAGAGCTTATATGGTCACATAAGAATAATCCAGCCCAATTTATTGATCTATCTAAGGTGAAGGCTATAAGTCTTAAACCACAAGGATAAAGTTGGAGTAGTTAGTTTATAGAGTAAGCCACTAAAGATTGAAACCCTATAATTTGACTTTTCTGTTCCTTGCATCAAATGCACTTTTCATTCTTGGCCTTTGTCTGTCATATCTTCTATGGTGAAGAAGTTTTTCAACATTCATCCATATGCACATACATATTTTTTGAGATCACCTCAATGATAAAATCCTGACCATACATGGAAATTGCCTAAAGAACAAAGGTGGCAAAAAACAAAGCAAAAGTGAGGTAGGTCTTCATCAGACATTGTTGATGAACAAAAAGTAGAAATTGTAATTAGGTTTAAGTTCCTTCATTAGTTTTGGTTCGAATGCTAATAAGCACCTATAATTACATGGATATGACAAAGCACCATCCTTAAGGAGAGAAGCTTTCTCCTTTGTAGTAAGTTATTGATTGGAACACCTTCTTGAATTCTAGAAAAGCTATTTTATTCAGTCATGAGGATTTATGAGGCCTACAGAACCACAACTAGATCTCTGCATGGGATGCTAAAGAACTTGCTTCATCAGTCAACAAGACTATTAAATGCCTGCTCTGTGTCACGTATCCTGCTGGGAGCTATGACTATATAGAACAGCCCCTGCCCTCCAAAGACCTGCACTTGAATGGGGGAGATAACGTGCTTATATGAAGATATATCCAAAGCACATTCAAGGTCCCACTGAGGGGAGGGCAAGACACAAATCCAGGGAGAACCAAGAAAGATTTCATGTAAAGGTAGCTTGGGAGCCAAGTCATAAAAGAAACCTGGGCTCCTGAGAGGGAACGAGGAGGGAGTGTTAGCCTTGGTGTGGAGGACACCAGTCACAGAAAGAGAGCAGTAACTTCGTCTCTTGGGATGTTCTGGAGAAAAACCTGTTTTGAACTGTTTGAGATCCAGTAGTTGAAAATGTGGAATTGGAACTCAGCAGACTAAGACTGGATGTCTCAATCTGGGAGCCCTGCTAGGGCTGTAGACCAGACCTCTGACATAACTGGGGTAGAGTGCTCCTTGCGGAGGAAAATTCCTCTTCTCAGAGCTGGTTTTAGAGAATTGCTCTGAGGAAAGAGGGAGACTCAGGACCTTGCCCCAGGTGAACCATATGGTGTGTAATTGAGGTAGGACTTTCATCCAGATTTTCCTGGCTCTGAAACCAGTTCTCTATCCACTCCCCAATGCTGTCTCTGGCATCTCTGCATAGAGATGATCATCAAACCTGGGAGAGCCAGTGAGGTCACCAAGTGTGAGAGACCAGAGGATGAGCCAGTAAGAGATTGAATGAGCAGAATCTCAGAACTGGAGGGGCCTCAGAGACCTTAGTCTGAACCAACCCCTGTCTGAACAGACTCTTCTAAGGAATCATTCAGACTTGACTTGAAGTCCTGTAATGCAGGAGAAACAGCTTGTATTGATGCAGCTCATTCCCCTTTTGTAAAATGTAGGGGAAAGTTTTTTTATATCCATCCTAAATTTGCCTTTAAAATGTCAACCCCTTGTTCTTAGGTGGGCCTCTGAGGCCCAAAGCATTCCAAATCTGGTTTCCCCTTCCAAGTAATCGACCTTAATGATTTTTTAAAGCCAACCATCAGATCTCCCTAAATCTTTTTTAGTCCAGGCTGAAACATCTCCAATTCCTTAAATCAAACCTCCTCACATGGTATGATCTCAAGACCCTTCACTGTCCAAATTTCTCTCATTTGGATACTCTTCTTTCTCTTTCTTTGAAAGGTAACACCCAGAATAAACACAGTACTCAGATGTCATATAACCAGGACTGTGCACAGTGTGACAGCCCCTTCAGAATTCTGAAATCTGCCACTCTTTTATGTTGTTGAAGATCACATTAGCTTTTCTTGGCTGTCATATCACACTGTTGATTTTAATTGAATTTACCATCTATTAAATTTCCAAAATTCTCCAGAGGAACTGTTAGCTAGTCTCATATTTTACATGGGAAATCAACTTTTTGAACTCACCTGTAAAATTTTATATTTATATTCATTAAATTTCATCATACTAGATTTGACTCAGTGTTAAATCCTGTTGAGATACTTCTGTGTCTTGATTTACCATCCAGGCTGTGAACTGTCCCAAATTTGTAGTTTCTAAATATCTGATAAGCATGCCATCTGTGCCCTTATTCAGGTGATAGGTAAAAAATGTTAAGCAACACAAGGGCAAGCACAGATCCCTCGAGTACTTCATGAAGACCTTCTTCCAGTCAAATGATTTGTGACTGTTCTTTGGGTCCAGTCATTCTTCTTGTTGTTCAATCATTTTAGTCGTGTCTGACTCTTCATGACCTCATTTTTTTTTTTTTTTTTTTTTTTTAGTGATTTGCCATTTCTTTCTCCAGGTCATTTTTACAGATGCAGAAACTGAGGCAAAAAGGGTTAAGTGACTTGCCTAGGGTCACCCAGCTAGTTTCTCAGGCTGGATTTGAACTTAGGGTCTTCTTGAATCTAGGCCTGGCATTCTATCCACTTCACCACCTAGTCTCCATTCAGCCAGTTCCAAATCCACTTAACCATTTGGATAGACCACACCTGTTCATCGTTTCCTCAACATGTGACACTGCCAGATTTTTTGCTAAAGTGTAGGCAAACTCTACAAATTTCCCCTCATCTCCTAGTGTCACAACACTATCTTAAAGAAAATGAAGCTAGTTTTTCAGGAGCTGCCTTTGAGGAACTTTGGCAAGCTGACTTTTTTCTGATTCCCTCTTCTATTTCTAAATGTTCACTTAATAGCTCTTGTTTTTTAGAATTTTTGAGGAATCTAACTCAAGTTATTGGTTATTTTGCAGGTTCTCTTTCTTGAAAATTAAGTGAACATTTGCCCTTCTTTCAGTCTTGTAGTACTTCTCTCTCTGGGTTCTTTCAGAAGTCCCTGACTCTCCCTGGCTCTGAGAAGCCTGGAATGAGGTTTGTCTGGGTCTTGCTTCAGAATCATCAGAGGCAGTCAGGTGTTCTTCTCTCTCTCGACTTTTTTTGGCTATTTATAGTCTGTTTTTTTTTTTTTTTTTTTTTTTTTGGTTTTTGCTAGGCATTGGGGTTAAGTGGCTTGCCCAAGGCCACACAGCTAGGTAATTATTAAGTGTCTGAGATCGGATTTGAACCCAGGTACTCCTGACTCCAGGGCCGGTGCTCTATCCATTGCACCACCTAGCCACCCCAAGTCTGTCCTTTTATAAAATAAAAGTGGACCTTCTGCCTTTTAAAAAAACTTTGGTATTACACAATTCATGCCAAGTATGAGATCAACCCCTTACTTGAGTCTTTTTTTTTTTTTTTACCCAATATGAGTTTTTTAAATCTTTAATTTTGTTGTTCTTAGCATTTCTGGACATCATGAGTTCATGCCAAGCTTTAGCATTCCTACTACAAATTTGACAGGATTGTACCACAATTTTAAATGGATTCTCTATGACCTGCCCTTCTTTCCATCTTTTGTTTGTCTTTTAAATTGGTCTCTTTAGACAGCTCCTTCTTTTTTCTTCTCCTTTGAAATAATTCTCCTAATATCTTCAGAGTTTCATTCTCAAAAGCTTGCTATCTGTCTGGGCTAACTTCCTATGGGGAATTTTAGTCGATAGGACCTGATCTACCCATCTTCTGAATTTTGTTCTCCAGAGTCCAGGGTACCAGCTTTCTTCTCCTCTTTTATTGGCCCTTCTAGAATGGAAGCATCACCAATTTAGCACCAGATCCTTTTTCTCTGTAAGGCTCAGCTCTGGGATAGCAATTTGCTTTTCTTGCTTCTAACTTTCATTCCAGTTGGGCCACAGAGGATGTTATTTTTTGTTAATTTTGTGGTTTTTTTTTTAATCAGGGGAGGGAGGTAATGACCCAGCTTTGTCTACATCTAGGTAGTTTGTTTAGGAACCCTTGGTTCTGGGCTCTCTTTCTTGTTCCGTTCCTGCTTCTGCTGCTGGTTCTACCTGAGCTTCCAAGAGAGGAATCAGCTTTTTTCTTGTACCTGGTTCCCACTTTCAATTCAGGTCAATTGCATCTTTAGTCTTGTTTCTGATAAAATGCAAATAAACTCTTTGTACAGTGGGTATATAATAAATGTTTGTTGAATTGAATTGAATTGCTCCCCTTTCACTGATCATCGGTAATGATAATAATAATTATATAAAATTTAAATATTTAAAGTTTGCAAGCACTTTAAGACATTTTATTTGAACCTCTCAGAAACTCCATTATTATCTATTTTATAGCTGAGAAATCACTTCCCTTTTCAAGAAATTTCACTGAATTCCCTACTTCCTGCAGAATAAAATACAAATTCTTCTGTCATATCAAGTTCTTCACAATCTAGCTCTACACAAAGGCATTAGACATACAGTCTGTCCTTGGAGCCCAAACCAGTCTAAACCGTATCCTGTAAATATTTAACAAAATAAATAAAAATACAATAAAATGTGGATCATGTTAATATACTATTATCTAAGTCAGTCTGAGGCCCATAGGATCCTTGTGTACAGTTGGTTCAACTCCCCTGCTGTGGGCCATCTTTCCAGGGGATGACAAGTGACTCCCCCCCATTGTAAGCAACATTGGCTGTTTTTTGTCCACTTTGATACAACCTTGCATGGGCTGTTGTCCAAGACTGGGATGCGCTTTCTCCTCTGCCACCTCTTGGAATGTCTAGCTCCCTTAAAGATTTAACTTAGCTCTTCCAAGAAGTGTATATCGTATACTCACTTATTTGTATCTTCTCACTTGGCATTTTGTGTTGGTTTTCCAGTCTGTGGTCCCACAAGACCTCAGAACTAGTTCTGGATGTCCTTCTCAGGGGAGTGCGTATGTCTTTATTTTCCCACCCTTTTCAGTTTCAGTAATCATAGACATTTGTATGTTCTCAGCTCAGGACCCTGGAATCTCTCCCAGCCAGAGCCTGTGTGCAGAAGGCTCCAAAACCCTCACCTCGGGCTCCCTGTCTGAAAGCGGAGTGGGACCTGTTGAGGCATGCTGCTTGGTAATCCTGGCAACAGAGAACAAAGTAAGCTGGGAGCGAGAAGGAGGACCTCCCTCGGCCCCTCCCTGAGACGTGGACAGTCATCATTAGAAAGGTCTATCCCAGGGCGCCCTATTGAGCGCTTGGCTATCCTCTTTCCTGTCTCAGACCTGTGTGTCTTGTCCATTGTGGGCTGGAGGATGCAGCCGCCTTCTCCAGGGGTCTGCCTGATCATATCCCATACTAACTCATTGAAAGGGAAGACTGTGTAAAAGGAGAGAAGCAGCTTTATTCAGGAAGCTCTCCATTTAGTCAGTGACTTTTCTGGCAGACTCTGAGATAAGGGAGATGCCATATTACTTTTTCTGAAAACCTAAGACTATTTTGCCCCCTTGTGACTTGTATGCATTCTTTCCTTTTTTTTTTTTTCTTATTTTTCTTTTTCATCCCTTCTACCTCCCTACACTTTTCCTTCTCTTGCCTGTGATGTAGAAGGAAAAGGCTGGAAGTCTAAAAATCTAAATTCTGATCCCTACAACTAGCTGACCTCAAGCAAGTCACTAAACCATTCCATTCTTCCATTTTCATATCATAAGAGGGAGGAGAATGACTACCCTCTCTTTTTCTAAAACTGGGTTGTTGCAATGACCAGATGGGAGGAGATTAAGGTGCTTTTGCAAATGTCTATTTTGCAAATTACTATTTTCAGCAAGGTGATGATGGGATGAGTAGTGGACTATCAGGGTTGTTGTTTTGAGGAGAGCTTAGTTCTAAACCAAACCAGTCCCTTCCTTCAAACTTCCTGGCTCAGGGCTTTATCCTCCACAATGCTGGGGGAAATTCAGTCTTTAGTTTAAGCCTAAGGTGGAGTGTGATTTGATTCCTACTCACAGTGACCCCTGCCGGCCGCCAAAGCCTGAAAAATACAACAGAGCTACTGAAAGCCAGAGTTTCTGATGAAAAATCAAATCAACTTAGCACATTTATTAACGAGTCCTACAGAGAAGGATAAAGCATGATTCTCATCCTAAGGGAGTTAGCAATCTAACGGTCAATGAGACATAAAAATGTGAAAAGTGTGAAATGGCAATAAAAAATTCAAGAAGTTTAAAACATTAGTAGGTGAGTTATCAGAAAACAGATTAATCAGACAACTATTATGTTGATGTTAATCTACACGAGCATAGCCCTTTAGGAAGGCTGCCTTTAGGAGGTAACAAAAGAGCTGCTCCAAAAGTAGTGGGCAGGATTAGGAGGAGAAGGTGGGCAACCAGATTTATGAACAAACCGTGTAAAGCTCAGTTAACAGAAGGGGTATTCAGAGAACAGTAAGCATATCTGTTTGGCTGGAATGGAGAGAGGGAATTGGAAAGGTGTATTAAGGCCAGGCTAGAGAAGGCCTTGAATGTCAGACCTGAAGGCACCTGGGGGGAAGCAAGGCCATGGCAGAATCAAAGTAGTATGTGAATTAGGCTGGTAGCCAAGCAGACATCACTTCCCATTGTCTGCATGTGGTATGCAGCCTGTTTCACTATCTAGAAATTGGGAAGGGGGTGGTTTGGGAAAAAAAGCCAAATGAAGTAACTCTCCCTGCCCTGGTTCTAGGTGGCTGCAGAAGAACTCTGCTCCCTGCTCAGCCAGGTCTTCCAGATTGTTTACACAGAGTCCACCATAGACTTCTTAGACCGAGCAATATTTGATGGGGCCTCCACACCCACACGCCAACTCTCCCTGCACAGCGGTAAGTAGCAGTGGGGTCTGAAAACTGCCATTGGATTTTTCTGTTTTGAGGACTTTTCATTGTGACTGGGACTTGACTGTTGTAAATGAGTCTTCCCTATTCCCATTCAGACCCTGAAACTACCTGTTTTAGCACTTCACAAGATTGACCCTCTATTATTGATCTCTGGTTTGTTGAATGAAGGACACTAGCTAAAGAGAAGCAAGACTATCTGATTGTGTTTCTTAAGGAAACACTCTTAGCCTGGTGGGATTCATCAAGCCTATTCAGGAACTTGAGTTGAAAGAATGAATGGCACTTACCCTAGAGATACAGAGACAAAGGGATACAGCTCTTCACAGTAGAAGTCTTCCCTCAGAAGGCTGGGAGGCAGGGGGTTATCTCTCCCATTCTGGCAGCAATTGTCCCTGTATTGTTCTGATGATTGCTCTCTGTCTGGGGATACACAGCTAGGAGGATTTGCCTACCAGGGGCTGAGCCCTCCTCTCATTCTCCCTCCTTTCTCAAAGTGTTCTTTACCAGTCTCACACTCTTAGCCAGACCACTAGACAGCCTCCTAGATGATTAGGTGCCAAGGTACTAGGTGATAGAAATGAAGTACAGCTTCAACTCTGTTGACAAGCATTCACTTTGTTTCTACTTCATAAAAAAGTTGTAGGGGGGGTCGGCTAGGTGGCTCAGTGGATAGAGCACCAGCCCTGGAGTCAGGAGTACCTGAGTTCAAATCCGGCCTCAGACACTTAATAATTACTTAGCTGTGTGGCCTTGGACAAGCCACTTAACCCCATTTGCCTTGCAAAAATCCTAAAAAAAAGTTGTAGGATGTACATTTCTATCCTTGAATTTTGGGGGGATGCTACCCAGGAAGGAGCTCACTGGGTCAAAAGACATGAACAGTATAGAGAGTTTTCCTGCATCATCACAAATTGTTTTTTAGAATGGTTGGACTAAATCTCAACTCCGTCAGGAATCATCTTTACCAACTTGGTAAGGGTGAGGTGAAATCTTAAGAGTTTTTTTATTTAAATTTTTCTTACTATTAGTGATTTGGAACTTTTTTCATATGATCCTGAATTTTACTTTTGAAAATTCTCTATCTTATGACAACTAATCTACTGGGGAATGATTCAGTCTTGTATTTATATGACTTATTTACATAGATTGAATGTCAGACTTTTTTCCAAGATCTTTAATGCAAAGGTATTTTCCCCCTCACTCAATATTATATTTTCATTCTGTTTATTCTGGTGGTATTGATTTTGTTAGTAAAAAAAAAAAATTTTTTTAAAGAAACCTTATACAGTAAAAACCGAGTGTTTTGTTTTTATAATTGTAGTTTGGTTATTAATTTGTTTGTGTGATGTGATGTTTTATAATCAGATCACTTAATCATTTAGATTATGTTACATGATACCTATCTGATTTCATTTTCTGCCACGTTCCCTTCCATTTTTCCCATCATTTATTGTTGAATAGTACCACAGTAATTAGATTTCTTGGTTTTATTAAATATTGTGTTATTGAGGTCATTACTGGATCTATCTAGTGTATTGGATTAATTATTTCAGGGCTGTCATCTAGAGGGGAAAAGATAGAAGGAAATGTAGAGTCAGTGTAAGATCAAGATATCTATCTTTTATTGAATTAGCAAAAAACAAGGGGTCTCTTGGAATTTCTTCAAGGAAGTTCAAGATTTCTGACCTATTTTCCTTCTCCAAATGCCAGGAAGCTATAAAAAACTAGAGCTTTGTTTTTATTTTTATTGTTTTCATATAAATTGGTAACTTACCAAGAGGACTTAGGACTTAAAAATTCTGAACTCTGATTTAGTTTTCATTCTGAATTACTGATATTCCTGAATTCTGAGATCACTGAAATTCCTAATAAGGTAATTTTTAGTGAATTTCTTCCCTTTGTCCAAATTCTTTTATAACTTTATCTTAGCCTTTCTCCTCAAATTCACTCATGTTTCCATACATACATACATACATTGTTCATGCTGTTTCTCCTACCCATACTCTATGTCCCTTTACTGAAGTTCCAATCAAGAGAGAGCTCAGCTCTCCTTGAAGTTTAACCCGGTTATTATTATCTGTGATATTTTTTCTGGTTGCCAAGCAATAGATACGCTGAGGACATAAATACAAAAGTGAAAGGGTCCCTGCCCTCCAGCAGCTTCTGTTTTGTCATGTTCACATAAGAATATGTTTGGAATAAATAGGGCGGCTAGGTGGCGAAGTGGATAGAGCACTGGCC
This sequence comes from Macrotis lagotis, assembly GCF_037893015.1. Lineage (NCBI taxonomy): Eukaryota > Metazoa > Chordata > Mammalia > Peramelemorphia > Peramelidae > Macrotis > Macrotis lagotis. Next base: position 111,723,578 of record NC_133665.1, read on the forward strand.
TTGGAGTCAGGAGTACCTGAGTTCAAATGCGGCCTCAGGCACTTAATAATTACCTAGCTGTGTGGCCTTGGGCAAGCTACTTAACCCCGTTTGCCTTGCAAAAACTTTAAAAAAAAATAGATGGAAGGTAATTATGAAAAGGAGGATACTTTTCAGGGAGTCTTCAGGAAAACTTAGAGATTTTAAGAGGAAAAAGCAAGGTAGGAGGACATTCTCAGAATGGAAATAAAGTGTGAGGTCTGAGAAACAGTAAGAAGAATATGAAGAAGACTTATTTATAAGAGTGAAAATGTAGCTAGTGCTCTATTGGTGAAGTTGTGAACTGGTCCAACCATTTTGGAGAACAATCTGGAATTACAGTCAAAGGGCTAGAAAACTGTGTTGTATATCCTTTGACCCACAATACCACTTACTAGACCTGTATCCCACAGAGATCAAAGGAAAAGATAAATGTGCAAAAATATTTATAGTTTGCAGGGGTCCAGCCACCGCGAGGTCCTTTGAACCTGACAGGAGGGATAGAGTTGGCGAAATGAGTTGAGTCAACAAGGGGGTAAAGGCAGGAGCAGGTTGACTGACTGTCAGCTGTTTGGATTTATTTTTATAGTCTCGAAATCATGTATGTTTCAAGCAAGCTAAGATCATTTCCTTGGTTACCAAAGTGTACAATTTTCATCATCAATCATATAATTCATGTGGTTACAAATTTTAATCATGTGATTACAAGTTTAATTAATAATCATATAGTTAATTGATTTCTTATCCCTACTCAAAACATGATGACCTCAACCTGTCTGTTACCTTATTTATTACTACATTGTATAATTGTTAATTCATTTAAAGTTATTAATTAAGCAATTCTTTTAATGGAAAGTTTTTTATATTTTCTGTGTAAGTAATGTTTTTCGATACACTTCCTTAACAATCTATAGTGAGGATCTTTATGCTTGTCCACCCATCTGTTAACTCTTACAATAACCAATTTTTCTTTCTGGCCTTGTTGGTAGAAACAGTAGTTTCTGTGACTTTTTTATTCTTTCCCATGAAACTAAGGCTGCAGGAGTTCACATATTGGTCACCTGTACTAACTATTTTTCTCACCATCTTTTTCATATATTCTTGTGTATGGTGGGGGGGGCGAAACTATTAATTTCCCTGGAATTCTATCTGACCCATCTTGTATCTGTATTCCCTGTATATATTCTGACATTTCCTTGGAATTCCCAATGTTGGGTTTTCCAGAGATTTCATAATTTTGCAGCTTTTTGTATGCCTTAGGGAGAGGCAGTCCTGTTAAATTTGGACAGAGTTTACAATCTGTTTTATTCAAGGAATTTTTCTGAAATCCTTTATAGTCATTCCACTATTAGGGTGAGTTGGGGGGGAAATCTCTATATATATAGAAGAAGGAAATGTTTTTCTATCAGGCAGTGTGACTGCCTTGAGTCTTCTTGCTGCGACTGTGTCAAACAGCTTAGACACCCTGGCTCCCAACAATAGTTGCTTCTTTTGTGGTGGCACAGAACTAGAGATTGAGTGTATGCCCATCAATTGGGGAATGACTTGATAAGTTGTGATACATAATTGTGAAAGAATGCTATTGTGCTATCAGAAATAGTGAGTAGAATTGTTTCAGAAAACCCAGGGAGACTTATTTGAATTGATGCAAAGTGAAGTGAGCAGAACCTGAAGACCGTTCACAGTAACATCCATAATCCTGATCAATTGTGAAAGATTTAGCTACTCTAATCAAAATAGTGACCCAAGGGGCAGCTAGGTGGCACAGTGGATAGAGCACCAGCCCTGGAGTCAGGAGTACCTGAGTTCAAATTTGGCCTCAGACACTTAATAATTACCTAGCTGTGTGGCCTTGGGCAAGCCATTTAACCCCATTTGCTTTGCAAAAACCTAAAAAAAAAACCCCAAAACAAAACAGTGATCCAAGACAATTCCAAAGGAATCCATGATGAAAAATGCAATCCATCTCCAGAGAGAGACATCTGATGAATTCTGAGTACAGATTGAAGCATACTTTTTTCATTTTCTTTATTTTTCTTGTTCTTTTGTCAGTATGGCTATAATATGGAAATGTTTTGCATTGACTTCACATCATCAAAAGATATATTGCCCTCTCAATGGTTTGGAGAGGGGCTGTAGGAAAGGAGAGCTTAGAACTCAAATAGACACTCAATAAATATTTGTTGAAATCAGGTCAACAGAACTTTATTACCCATAGGCGCTTTGCTAGACCTAGAAGCTACAAAGCCAAAAATGAAATAGCCACTTCCAGGGAGCGATTAGGTGGTACAGTGGATAAAGCACTGGCCCTGGAGTCAGGAGTACCTGAGTTCAAATATGGCCTCAGACACTTAATAATTACCTAGCTGTGTGGCCTTGGACAATCCACTTAACCCCATTGCCTAGCAAAAAAAAAAAAGAAAAAAGAAATAAAATTTTAAAAAATAAAAAAAAAAGAAATAGCCACTTCCATCCAGGAGCTTACTTGCTTATAGTCTATTGGATGGGTTGGACATCCCATGTGTGCAGGTCAGTAGATTCAAGGTAGCAAGGAGGAAGAGAAAAGAAGAGATGGAGCCAGGACAGGCAGCCCAAAGATGGCCCACCAGTCTCTTTTGTCTTTACTGCTGTGTCTCCTTAGCATGAGGCATGAAGTATTCATTCATCTAGGACTTAGTGACAACTTGAAAAGTAGGTACTCACACTTGTCTTTAAAAGTTTATACTCACTTTCCTTGCAGATGACTCTTCTACAAAAGTGGACATGAAAGAAGCCTATGAAAGTGAAGCGAGCCCTTTGTGAGTAGATATTTTACCCTGAAACCTATTGTAGTGAAGTGAGATCAGGCCAAGACCATGTAGATATGGGGTGGCTATCTAGTGATAGCCATCTCACCCCATTTCCTTTCAGTTCAAGGTTGTTGCCTAAAACATTCTTCCTTTCCCAAACATTCTCCTGATACATTGTTGGTTGAATGAATGTAGGGGAGAATTTCACTAATAACCTACATCATGTGCAATCTTTCATGTCCAAAGAGGATCTCACTCATCTACTGTTATTAGGATATCTATACCTGTATCCAAGAGCAGAGATATCTTCTACCCAATCTGTCCCCACTCCTATATGCAGATTCTTATCAAAGGCACTATGGGCATTCAACCAGGAATGTACCTAACTGAATAGTTGTCTTTCCCTATCATCATCCTTAAAAGTTAGGCATGTCACAAAGCCCCTTATGTCTCTAGTGTATAGTCATTCCAACTCTTTGTGAATCCAAGGCTGCAGCTTATGAATAGCAATGATACCCTGAATGAAGTGCCCTTTGGGTTGACACAACTCACCAAGCTGCTGAGAAATAAGGCTCAGTGGTGTGTGACCCCTCCCTTGAGCCTTATGTCTCCATTTCTACCTGCTGGACACATCTATTTAGAGTCTCAGCAGCATTTCACGCTAACCACCTGCACAAAACTGACCTCAGCATCTGATGTGCAGAGCCTGCCCTTCTTCCCAAATTCCTTGTGCATTTATCAGAACCCTTCACCTAGTCATGCAGCTGCATATGTCACCTGCGCCTCTTCCCTCCCCCTTGTCCCCATCACCAGTGAGTTGTTGTACATACAAATAATTATAATTCAAGGTAAATCAAAAAGGGAGAACTGACTACTAGGGGACAGCAAAAGGAAGTGACAAAGAAAGCAAGAATTCTGAGAGGCAGAGCCAAGGAGGCAGAAGATGGAGGGGAGAGCTGGGGAAAGAACAAATTGTCTGTTTTAATTGGAACATAGATTGTTTATGAAAGGTAGCAGGGGGGCGGTTAGGTGGCATAGTGGATAAAGCACCAGCCCTGGAGTCAGGAGTACCTGGGTTCAAATGTGGTCTCAGACACTTAATAATTACCTAGCTGTGTGGCCCTAGGCAAGTCACTTAACCCCATTTGCCTTACAAAAACCTTTAAAAAAAAGGTAGCAGGAAGAATTCAGTCTAAAAAGGTAAGTAGATCCAGATTGTAGAGGGTGTTAAGGGCCAGGCAAAGGAGTTGTCTTTGTGTCTCTTAGACAATGGGAGCTCCATTTTTGAACATGGTCAGACCTGTCTTTGGGCCAGAAGATGGTGAGGATCTGAATGGGCTGGCTGTGGCCACATGCTGGAGAGGAGAGCATTGATGCCAAAGTGGGAACACAGCCCAAAGGCTTGGCTTCCACAGTTGTCCTCTTCAAACCCAAGTTCTCTTTCTGGGGTTTAAGGCTGTCCCAGGATGACTCCCTTCTTATTTTTACTCAGCCCTTCTTCACACATCCATTCCAGCCATGCTAGGCACCCTGCTCTTGCCCAGCCTCACCCTTGCCCTCTTCATCCTCAGGGCATTCACCTAGACCATTCCCCCATGCTGGCAATGAGCTCCTGCTTCTCTGCCTGGTGACACCTTCCTTCTTTCAAGGCCCAGAGCAGCTGCCTACTTCCTCTCTGCAATCCTACACAGGAATATTCATAGCTTAGTTTTGCTTACCTAACTTTTTTCACGTTTCTAACTGAAGGCTCTGACACAGTGCCTTTCAAAGGACTTTAATAAATGTTTGTGGAGTTTAATCAGCTCATTAAACACCAACCTGCTCACATACTTATATTCTTACTGTTTCAGCTTGTTTTTGAAATTGCCAGATACAGGTGGCACCTCATCCTCTTCCTTCACACAGCCGTCTCCTCACATCAAAACAGTCAGCGAGAGTGAACTGAGCACCACAGCCTCTGAACTCCTGCAGGATTACATGATGACGGTGGGCTGTCCTCCTCCCCATTTACTGCTTCCCAGTGCTCCCCAGGGCAGCCTGGCTAATGCTTTATCACCCTGGAGTTCAGATAGAAGATGCAATCAAAGTAAACACTGGGAGTGTCAAAAGGAAGCTTAAAGCCCTCATTGGTCTTGTCTTCTGAGATGCAGGGCCCAGGGGTTAGGGTGTGAGATGCTCCAAGCTCGGATATTATGGGCCCTGGAACTTCAGAGAGCAGAGCTTCTTCACAGAGGGCATTGTGGGATAACTTGAAGGATGGGAAACAGAGTTAATAAAAAAAGTAGATAAAATTAGCTAGAACAAACACTGCACATGAGAAGGCTTTTATTCTGAAGCCCACTCCCCTATGACAACTGAAGCAGGGTCCTTGCCCCTTTTTAATGTAAGGGTAAAATGGTTACTTAGGGCAAGTACCCAGTCATTCCCTAGATTGCTTATTTCATTCATTTTACTAATCAATTAATGAGAAACCATATGTATTGGGGGGGGGGGGAGTGGGGTAGAGGGAACTGGAGGGACTGGTCACATTTTGGCATTTCAGTATTTGTAAGGCTCGTCTACCTGTCAGTTTATAGTTGATCAGGGAAGTCTGAGGTCTTGGTATTGACTTTTATCTGAAGATTCAAAGAAGCCGGCCTCTCAGGGCTTGGTGGATGGCTTGTCACCTCTCCCACTCCTAACTCTCACTTTACTTCTTTACTCAGCATGCTGAAAGAAAAACAGACATTGAAAGATTTCTTCTCCCAAAGACATATAATGCAGGCATCAAAAGCAGGAACTAAGGATAGAAAAATCATGGTTGTTTTGATACAAGATTAAAGGGAAATAGCAGTGAATACAGAAACAATATGTTGAGAATTTAATAATACCTAAATTACCCATTAATTTCTCCTTTTTCCATGGTTGATCTTGGGCAGTATCTTCTGTGGATCTCAAATTCCTCCTGATCTAGATCTATGTGCCTATGATTCTGAGAACCTTTTCTGTTAGCAAGTACCCCAAACTCATTTCTTTTGACTTGTGTGTTCTCACTATTTTTTTTTATAGAAATAATTGGTCATTCTCATTGGTCCTGATAAAAATTCCAATACCTCCTACAAAATGATTCACTCAAATGGGAAGCCAAGCCTCTGGCATTCTCCAGCTCTGCTGTGAAGCAAGGCCCCTGTCCTGGGGTCCTACTTGGTTAGCCAACGAAACTTTGAGGCATAAGAAAGGGGGCTAGAGAAATTGGCGCCATCCCCTGCCAGAAAAGGGGGAGAACACTTAGGAACAACTTTGCAGTGACAGGAGTGAATGAAAAAACATGTGCTTAACACTTGGTCCAAATTTGGGAGCTTTTGCCTCTTTAATTGCCATATTTTGTCCTGGTCTGACAGTGACCCAGATTTTCCTTTGGTCTCTTGCTGCAGTTTACAAATAGTACAGTTATGAGGTGAGGAAAAAGGGAGAGGAAAATTGGGGTCATTCTTGAGACATTCTGAGGCTCTGGGCCACAAGTTCAGTTCTTTCTCTGATAAAAAGTGTACAGAACTTGAATGATGTCAGACCTAAAGTTGCCTCTTCTTTGCTTCATAATCCACTTGGCAGAAGGTTTTTCTTCATTTCCAAACTTATCCCTAATGGTCACAGTGTTGGCAAGGGTTCCAGGGATGCTTAATTGGTGGATCACAAGTATGGTTCCTTCTCTCACATGATAATAATGGCGCTGGTCTTTGGTTATCTTCTCTTGATAGCTGAGAACCAAGTTGTCATCCCAGGAGATCCAACAGTTTGCCATGCTGCTGCATGAGTACCGCAACGGGGCCTCCATTCATGAGTTCTGCATCAACCTGCGGCAACTTTATGGAGACAGCAGGAAGTTCCTGTTGCTAGGTAAGCTGGAAAGATAGAGAGAGAGAGAGAGAGAGAGAGAGAGAGAGAGAGAGAGAGAGAGAGAGAGAGTGTGTGTGTGTGTTCTCATGGCCCTGCCTAGCCTTATTCAAAGAAGCAAGAAAGTTGGTCATTGAGCCATGAATTTTTCAGCATTAGCAATTCATGAAAAGGCTTCAGAGGTTGCAAAGAGGAAGCTTCTTGGGGGGCTATGGAGATTGTAACTCAATCCAACATGTGTCTATTTTTTCTCTTAACCAGTCTTGGCGATGGGATAGAATCACTTCTGTGGGATGAGGGTCCCTGTAGCTAAGCCTGGGAAATGTCTTGAACCTCCTTTGTGGGGCCAGCTGTCTTCAAAATGGGTGAAAACAAAGGCAGAAAATCCTCCCTGGACTTGGCAATATATTTTCCTCCCAAACTCAAAAGATGCTTTTCATTTCTTTAACACTTTTAACTTTCCAAACATATTTTTTCATTTAGTCTCCATAACACTTCTAGGAGGGACTCAGGGTAGACATCTAATAACCTACTTTATAGATGAGAAAACTGAGGCTCAGAGACTTGAGTGTGGCTGAAGGCCACAGAGTTCATCTTTTTTCTGATTAGGTTTGAAAGCTATCTGCATCTCAGAACTCTCAACCTGCTCTTTCTACTGATTTGTCTCAAAGAATATTATTATGACATAATATTTGACTTCAGATAGGATTGCCTCCCCAAACCATGCTATTTTGTAATCAAGTCATGGTCAGATTGGTCCAGTTATTTGTTACTGTTTCTCAGTAGTTAGAAATTAACGTCTTTCAGTAGAAATAAGAAGTATTGCTCCAGATTTGAAGCCTTAGGCTTGAGTCCCAGTCCCACCACTTACAAATTCAGTAATAATCCTGTGCAAGTCACTTAATCTCTCCTTTTCCTATCCTGTGAAATGGAGATATACTGGAGAGGGACTTAACGACTGACTGCCCATCTAGTCCCAAGAGCCTTGCTAAGTTCAGCAAGGTTCATCTCCAGAGGTTAGTCACTGGCAACCATCGCCATCTCACAGAGCCAAGCACAGTCTGCTGGAGAGCAGTGGAAAGCACATCCCTCAGCTCCATGGAGTGTGGGAGAGTCACTGCTAGTGGGACTGCCCAGATGCATTCAGAGACATGGGCCTCTGACATCTCAGGGGTAGGGCAGTAGCCAGTGGCAGAGGGGTGAGTTCCCCAAGCCAGAGGATGGCTCCAGTCAGTAAAGCTATACATGTGAGCACTCTCAGGCTTGGCACCCTCCATTGGTTTTCTTCCAAGTGTATATTGGGGGGGGGTGATGGGATTCTTTGCCCCACTCTAGTCTCACCAATTCTAGCCTGACGTTTTGATTGGGGTCCAAGGCTCCCCAGACCACATCCTCTGTCAGACATCTGGGGCATTTCCAGTGACATGTACCAGTAAGAGGGCATCTCCACACTTTGAAGATGTTTGACTTTTATCAAGATCACCCCTCCTCCCAGAAGCTTCTCCCACTCCCCTGGCCTAGGTTCTTTCTTGGAACTCTTATGGCATGTGTAGTCTGAATTGTCTTGATTATTATATGTTGTTTATTGTGCTTTATTTCTTCATGATGTCACCTCCCTTCTCCCCAATACTTAACATATGATTGATCGCACAGTAGGCACAATAAATAGCTCTTGAATTAAATTACCAGAACTGTCCTGGAAGGCCACAGAGATAGCCCTAAATCTTATTTCTATAGAATGGAAAAAGTAGACCCTACAAGGGAAGTCAACCCCCAGAAATGGGTTGGTAATGAAGACAGTCTTGCAGGAACTGACCAACCAAGGAGTCCGAGCCACCTAGATGAGCTGAAGGAGCACCTTGATCAGACACATAAGAGGGCCTGAAATAGGCATTGTCTTTCAAATGTTAAATGGCCACTTTATTAAGTATTCTCACTTAAGGTAACCTTCCCTGTTAACATTTAAATTTTATCCATTTTTCACATTTTGATTTTCACTCAACTGTTGGAGAACCATCGACTTTTTAAAGTGAGGTAGGCCCATAATCATTTCAGTGGTCAAACTACTGTTTTAACCATCAGAGGGAGCTCTTGCTCCCCTAACACAATAGAAACACTGGAACTGCAACTTGAGTCCTAAAAATAAAGTATCTAATCAGGTCAGAACCTCCCCTTTGCAGATGTCATGCATCTTGCAAACTTAGGTAATAGACTGTCGCAGCTCACCTGGGAAAAGGGCTGATGGTCTGTCTCTGTGTCCTTGCTCTGTGATTTGTAGAATCTCCAGGAAGTCTGGCAGCCAGGGGAATACACAGGCCCCCTCCCTGACTAGTTCTGAACCCAGGTCAAGGCTGTGGCTGTGGTTGCAGGGTGGGGACAGCAAGGGCTTAGGCCAAGGCCAGACTTGACTTCTTGCTAGAAGTTACCTAACAGAGGATGCTTGGTGGAGTGCAGTAGGAGATTGTGGCCACCACAGCAGCCAGCTCCGCTCCTCACTCATCTGGGAAACAGGACTCAATTAATGGAGAACTGAGACCCTAAAGCTGAGTCCAGGCCAGAGTCATTCCTTCTTTAGGCCTTAAAATGAGGATCAATTTTATCAAGATGTTGAAAACTATTAGTAATATTTTGCCTCAGATATAAGATTTCTCTTCCAGAAACCCAAAGTAAAAGAGTCCATCATCAATAGCCAGGTTTTTGTTTGTTTGTTTGTTTGTTTGTTTTTGCAATAATGAAAGGGTTTGGGCTACAGACCCTGGATCCTCTATCCAGGGGTCCCTACCTCCATAAGACAATATGCTCATCTATGGAAAGGGCATGATCTACCGGACTGAGAATCAAGAGACCTGGGTTCAGATTCCAGCTCCAGCACCTTCTAGCTCTATGACTCTGGTATAAAAATGAGAATAAGGACACTGGGACTATCTCACTGGACATGTATAAGGAAACTCTTTGTAAATTATCCAGGATTATTTAGAGAGAAGTAGCAGTTATCCAGGTCTTTGGAGGGAAGGCTGTATATGACTGCACAAACACCCTTACATGTTGCTAAATTAAAGATTTAACTCTTTGCTGGGCCTCAGTTTCATTGTCTATAAGATGAGTGTGTTGGATTGGGTAAGCTTCCAACTCTAAATCCTATGAATTCTGCTTTTCTGCAGAAGCCCTTCTATCTTATCCTTGTTCCTCTCCTCCCTCCACACCCCCAAGTCACAAGCCTTAGGTCATAGGGTCATAGAATTATGATTATTTTCCACTCTGTCCTAGTGTTCAGTCCTCCCTGGGTGTATCTTTCTTACAGTATGAGAGATGGAATAGATGCCCTGGGGTACAAGTCCTGAAATGTCGGTGGTTGTTATCCTTCCTTCCCATCTTCCCCATTACATTCTGTCCATTCTCTGCCAGGTCTGAGGCCTTTCATCCCAGAAAAAGACAACCAACACTTTGAAAACTTTCTGGAGACTATTGGAGTAAAGGATGGCCGGGGCATCATCACCGATAGTTTTGGAAGGTACCGGCGGGCCATGAGCACCACGTCCAACTCAACCACCAATGGGAATGGGGCTGCGGGTAGCTCAGATGACCAGTCTGCCCCATCAGAAGGGGACGAGTGGGACCGCATGATCTCTGATATCAGCAATGACATCGAGGCCCTTGGCTGCAGCATGGACCAGGACTCTTCATGAGAAAAGGCTGGAGTGGGGGGGCAAGAAGCCATTCATAAGGCCTACCAGGGCCATCCCCTCCTGCTGGCTCCCCCTCTCTAGCAGCTGTCATCCCAGGCCTTCCTCAGAAAAGGTTCTAGGGGATCAACCCTGAAGCAGGATGGTGTCATTAGAGAGCCTGGGTGTGCTGGGACCCTTCTACTGTGAAGAAATGAATGTGTAGGAAGGGGAGTGGTAAGGGGCCAGGAATGGAGGGGAGCTTCACAATTGTCCAAACTGTGGGAGTGTGTCGACCTCGGTCTGACAGAAGGATGGGGGAAGGAGCTGACTCGGTCAAGAGGTCGCTCCCTTCAGCTCCCCTGGGCAGTTTACAGTTTTGCACATGATGTTCCTGTTGTAACTCTCAGAGACCTTTTTTGAAAAAATGAAGTTTATCACAATGTGAATAATTTAAATCTCTTGTTGTCAGACACATTTGTAGTCTAAGTGGGGAGGCTGTTTGCTGAGAGAAGTACCTATTAGGTGGTAGTAGGCATTTCCCATTTGAAGTGGTAGCCCAGGGATGTTGAAGTCATCTGGGGAGTTCTCACTGCCTGGGTCCCCAATGGTCCACAGCCCTGATACAGTCCTATGGACCGGATTGGGGAGAGTGCCGGGATCTCTGTTCCCTAAGACTGTCCTGCTTAGGAGAAACCTATTCCTGGAGAATAGGTTTGGTTGGGTCTGGAGAAGCCAGAGAGGCCAGGAAGGGGCTAGTGTGGGTGGTCTCCAGTACCTGCAGCTTAGTTCCCTGGACACCCTGCTGCTTCCTGAAGTGAGCAGGGGGCAGGAGGGATGGTAGGGGGAGACAGCTCTTCCCAAAGCCTTAGGAAGTTGTGGATTTCAGTGTAAGGACCTCCCCGTGGCTGGCTTGTTCTGGTTTTTCCTTCTTAGAGCTGGGGATGAGATTGCAGCAGTCCCATAGGATCAGGGGGTCAGGGTTCTCTAAGGGACAAGTAATAGTAAGAAGTGGAAGACCAAGTCATGTTCAGTTAACTGGGAGGCTTAACCTTTGCATGAGGTATATAATATAATGTACATGTAGTGTAAATATACTCTTATAAATACACTTATTTTTTTAATCCATATGCCATACTGATGCTGGCTTGGGAAGCCAGTGTTCCCAGGGTGATGGGACTTGCTGTCCTCTTGGCATAATAGCCTATTCCTTAATTTATACTAGGTTTATATTTTTTACTCCTTTTTAGATAAAGCTTCCCAAGATTTTGCTAAGGGACGGTCACAGCTCTCTTTTCATTCTGGGGTAAACTGTTGGTGTGTAGCATTCCTCTCTGACATTTTCCCAGAAAGGTTCTGACTTGCTTTCTTCATGTACCTCTTCCCCATAATCTAGCCACATTCCTTCTTCTGTCTCCTTCTTCCTGCCTTTGTTCTCATGTATGCTTGCTCTTGTCCTGGCCTCCCCCAGCTCTACCTCCCTTCCCCCCCTTTCGCACATGCAGATGTTCCCATTTGTTCCTGAGCACCAGTGAGGGGGGTCACATTACACTGACTGCTGGCCATCTGTGACCTTTGTGTATGTAAGAGGGTCACAGCTTCCACCACCGTGTCTCCTTGCTATGTCTGCTTAGATATGGGAAGGTTCTTATCTTTTGTGACCTTAGCACAGTCTAACATCCAATTTCTAGCCCAATCCTTTACCTTTTGAATTACCTTTCTTGGTCATAGGATCATAGCTTTAGAGTTGCAAAGAGCTCATCTACTTGAGTCCTCTCATTTGTAAAATAAGGCACTTGAGGACCAGAGAAATTAAATGACTTATTCAGTTATCTAGTCATTCATTGAGACTAAATTCAGACTCTAGATTTAGCCTTTTTTCTCCTTCACCACAGCACCTCCTTCCATTCACCTTAGTGGGGTCCTGGGTTCTTAGGCAGACCAAAGGATAATTGACCCAAATTGAGGTTCATTTTTCAGGGGGGCAGCAAGTCATGGGGTCATCATACCAGGGACTGAGTCTCAGAAGCTAAGTCAAGGTAGGGCTACAAGCAATATGGACATATTTCATTTCCTCTACTTCTTCTGTTTGGAAGTCAGAGCAGAATTAATGAGAACTCTCTTGAATATGTGCTAACTCATTCTCCCTCTTCTGTACCTCCTCTCATAGATCTTTCTTCCTTTCCCACTCCCTTTCTCTGGGCCTCCTCAATGAGAGTCACAGTCTCAGCCACCTGTTCAACCCTGAGCTTTGACACTCCCCAAACTGGCAAGCACCTCTGCCTATCACCTCAGGCCCTGTGGTAGTTCTCAGGTAAATTTCACCCAGAAGGGAGATAAATTTGAAATCTAGATTCAAAATAGGGGCTCTGCCTTGCTGTGGGATGCGTACTTCAACCCCAGTTCATCTATGCATCCCCACCCGCTTCCCATCTCCTAGGGGCAATGGCTGGCTGCTTTATCAGTTACACTGGTCTGTTTGGCACTCACCCAGGAACTCCACCTCCACTGGAAAAAAGTGGGGGTGGTACCCAGAGTACCCTAGGAGAGGGGTTACCTCTGGAGGAGTGGGAGAAGTGAAAGGGAGGGGAGAGGAGGAATCATAGCCCCTTGAACCACCCTGTCTTCCTGGAAATGTCTTGAACTCGGCCCTCGCCAGGCCAGATAGGAACACTCTCACTCCACCATTGGACAGGTTCTTCCTTGCCTGAGCTGTAGAGTTTTAAAATCCCAAAGCCCTTCCCCTGGTTGGAGAGGAAGGACATAGGGTAGCAGCAAACACCCCAAAAGATCCCTCTGGACCTAGTGCCCTTCAGAGATTCCACCGTGGTTCCTTGAGGAGGACAGTTGCATTGTTTGATCTGTCCCTTTCTGTATCACACCTCTCAGGGCTTTGGGGTTAGGGACCAGGGTGGGGCAGTGGTAAGCCTATCCTTTACACTTGCCAGCAAAAAGGTACCAGTCCATGAGTGCCCATCCAACTCAACCCCTCCAGCCGGACTGAAGCCCCCAGTTGACTGACAGTGATCATTGTTTCTGTCATACAGAACAGTGGGCAGGGAGGCAGTCCCTCCCTTCTGGCCAAAACAAGGCTCCTACCTCAGCACGGAGGTGAGCTTCACCTTAAATCGACCATGGATATGCAATGCCCTCCCAGGGCAATGAAACAAAGGGAATGGAAGCAGGAAGGGGGGGGCAGAGACCCCCACCTTTGCAGAGATTCTTCCTCCCCCTTGAGTTCAAGCTGGTCTAGGTCTCTTCTGCTTTAAATAAAATATGAATGAATAAATTAGAGCATGGCTGTTCACTTTAGAGAGGATTCCTCAACTAGCAAGCTTCCTTGGTGCATTTAATAGGATCAAATTCACAGAAATTGCATTAACACATGAAGTTTTTAAGCATCTAGCATAGTGCTGGTCACATGGTAGTTGCTCGATAGATAACTCGTGGGTTAGTTGATGACATGGAGCTTTTGACTCCTTGATGATAGAAATGAGGCCCCAGCTTCTTGGTGGATCCTCACAAATCCCCAGCTTGCCAGGGGCTTCCCCAGAACTTTGGCCATTAGAATTGTTAGTGCCTTTGATGTCGCAGCACTGGAATTAGCAGACATTCAGCTGATGAAGCTCAGGCCACCCAGGCTGGGACCGGGTGGGGATGACTTTCCAGAACCGACTTCAGGGACTTGCCTATTAGACCTGTAGCCATTTTCATACATGCCAAGCGATGTGACCTAAGAACTGCAGTATTTTTGTATTGGTGGCCATGGTTTGTTGGGTCACTAAAAACAAAGTTCTGCAGGTCCTGGGCTGTTTGAACAATCGTCTTCCTCTACCCCCGCCGCCGCCACGTCCTTACCTGGTCCAGCCTCCTCCAGGACTCAGTTTCCAAAACTGAAATTTGTCTCCAGTACTCTGCCTCGGGAGTGAAAGGGTGGGGGGGGCGGGGGGGATCAGATGGGAGAGATGCCTTTATTTTTTATATGGTCTCTAGATTTATATACAAAGGTAATTTGCCTCATGGGCTTCTGGGAATGGGCCTAGAATTGGAAAGCACTTCATTCTCCCCAGGTGGGCTTCATGCTGGTGGGGCTGAGAGGACTTTGGCCCCTGACGCAGTCACCTGAGCCATTAAAAATGTCCTCAAGCTTTTGTGTGGGGTTGTGGGAGGTGGGGGGTAGCTGTATGGATGACATGATGTTCCTCACCTCATTTGTACGCGGTTTTTGTATGTATGCTTTCTGTATGGAGTATTTGTTACAGGTAAATATATTCCAGCACCCAACCGAGCCCTGCTTCTTTTCCTGAAGTCCCATACCGCCATTGTCATCCAAGAAGTGGCCCCTGCCTGGTCCTCCAGAATAAAACAAGGGGGTTGAGGCCCAGGGGTTTGACATCTAAGCTTACATCAGGACATGAGCAAGAAGAGCAGAAGTGGAACCCAGATCAACTGATCTCCAAAGCTCATTCTTTTTACTGTCCTACATTTCCCCAACCTATTGGTAATTAAAAGAGGTAGCCAGCCACTTTAGGAGTATACCTCTGTTGGTAAAGCTCTTACCTTACTTCTGGCTCAGGAGGATCCCATCTGGCTTAGCATCAACTCTGCCAAAATATTCCCTTTAGATTTGGACTAGTCTGAGATGGCAGCATGGCCACAGAGTGGGTGCTTAGGGAATTCTAAATCCTTTTCCCCTCCCTGAACCCTGTCCTTCCCTACCTTCCTTCCAAGGCTTAGCTAGGACTCAAGTCCAGTAGGCCCAGTTGGGTTTTCCTTTAGTCAAAGGGAGCAAAAAGGTTCAGCAGAGGCAAAGGGACATGGACCATAATTTTAGTCCTTTGAGGGACTGGGAAAACACGGGAAGAGGGCTGTTGGAAACCAAGGGCCCTGGGAAACCTTCCATTCCAGCAATATATAAACATGAAAAAATTTCTTCTAACACCAGCACCCCAAAACATGTTTTCCAGCCTTTATTTTAAGACTTCCCATAATAGAAACCCTTCTCTTCCCCAAGGTAACCCATTTTCCTCATGGATGGCTTTGTACAGTTTTTCTTGCACCTAGTCAAAGCTTGTCTCTGCCATCCCACACACGCTCAACCTCTTGAGGTCAAGAAGAACAGGTTGAAGTAGATGGCAGACCCTCACCTATTCGAACAGAACTGCTGTGTCCCTCAGTGACTTCTCCAGGCTAAACATCTCTAGTTTCCTAAAGCACACCACCTGAAACACTGCCCCCTGATGTGGTCAGATGAGAGCAGGGCATGATGGCCCATGTCTTGGGTCTTCCTGTCTCCAGCTCCAGACCTCTGTCCCTATCTAGCTGCAGCTAGACTGGACAGCCAGAAAGAGTTCTATCTCTTGGCTGCAACCAAGTTTGTGATACACTCTAAACTCCCAGGTCTTTTTCAGATGAGCCATGATCTCCCCCATCTTGTACTTTGGAGGTTGACTTTCTTAGCCTGGGTTCAGCTTCACACTTACATTATCTTAGTTGATTCAGCTTGAAGTTCTAGCCTAGCTAGATCTTTTTGGACCCTGACTTCTTCCATCCTAGGAGCCAGCCAACCTTTGATTGAGGAAGCATGCCATCTATGTCTTTAGCCAAGATGTTGGGAAATAAAATTTAACACAGATTCTCTGGGGCATTCCCTTGGACTACAACAAACAGTTGCAAGTACATTTAATCATCCATATGCTCACATTTTTCTATATTTTCCACAGAAATAGCATGTGAGTCTATATCAAATATAGGTTCACAAATATTTTACCTCACTAATGTCTAGGTAACTAGGTAAAGACAATGTCAGTAGATAGTTCCATGTCACACGTTCTTTTTAGAAAAACTGATTTCTTTTGTATCACTATTTCAATTTATTCTCCCTCCCCAATGAGCAATCCTTTTGTAATAAACAATTTAAAAGGAAGAGGGAATTGAAGGAATTAAAAAAGTTGCAGTTTGGTAAAACTTACTATGAACCAGCTGTGATAGTATTTGTAGCATTTCAAGCCCATACTCCCTTAACTCTTCAAAGAAGAGGTACATTCCTCAATACTTAAGGGGTCAGGTTTCAGTGAGGTGTTTTTGATGCATGATTTAATTTATTTTTTGTGTGTGATCACAACTTCTTTTCTAGATGTGTGGAATATTTTCTAGAATTTTCCTGGAGATCAGTCACCTATGGGTGACCTATAGATTGCAGGATCCCCTTTTTTCAAAATCAGAAAAACCAATGGTTGCCCTTTTTCATCTAGCCCTAATTCTGTACTCCAAAATCACTAACTGTACCTTGGCAATCACATCTTTCAGTACTGTATATGCAGTTAAGGATAGAGGTTTGGACCTGGAGACAGGAAGACCCAAATTCAAATCTAGTCAGCTAATGGCTGTGTTGACTCGGATTTTACTTCTGCCTGCCTCAGTTTCCTATTAATCAGGGATGATAGCACTTCCCTCCTGGGGTTAACATGAGTATAAAAGCAATAAAATACTTTGCAAGCCTTAAAATCCTATATAAATGCTAGCTATAGTTAATATATAGTTCACCTGGGCCTATTGAAGAGCTCATTACATTACTGCTCTCTTGCTTATCTCCTTACTTAATGATTAACTTCCTACTCTCTTTTTTGTTTGGTCCTTTTCAGTCCAGAGCTCTTTGGCATAGAAAACAAGCAAATTAGGAGTTTGGTGTAGCTTCTTTTGTCTGTTATACCATTCCACAATCTTAGCTCTTTGTTCTCTTCCCTAGGAAAGCTTTTTATACCTCCACCACCACCCCACCCCCAGTCTTTTACTTCTTCTCTTGCATTCCTCATCAGTCTCAACTCATTCTAGGCTGACACTGTTTACAAGGTTGTGCTATACTTTAGTATTCTTTTTCTTTTATATATCATGGCGAAAACTCTCAAATGGTTAAGTTCCTTTTTATTTTTCAGCCATATCTCTAAATTACTTTTTTTCCCTCCCCATCAGGATTATTTCTTTGTGTCTTAACAGTTTCTTAAAAGCATCCTATTCTTTCAGAACTACCTTTCCTATAGAATTTTAATTCATGGTCCAGTCTGAATCTTTTGAATTTACTTACCCACAATCTAGGATACATATTAGGTGGTGCCCCACTTTCTTCTCCAAAATTTGTTGGCCAAATTTTGTCTAGCTCTCCTCTATCAAAAATCCTAAAATGACTCCAGTAGGCAGTTCCCCATAAGACTCACAGGAAGCAATTCCTCCTTGTTGGCAAGGTTCAGTTCCAGAATAGATTTTCCCTTGTTCAGTCCTCTACATACTGAAGGATTAAATTATCACAGATAACAAGTCAAAAAATTATTGGTTGTTCTGCTTTTTGGCAGAGAGCTCCAGCAGATGTCTGGATAATTAAAAGTCCCTCATCATTACTCTAGTAAAGTCTCTGAACCAGGCTGATGTTCTTTTTCCAAACTCATACATTTTCTCTTCTGACTCCAAAACAAGTGCTTTTTCTGCTCTTCCCAAAAGTTTCTCTCTCTCTGGAGTGAGCCAATAATGTATCATTCCCAGATTTCTTGGGTAGAGAGAGACAAAGACCTAGCCCTCAGACCTCACAATCTTGCATTCCTCTCTTCCCTTGCCCCCCCCAAAAAAGAAAAAAAATGATCTTTCCTAGCTCTGAACCACATCTGTTATGATAGTCAACCACCTCTGACTTGAAAGGGTCCCCACAATCATGCACCTAGGCCACCCATCACCATCCTCCAAATGTCCTCTCTGGGGGACTCCTGGTAGATGAGCTCTGCAACTGCTGCCCTCACCAGGTATGCCTGGCCATGTCTTCACTAGGTCTTGGTTTCCTGCTCCCCAAGATGGGGTTGAAGTCTGTAGTTATGGATCTCTTTGATTCTGCCTTCTGATCCAGGGATTGAACTGGGATAAAGATTCTAACAGCCTTCCCTAATGATTTGGTGAAGAGATCAAAAGAAAATGGGCAGACAGCAGACACTCCAGTCCTCCTTGGAGCTGAGAGCCAGGTTCCAAGAAGACTACACTGCTCCGGAACACCCCTGCCTTCCTGCCCCACCCCAAGCTTTCAGAAGCTTCAATGTAGGCTGAAATTAAGACCTAAAATATTACATTGATTGGAAATAGGGACCACATTTCCCCTCCACCTAACTTATAAAACCCGTCTGTAATTGATGATAATGTTCAACATATACATCAAGAGGATGTTTGTTTTTTTTTTAATGAGAATTTTAGTCTTATAATCTACAGTGGGTCAATGCAAGTGAGTGGGTAGCCTCAGCCTCACCCCTGCTCCCCTCTACTTATCCTACAGACAGAAGCCCTAGGACATCCTCCCCACTCTTCCTGCCCTTAGCTCAGCTCTAAAGGAAATAACCTTTGAGTGTGCATTAGCTTGGAGAGCATTAGGAACTGCCAAGACTGGGTGGGAAGGAAGGAGGGGCCACCTCCACCCCCTCCCTACTGGAGGCTTCTTAAAAGCTTGCTCCAGGAAGCTCCGTCCCAGGGGGTTCAGCTATTCCCATTACCAACTCCACTTGGGCCCAAGTCTCCTAGCCATGAGAAAGCCTTTTTGGTCCCTGCAGCAGGATGGATGCTGGAGAAGAGATGTTCAGACTCGGTTTCTGTAAAGCCAGACCAGAAGCCGGGGGGTGGGGGGGGTGGATAAAAAAGCTAGATTTCCATTTTTTTTTTTTTGGAGTAGGGGATCAGGGTACAATGAACATACCAAGAGTTGACCTAGGATCAAGGGAGAACAATTTGGGGTTGCTGGGAGAAAATGAGTTTCTCCCCCCCACCTTCTTCTGGATTATCAGTTGTTAGATTAGAGCTGGGGAGACTGGCTATTATCTACCCTGGCTCCCTCTTTTTATGGAAGAGGAAATTCAGGGAGTAGGGGGTAAAAGTCATCAAATCTCAGGTCACATTTTCATATCCCACCCCTCACTTCAATAAATCCTTGGATGAGATAATGTCCAGTTGCTAAAAGTTGATGCAGAAGATGGTTAGAATCTTTATCCCAGTTCAATCCCTGGATCAGAAGGCAGAATCAAAGAGATCCATAACTACGGACTTCAACCCCATCTTGGGGAGCAGGAAACCAAGACCTAGTGAAGACATGGCCAGGCATACCTCGTGAGGGCAGCAGCAGTTGCAGAGCTCATCTACCAGAAGTCCCCCAGAGAGGACATTTGGAGGATGGTGATGGGTGGCCTAGGTGCATGAATGTGGGGACCCTTTCAAGTCAGAGGTGGTTGACTATCATAACAGATCTGTTCAGAGCTAGGGAAGATCATTTCCTTTTGGTGACCGGTCAGAAGACCCAAGTTTTGCTTATGACTCCTTTAACAAGTCATAGCTTCTCAGGACCCCTGTTCCTTCTCTATAAAATAAGGGGGAGGAACAAGGCAGTCTCTTAGATGGAAGTTCTTGGGCACAGCTTGCTAGGATGCTTGCTAGGTTCTAGTCTCTTCCCTACCTACCTTCCTCCATGGGGAGTAGGGAAGTAAAAGCCATTCGACAACAAGGGGGAGTGAATGAATACAGTTTATTGAGCAGCATTAGTTGAGGGATGCAAGGGTGAAGGGGAGTGGGGGAGAGCTGGCCGGGCAGGGCAGAGGCTACATGGTCAGCTCCTACAAGAAAGGGACAGAAAAGAGACATGAGGGCTGGGAGCTGGAAGGATAGGGAAGCCATAACCCCTCCTTCCCCCACCCCAGAACTAGCCTAGCAGGAACCACAACTAACCAAGGGAGGCTCACTGTCTTCAGTTCTGCTGAGCAGAGAGGGGACCAAGGAGAAAGAGCCAGATCCCCAGATTAAGAGGAAAAATAATCCTCCAAAAAGGACATAATAGGACCCTCAACTTGGCTTCTGGAATCTGCTAGTCAGAGGGGATGGAGGGGCATCATGGGGTCTAATGGGAAGCCTGATGTAAGAGGGAAGAAGCTACCCCGTGGCATGAGCTCTGGTCCTAGCCTCTACTAGACCCATGCTCACCATAATGGCATTGACGATGTCGTTATTGTTATGTCTCAGGGCCCGGACAGCCTTCGCTCGGGACACATTGGCCTGAGCCATCACCAGCTCAATGTCACGCACCTCCAGCCCCGCCTCGTCCACCTGGCAAGAAGCAAAGATCCAGAGATGGTCTGTGACTAGGAGAGGCCGGGGCCCCCCAGCTGGAGGAGGGGGCTACCTCATTCCCCCCACTGAACCCCATGGGCTTTCCTCCCCTGGGTTCAGGAGGGAGCCCTACCATCCAGTACTTGGGTCTCTCACCTCCTCCTCATCACTCTCCTCCTTGACATTGAGGCCCGGGGCTGTCTCTGTGATGATGGGCGAGGGTTCAGCTGGAACCTTAAACTTCTCTGCTGCAGCTTTGTGCACTTGCTGGGATAGGTCCTCAATCTGCAGGGAATGATGGGGTGGGAAGGTGTGCAAGGCAAGAGGTGAGGCAGACACCCCCCTCTCCCCAGTTTAAAAAAAACCCTTCTGCCACCTCCCTGCCTTTTTCAGCTCAGGAACTGAGTTCCAGGGTCTCCACGCTGGGCCCCCTCCCCCAGTTCTGCATGAGGAAGATTCTCCAACAGATGCCCCCCGATCCCCACCCCCAAGTGAATGAGGGACCTGAGCAGGCTGACCTTCGCCTCTCCAAAGACTATGTAGATGTCTGAAGCCGGACTCTTGAAGACATCAGGCTTGGAGATGACAAAGAGAATGTTCTTAGACTTCCGAATGGTGATTCTTGTGACTCCATGGATCTGCCGCAGGCCTAGCTTCGACATGGCCTGGGAAGGGGGAAGGCAGGAAGGGTGAGGATAAGACCTCAGACCTGGCCATCTTAAGGGTGAGTGGACCCCAACCCTCTCTGCCCCTGAGAGAGGGAGGGGACAAGAAGAGTGTTTGACTTGGTCATTAACCAGAAAAGAGAAGCAATTTTCATTCCATTTTGGGGTTCCTGATTTCTATATAACATCAGGTATATGTTGATCATAAAGGAGACACCTGCTTGGTGTAGTAGGATGAGAGCCCTAGACCAGGATGTGGCCAATCTAGCTCTGACCTCTCACAGAGTATCAGTTTCCCCATTTGGCAGAAGAAGTTTCCAAGTTCTCTGGTCTTAGGGCTTAAGGGAATGGCAAACCTGGTGCCACCCTGGGGCCTTCAGAACCTGGAGGCTGCTCACCTTTCTGGCCTTCTTCTCGCTTCGGCTCTGCTTGGCTTTATTGACCATCTCTTCGCCACTTCCTACAGAGTGGGCCAGCTGGGCCTGTGGGTGATACAGAATGCCACAGTGTCAAGGGCTGGCTGGAAGCGAGGCCGTTGTGGGGGGCAGGGAGTCCAAGGCCAGTTCCTTGTCCAGTAATGGCAGCCCCTCCTCCCGAGAATAAAAGGGGGAAGCTTAGGAAAAAGCTTACCTGAATAATGGTTGTTGCCCCCCCCACTTTTTTGTAGGTTTTTGCAAGGCAATGGGGTTAAGTGGCTTGCCCAAGGCCACACAGCTAGGTAATGATTAAGTGTCTGAGACCAGATTTGAACCCAGGTCCTCCTGACTCCAGGGCCAGTGCTTTATCCACTGTGCCACCTAGCCGCCCCTGTTGCCCCATTTTTACCAGACCTCCTGAATTTGTCAACTTAAGCAAGGGCCTCCTATGCTAATTTGGTTGTTTTATTTTTTGTTTTTTTGTGGGATTAGAGTCAGTCCATGTCCAGAAGGAGCTCATAGTCAGAAACTAAGAGTACTTGACTGGAGAGTCAGAAGGCCAGGGTTTGAAGCTTGGTTCTTCTAGTTACAAGGAAGGAAGATCCGAGTTCAAATCCTGCCTCACACATTTCCTCAACCAAGGGTTGTGATGAGATAATAATATATGTTAAGCCCTTTCAAAGCAGCTATTCACTACAATGACTTTAGGCAGATTTCACAACCCCTCCAAACTGAAGTTTTCCTCTTAAGCAAAATGAGGATAATGTCAGAATTATGCATTTCAGGGGCCATTGGAAAGAAAAAGTGCTTTGTAAACTTCAAAGCAATAAAAAGGAATTTAAACTGTTTTAGTTATTCTATTTTACCTAGAGAAGTCCAAGTCATAGACACAGAATGAGGCCATCCTCAAGGTTGGCAACCCCCCCCCCCCCCCCCGAGAATGGTTAGGGTGGAAGAGGGGAGGAGTACCTGAGGTGGTGCAGTCCGTGGTTCAGTACTGTCCGGCTCCTCCAACTCAGGGAGAGACTCCCCATTACTCTCTGAATCATTCCGGGGTGCTAGAGATGGGAAAGAAGTGAGATGAAAGATTAAACAATCAAACAAACAAAAAAGAATCACCATCTAGACCTTGCCTGGAAGAGAAGAACCCTGTCCCCTGCTCTGAGGAAGGATGTTACCTCTTCAACCTCCACGTCTGACCCCACCATCTCTAGTCCCCCAGAGAGGCCTCATAGCTGGTGAGAGGAAGGGTAGGGGTCCCATCTCCAGTCACAGAAAGAACCAGGGCTCCTTTGGAACCCTGAGGCTGGGCACAGGATCACAAGGTAGCCGAAATATGCCCTGGTCTCCCAAGAGATCTCTGTTCTAGTCCTAGCCCTGCCCTGACTCCCTTGGGCAAGCTGGTCTGTGCCTCAGTTTGTTCAACTGTTCAAATAATGGCACTTCCTTACCCTGATGAAGAATGTAAAAGAAAGAGAATCATCACTCAAGTCCATCACCATCCCTTGCCCTGCTTAGGCCCATGGGGCAACTTGAGCCTGAGGTCCAAAGGCACTCACCCCTATGATTGGGGAGCACCCCAGAGGCTGGGCGCAAGGCCATGTTAGCTGCTAGCCGGAGCTCCTCCAGTTCTGCACATCGTGAAAGGGGGTCTGCCTCGCTGGAGGAGCTGGACTGTGACTGTGCCAAGCCCTGAAGAGGTGGTCGCTCGGTACCTGAGCCGTCACGATGCAAGGAAAGGTGGGAGAGGGAATCCAGCATGACATCCTCCATCTGTATACCAGCCCAGCCCCCCATGGCCTCTTCCCATAACCCCTGCCCAACCACCCCCAGTCCCATTACCTTCTCTGCTCAGCCGGGGTCCTGGTGGAGTGGGTACATCTCCAGTGCTGCCCTCCTCCCTCTGAGTGGCAGAAGATCCCGCTCTGGGGAGAGCTGGGGTCCAGAGCCCCGGGCCAGGAGCAGGGCCTGGAGGCACTTGGCTGGGAGTAGGGGGTTTGGGAACCACCTGAGGTACAGGTCCCCCCAGGGGAGCCTGCCCTGCCCAGAGCCCCCTGGAGCATGGGTTTGAGATCACCTCAGGAGACCCTGCTGGGGCCTGGTCTTTGGCATGGGGGACCACTTTAGAGGTTGGTGTTCTAGGGGACACTAGGACTTGACCCCTTGGCGAACGGTGCCGGGGAGAACCTGCTTTCCGTGCTGCTACTGTGCCCAGGTCTGATGGGCACAAGGCCATTGGGGGAATGTTCCCTGAGACAGCCCGGGCTGAGGAAGAGACTGCTCCCTCTACCCTACCCCCCTCTTGTTTCTGGGCCAGAGGAAGTGGGGGGCCCTTATTGCTTGAGGTGTCTGGGCTAGAAGGGGCCTGGGGAGTCACTGGGCTGGACATGAGGATAACAGAGGCAGACGAGCTCTGAGGAGCAGCAGAACAGAGTTGTGATTTCCCTAACTTTGTGTTTGAGCCACCTGCTGAACTTGGTGGCTTCTCCCTGCCCAGGGAGGTCCGAGGCAGGGTCCTCTTCTCTTCAGATGGAACTCTTGGTTCTTCATGGGAACAGTCATTTGAGGACAAAACAGAGGAAGGAACTCTCTCCCCCAGAAGTTTGGGGCCATGAGACTTATCTGTGTCCACAGTGGGCACAGAAGCAACAACCAAAGTTTCTTGGGACTTGGGCGTGAAGGAGGACTCGGGCAGCTCCTCTGGGGAGGAGGTCCTGGGCACCTTTTCTTCTGGCCTGAGGAAGGCCTGTTCAGTGCCCCTCATGCAGTCGGCATTCAACTGGAGATCCTCAGGCAACACTGAAGAACCTTGCCCTGGACTTCCACGGGGCTTCCTCACTCTGAGCACCACCTCAAAGGCTTCACCAGGGTCTGAGATTGCAACATTGGACAAAGGCTTCTGAGCTAGTTCTTTGGGGCAGGGTTCCTCCAGGTTAAATTCAACCTCTCCCCATAATTCCTTTCCCAGGATATCTGTTGGTTCCAGATTAGGTCCAGGGCTGGACCCTAGAGTGTCAAGTTCCTTAGAGGAGGGAACATCTGTTGGTTCCAGATTAGGTCCAGGGCTGGACCCTGGAGTGTCAAGTTTCTTAGAGGATGGATTCGCATCCAGCGACTCTGACCCAAGGTCCATCTTCATGATAGAGGCTGAGCCCTCACTCTCACCAACAGGGCCTTCACTTTCCAGATCCATTCCCTCTTCCAGATGGCATGAGGGCCACTCCAGGAAGACAGGGGGACACTCTTCCCCTCTGACATCCCTTAACAGGGCCTCCTCAAAGCCTTTAGAAATGACTGTATAATTTTCTCCAATCAGAGGGTTCGAGCCTTCACCCTCACCAACTTGCCCCTTCTGCCCCTCCACCTCTTGGTCTTGGTCAGATGCCAGATCCCAAGGCTCTGGCAGAGCTGCTTTCTGAGGAGGCAATGGGCCAACTCCCTCATCTGTATTGAACAGACCCTCCTTTGAGTCCAGCTCTTCAGCTGGAGATGGTTCTGTTTCATCCTGGGGGAACTTTTGCTTCTGTTTCTCTCCCTCTTCCTCCTCCTGCCCCATGGCAGGGTGGGTCTCTGGGGTTAACTGGGTCCTATCAGCTTGAGACATTTCCGTAGCAGTGGGCTCCCAGTCTGATGTAGAGCCCACCTCCTGTGGAATCTGACGGGCCATTACTGTGGCACTGGGTTCTAGACTTCCTTCTTGTAATGTCTGAGATGTCACAGAACAGGGTTCTAGGTCTTCTAAGATCTGAGGAATCACTGCTACAGCAATGGGTTCTAGGTCTATTTCTTTTAGGATAGGAGATGTCCTCATAGCAATGGAATCTAAGCCTGCTGCTTCTTGTAAGATCTGGGGTGTCTTTATGGCAATGGGTTCTAGGTCTATCGTCTCTTGCAGGGTCTGAGATGTCCTCGTGGCAATGGATACAAGGTCTACTGTCTCTTGCAGGGTCTGAGATATCGTCGTGGCAATGGGTTCTAGGTCTACCGTCTCTTGCAGGGTCTGAGATGTCCTCGTGGCAATGGATACAAGGTCTACTGTCTCTTGCAGGGTCTGAGATATCGTCGTGGCAATGGGTTCTAGGTCTACCATCCCTTGCAGGGTCTGAGATGTCATCGTGGCAATGGGTTCTAGGTCTGCCATCTCTTGCAGAGTCTGAGATGTCGTCGTGGCAATGGGTTCTAGGTCTGTTGTTTCTTGTAGGGTCTGAGATGTCTTTGTGGTAATGGGTTCTAGGTCTACTGTTTCTTGTAGGGTCTGGGAAGTTTTCATGGAAATAGATTCTAAGCCTGCTGCTTCTTGGAAGGTCTGACATGTCCTGGCAGTGGGTTCGAGGTCCACTGTCTCTTGCAGGGTCTGAGATGTCAGGACAATGGGTTCAAAGTCCACTGTCTCTGGTAGGGTCTGAGATGTCCTGGCAATGGGTTCAGGGTCCACTGTCTCTGGTAGGGTCTGAGATGTCCTGGCAATGGGTTCAGGGTCCACTGTCTCTGGTAGGGTCTGAGATGTCATGGCAATGGGTTCAAGGTCCACTGTCTCTGGTAGGGTCTGAGATGTCCTCATGACAATAGATTCTAGGTCTAATGTCTCTTGCAGGGTCTGAGATGTTGTCGTGGCAATGGGTTCGAGGTCCACTGTTTCTGGTAGGCTCTGACATGTCATCGTGGCAATGGGTTCAAGGTCCACTGTTTCTGGTAGGGTCTGAGATGTCATCATGGCAATGGGTTCAAGGACCACTGTCTCTGGTAGGCTCTGACATGTCATCGTGGCAATGGGTTCAAGGTCCACTGTTTCTGGTAGGGTCTGAGATGTCATCATGGCAATGGGTTCAAGGACCACTGTCTCTGGTAGGGTCTGACATGTCATCGTGGCAATGGGCTCGAGGTCCACTGTCTCTTTCAGGGTCTGAGATGTCATCGTGGCAATGGGTTCGAGGTCCACTGTTTCTGGTAGGGTCTGAGATGTAGTCCTGGCAATGGGTTCGAGGTCCACTGTCTCTGGTAGGGTCTGAGATATCATCGTGGCAATGGGTTCAAGGTCCACTGTTTCTGGTAGGGTCTGAGATGTAGTCCTGGAAATGGGTTCGAGGTCCACTGTTTCTGGTAGGGTCTGAGATGTCATTGTGGCAATGGGTCTGAGGTCCACTGTCTCTGGTAGGGTCTGAGATATCATCGTGGCAATGGGTTCGAGGTCCACTGTCTCTGGTAGGGTCTGAGATGTAGTCCTGGAAATGGGTTCGAGGTCCACTGTCTCTGGTAGGGTCTGACATGTAGTCATGGCAGTGGATTCGAGGTCCACTGTCTCTTGCAGGGTCTGAGATGTCGTCCTGGCAATGGGTTCGAGGTCCACTGTCTCTTGCAGGGTCTGAGATGTCATCGTGGCAATGGGTTCGAGGTCCTCTGTTCCTGGTAGGGTCTGAGATGACGTTGTGGCAATGGGTTCGAGGTCCTCTGTTCCTGGTAGGGTCTGAGATGACGTTCTGGCAATGGGTTCGAGGTCCTCTGTTCCTGGTAGGGTCTGAGATGACGTCCTGGCAACGGGTTCGAGGACCACTGTCTCTGGTAGGGTCTGAGATGTCCTGGCAATGGGTTTGAGGTCCACTGTTTCTGGTAGGGTCTGACATGTCCTGGCAATGGGTTCGAGAATCACTGTTTCTGATAGGGTCTGAGATGTTGCCATGGCAATGGGTTCTAGATCTACCACTTCTTGTAGGTTTTGCAATGTCATCATGGTAATGGGTTCTAGATTTCCTGCTTCTTGTATGGCCTGAGATGTTTTCATGGAAATGGGTTCTAGCCCTATTGTTTCTTGTAGGTTCTGAGGAGTCACAGACCCAGCAATGGGTTCTAGGTTTGCTTCTTCTTGGATGATCTGAGATGCTGTCACGGCAACAGACCCCAGACCTTCTGTTTCTTGTAGGGACTGAGGGGTCGATGCTGTGGCAGTGGGCTCCACTCCTAAGCTGAACTGCATAGATGCCACCTCATCCTTCTTCTCAGCTGAGCTATCCTCAGATTCTGGGGAGCTGAGCCAGAGAGGGACTGGAGGCTGGGCATGGGGCTCCTCACTGTAGAGACGCTCATCCTCCTCCCCAGCATAGGAAACTGAGTCCGAGTCAGAAGAGGCAGCTGACGTGTCATCACGGAAGGCAAAGGCCTCATCCACACCCTCATTGATGGACGTTTCCGACAGGGACTGCAGAAAGGAGGCCGAGGTGCTGTCATCCTCACCTTCACTATCTCTGCTCTGAGATTCCTCCTGGGGCAACAGAGTGATCTCCACGGCATCGGCTTCAAAGATCAGACTACCTCTGAAAGGTAGCAAGGTGGCTGGGATCATCGGGTCGCTGCCATGGAAGCCAACCTCCAGGAAGGAATCCCCTCTTCTCCCGAGGCTCCAGGAGGAGCCACTGTCCCCAGAGAAGCTTGACTCTGAGGAAAGGACATCCCGCGACTCTGCAGGCAGGAGCTCTGTGTCATCTGAGTCAGAGGTTCCACCAAGGGGACTCTCCTGGTCGCCTTCCTCATTGGGGCAGAGGAGGGAAAAGTCCACCTGCTCAGGAGAATCCAGCCCTTCAGTCTCCATGAGCAGGTTAGGGGAGCAGGAGGGGGATGTGCTAAAGCTGCTGGAAGAGGCCCAGCTGCCCCCCTCTGCAGTGATGTAGGAGCCAGAGGGGGATGTGGGGGGTGAGCCCAGGAGATCAAGCTCAGAGTCACTGAGAGACTGGGTGAACAGGTAGGAACAGGCCACCT
Organism: Macrotis lagotis; assembly: GCF_037893015.1. Classification (NCBI taxonomy): domain Eukaryota; kingdom Metazoa; phylum Chordata; class Mammalia; order Peramelemorphia; family Peramelidae; genus Macrotis; species Macrotis lagotis. The sequence goes on from NC_133665.1 coordinate 111,751,870, forward strand.
TGGTGGGGGTGGAAGGAGCTGTGAAGTAAGGGTCTGGGTCCAGGTGGGGGGAAGGCACAGGGAGGTCACCCTGAGAGAGCAGCTCGGGGGGTGGGCTGGGGCCAGCCCGCCGGCCCTCCAAGTCCCTGAGCTCTGAATCTGTCACTGTCAGGGGTTCAGCTGCCGGGGACTCCTTGGGCAGCTCTGTGGCAGCCTGTTGAGGCCCACTACTGCTTGTTTCTTCACCCATCACGACCCGAGGCTCCAGACTCTCCAGGATGAGGGGTTCCTCAGGGAGTCCTTTTGGGGGTCCCACCACAGGGCCACACTCTCCCAAGGCAGTTCGATTAGAACTGGTGCTGCCCACTCCAACATCCGAGCTGGCCCCCTCTGGCTGTGGCCGGTCGCCGTGTTTGGTGGACAGGAAAGCCGAAGGAATAGCAGCTGGCCCAGGGCTCAGGTCCCCCCTCATGGACAAGTCCTCAGGCGTGGGTGAGTCCCCACTGGGTGTAGAGGCAGCAGCATCACGGGGTTCAACTGCAGGAAAAATAAAAGAGATGTGAGGAATGGAGGGTCCTGTGGAAGGAAGAGCAGGAAAAAGGTCTCATTTAGTGATAGGGGAGACCCGGGGTCCACTGGGTGGACGACCTCAAATAATTCTAGCTCCATCTTCTCCTTGGCAAGATGAGGATGACACAATCAACAATGATTCTTGTTCTGTGGCACATTATCCATGTGTCTTTCTCCAAGGCTATGACAGGTTCCCCACCAAATAACGAACATTTACATATCGTTTTAAGGTTTGCAAAGTGCTTTATATAGGTTTTCCCATTTGATCCTCACCATATCCCTGGCAGAAAGGTGCTATTATCCCCAATTTATAGATGAAGAAACCATAGGAAGCAGAGAGAAGTTATATGACTTACCCAGGGTCTCTCAGATAGTACCTGAGTTTACATTTGAATTCAGCTCTTTCTGACTCTGAGTCTATCATTCTATCCATTTTACGGATGAGGCCGGTGTCAGAGAGTTAACTGACTACTCATAGAAACAGCTGGCCAAGCTGGGGCTCAAACACAGGTTTTGTGGACAGACTGCAAAGTGATTTCCAATAACCCTGTTTTATGTTCCAATAACCTTGCTTTTCCCAGTTATCACTATCACCCTGGGTACAGAAAAAGTGCTGGGAAAGGGATTTTGATTGTGCCGCCCCCCAATGGCAGGTCTTATGGACCTAAACAAGTTCAAGGCCATAGTACCAAGTCAAGGACTCGGACTTAAGATTCTGAAGGTCCTGCTCTCCTTCCCGTTAACTGCCTCTCTTGGCAGTCCATGGGTTGGAGGGTCCAGTCTCGTGGAAAGCCTGCCAGGGGAGCAGTGAAAGAAAAGAGGGAGAGTAGTTCTATTGGCCTAACCATGAGGGACCAGAAAGGACATTGGCTGGTGGAGAGCCTGGGATTCTAATCCTGGTTCTACCACCTGATTGTATGACCTTGGATAAGTCCTTTTCCATCTCTGGGTCTCAGATGCCTCCTTTGTAATCTAAGGCTTTTGGCACTGGATTTTCCAAAGTGTGTCTCTGTCTCTCTCTCTCTCTCTCTCGTTATTTCCTGGGATCCCATTTGAGTGTGAGATCTGAACTGAACAGATGAGCTCTGAGCTCTGACCCCTGAAGACCCAAGGGTTCCCCTGAGGCCAGAAGGGAAGCCTTCATCCTGTCCAGAGCCGCAGCTGTAGCTCCATCCCTTTAAAAAAAAATGCCCAAGCTAGCTAGCATCTCAAATAACAGCCGCAATCTCTCTGCTCTTCCCCTCCCCACCCCCACCCAAGTCAGGCCAGAAAAGGGGTGGGGAAGCATCTTAGTTGGGCTACAGGCCCCCACAACTTTCATCCCATCTTTCTCCCTCCCACTTGCCCAGGCTCCATCTGCCTAGACAAGGACCTGGGGGGAGGGGAGGAAACAGAGACCAGATCTTGGAATGACCCCTACCCTCAGGAAAGGTTATGAACAATAAGAGTCTTCCCCATTGGTCAGACACCAATGGGGAGTGGGGGGAAAAGGTCCAGGGTCTCCTCCTCTTCCTCTTCTACTCCCCTCCCCCATTAAGCATCTGCTTTATTGTAACCTCATTAGTGGACAAAGGACAGAGGCTGGAATCTAAGAGTCTTGTGTTGGAGGCAGGACAGACCTTGGAGACTTAGAGATCATTTGGGCTCACTGGATCCTAAAGGAAGAGCTTTTGGAAAGGGATCTTAGAAGCTATCTAGTTCAGCCCCCTCATTTACAAGATGAGAAAACTGAGGTCTGCCACAACAAGGTGAATTGCCAGTCATAAGAAGCAGGATTTGAACTCGACTCTCCCCTACACCACATGCCTCCCATCTGAAAGGGTGGTGTGTTTGCTATTTTAAAGATGAGGAAACTGAGGCTTAGGGAGAGCAAGGGAGAAGAGGAGAACAAGAAGTTGGCAACTCATCTCTCTTGCTATTGTCCTGGAATCTAGAACATTCCAGTGACTGCACCTGGTCCATCCCTCCCTCAGGAACAGTGGGGGAAAAGAGGGAAATCCCCACCTTAGAGGGAGCATGGGCATTTTAATAAATGTTTATTTAATAGATCAAACTGAGGCCTGAAGGGAATGCTATCTCTGATGGAGACAAGAAGCATCACACCAAGGACCAGTGTGAAGCTGAAGAAGGTGGGAAGGCGGAAGCATCCCAGCATGAGATGGCCAGCCCAGGGCCCTGACTCAGCATTGTGCCTCTGCTGGAAGAAGGCCAGCTCACCCTCTGAGCAGCTCTCCTCTTACCTGCCAAGTCCCCAGGAGACATGCCTCACCTTCCCCAGGGTCAGACTATCTCCCAGAGGGAAGGGAATCCATCAGAGATGAGCTCACCGGAGTGGAGGGGGGGGAGTCAGGGAGACCCTGGCCAGACACCCATGATCAGTTTACTTCCTAGCCCTAGACTCTGGGCCAGGAAGACCTGGGTTAGAAACTCAGGGTATTATTCTTCCCTTTGTTTCCAAGGGCAGCTGTTGAGAGAGAGAATAGAGAAGGACCTCTGATACACAAATAGGTCCAATTCCCCCTTTGGCTAAGTCTGGGTGAGTTAGGCTTTTCTAAATCACTAAAGTACACATAAACACTACAGGATATAGTGGAAAGACCTGGACTGGGAGTTTGGAAAGGTTTCAGTTCGACTATCACCTCAGGTGCTTACTAGCTAGGTAGAACACATCATCCCATTCAACTCTGAACCTCAGTTTCTCCATCTGTAAAAACCAAAAAACATGAAGGAGTTGGACCAGCTCTCATCCTATTATCCTAAGTCATTCAATCTCAGTTTCTCCATCTGTAAAATGGAGATGACACCATTTTTAATACTTAAACCTCATGCTTTTTCCAACTAAATCTAAGGAGCATAAATTTATCTGTTATTCTAGCAACCTTATGGGCATTCCGACCCTACTACAAAGACCCAGGGCATCAATCAGAAGGTTCATAACTTATATTTTTTATAATACTCTCAAATGCAATAGTTTGTTTCATTCTCTCCTTTGGAGCTTGACTATTTATTTTCTAAAATCAATGAAAGAAAAATACAAGTAGAAACAAGCCCTTCCCCTATTCTGAGGAATATGATTTTGGGATGCTAACAGTCCCTGATAAAAACAGAAACCATCAGTTGAAGGAACCATTAAGTTGAAAACAAATTAAAATGCTTTAGCCATGCATTTTAAGGTTTCAGAAGAGAAAATTAGCTCACGTTTCTAGAGCAGGTGATTTACAGGTTCCATTTCCCAACAATCCTAGGGATATAGGTTAAGTAGCATGACCTCCCATTTTAGGAAATGGGTTCAAAGGCCAGAAAGTGGCCAGTCTCCTTTCCCTGTCATCCCCACCCAAGACCATCACTTTTTACCAACCAGGCAAAATTGGGGGCCACCTGCAAAGAAGCGTTGCCCACCTTATCTTGGCTCAGGAGATGGGAACATCAAATCTAGTAGAATTTGGGAGAGCCTGTTTTGAGTGGAAGCTAGGTGATTTTGGGGTGCCTTTTCCCAGGTCATTTGGGGAGGCAGGAATGGGCTAGAGGGGGTCCATAAATGATCAGGACAGCTGCCACAAAGTCCTGATTTGTTCTGTTCTGACTTGAAGACCCCAGAGCTACACCATCACCATAATCCTCACCTTATTTCCACAGACACTTCATTTACCTTCCCCAAGAGGGAAGGGGTAGGGCCCCAAGTCTCCATTCAATGGCTCAGGCCACCACAACAAGGGGTCCTCCCCTTCATCACAACCCCTATCTTTAGGCTACACTGGAGGCAAGAGGGTAGATCCACAGACAGTGCCAGGTAAGAGAGGCGGGAGAAGATGAGAACTCAGGACCAACTTTTGGACCAAGCCAAGGTAAAACTGTTTAGTAGCCTGTTTACTCCTTTATAAAACGAGCAAGTAAGACCAGATGCTCTCTAAGTTTCCTTTAGGTTCTGACAGCTGACAGCCGCAGGAAAAACTCCCACTAAACTTGTCAAAAGACTCTTAAGAGGCAGCTAGGTGGTGCAGCGGCTAGAGCTCCGGCCCTGGAGTCAGGCTGACTGGAGGCCAAATTGGACCTCAGACACTTAATAATTGCCTAGCTGTGTGACCTTGGGCAAGTCACTTAACCCCATCACCTTGCAAAATCTAAGAAAAAAAAGACACTCTGGGTTCAAATCCCAGCAATACGATGACATGACTTGGGATTTACTAGTTGCAGCATAGGGTTAATATTACTTATGGTGATTTCCCAACCAATAATGTGATGATAAAATAAGGCTCAACACATGTCACCTGTGGTATTCTTCCATACCATAGGCTACCCCCAACCTGGGCTGTTCTTGCGGAAGGGAGGGTCAACTCAAAGCAAATCCTCCAATGGGTGGCTAGGAGAGGGAGGGGGAGGTATCCCAGACCCCTACGGATTCCCAAATAAATTAGGTATCCCCTCCAGAGCCCTCTACAGGTTCCCTAGGGGTGAGGGGAAAATCACCCCGGCAGGAAAAGACATCCTTCAGAGAACAAACTCCATTACCTCCAAGGTCCTAAGAACGACAACTCTATAAGGCTGGGGCATAGGTCCACTTCCAGGCCCTTGGGCTGCTACCTGGAAGGCTGTCCCACCCTGAGCCCAGGCTGGGAAACTCACCCATCAGATGCATCTGTTACTGGGGAGTAGCCATCCTGAAAGGAGGTAAAGGGGAGGGGAGAAAGGGTCCTCACCTTGGGGCTAGCCTTAGCTTCCACTTAGAAGAGAAGCTCAGGGGGACCAGAGAAGAATGGAAAGCATTAGATTTCTTATTGTGACTGAGAAAACGGCTGATACTGAGTTTGAGGCAGAGCCTGGAGAGAGAGAGAGAAGGAAAGGGGGGGAGAGAGAGATAGAGAGCTGAAAACTTAGTCCTCGGGGACCTAGGGGTGGGACTAACTCCAAGCACCTGGAAGCCTGCAGCCTTGCTCCAAAGGATCTTGGGAGTGGGTGTGGCTGATGGATGAACTTTATAGAAAGATGGATGGAGGTTCCCAGTCGTAAAGGACCCAGGTCTCCTCTTGCCCAGAGATAGTGTGTTTCTCTCTGTCCCCTGGAGCTGGGCTGGCTGGCCAGGGCTATGAGGCTACAGGGCCAAGATGATGATTTGGGGTATGCCTTGTCCTTTGGGTGAAAGCCTTTCTGCCCAGGACTTTTGTGACTTGAGAAGTGAATAGGGAGAGATCTCATCCCCTGGGAGATGGGAGAGTGATGAATCAGAAGAACTCTAAATTCTGCCGCTTCCTACTTGTGGGACCCCCTCTGAGCCTTCAGCTTCTCATCCTAAAATGAGGATAATATCCACATGACAGCTCTCACAGAGATGTGAATCAAACAAGACAATGGACAGAAAGCATTTTGTAAATGGTGTGAAAGTCAGCTGATATCATTCCGAGGGGTTCTGGGAGGCTGCTGGTGGGAACCAACCTGAAGGCACAAGGGATCTGTGTAATAAGGAGGGGGGAACGGGAAACCAGAGGGGTCTAGAGAAAGGAGGCAGCCTAACTGTGGGGCGGGGGGAGTAAATCTGCTATCACATAGAACTTGAAATTGTTGGTCTCTTGAAGCCCTGGATAGGACTGGCGGTGGGCTCTAGAATCTCCCGACCCAACTACCACCGCCACATTTCAATTTCTCCTTTCTATGGAATTTGGGGAAACAAAGTGGCATATTGACAGAACATAGGGTGTGCACTTAGACCAGAGTTCGGATCCTTCCACACAGCGTATAACTGAGTAAATCGCTTCACCTTTCTCAGACTCAGCTTTCTTGTCAAGTAAGGGTAACAAGAGGGTGGCAGTGAGGACCGAGTGAGATAATTTATATAAAATGCTAACAGAAACGCTAGCTGCCCAGGCCCTCCTGAAAGGCAGCGGATGGAGTAACCAGTGGCCTCCCAAAGCATGCTGACGAGGGTCAGGGTCTGTGGGAATCCCACTTCCCCCAACTAAGAGACAAGGGTTCTAGTAGTCAGGTGCCAGACTGGCCATGCCCACCCAAGAGAGGGCACAGGAGTGGGAGAGAGGAGCATCATCTCCCACTGTACAAGAGGAAGGGGTGTGAGGATGCTGAGGGCAGGTTTTCCCAAGGTGTCCAAAGGCACTTTCCAGTCTCTGTCTTTCTTCTATCAACCAACCAGCAGCACTTTGAGGAAAAACCCGAATTCTGCCAGTTGGCCCGGGGAGCCCAGTGGGGTGGGGCTAGTCCCGGCTGGTCCGGGAGGGCTGACCCCTGGGGAAGCTCCTGTCCCCTGAGGAAGGTCCTGTCCTCGGCTGCCCTCCTCCATCCCTGCCCCACCTCCCCGGGCGTGGAAAACAGTGCAACTTGGCCCCGGGCAGACCTCGGGACCCCCAGACATCTGTTTCGAAGGTTTTTGCAAGGCCACATGGCTGGGTCACTGCTAAGTGTCTGAGGCAGGACTTGAACCCAGGTCGTCCTGACTCCAGGGCCGGCGCTCTCTCCACTGTGCCAAGCCGGCCCCCCACCTGCCCACTCTTCACAAGGATCCTCCAGGGGTTCCCTCCCTTCGGGGGCCCCCAGCCCAGGCCCCCCTCCCGCATCCCGCGGCCTCCGCTCCTCCCTCCCACCCGGGGCCGCGGGACGGCGCCTGTGTACGCGGGCAGAGTCTCCCGTTCTCAGTCCGGGGGCCGAGGGGCCACAACCGGCCCCGCAGGACGGGCATCGGGGCTGGGGTCCTGCTCCCGGGGGGCCCTTAGGCTCAAGGGCAGGCCCAAGGGGACGGGAGGGCGGCGCCCCCGGCCCGGCCCTCCCCCCGCGCCCCCAGGCCCCTCCACCCCCCCACACCTAGCCCGGGGGAGGGGAGGAGGCCGGGCCGGGCCGGGGGTGCGGGGGGCCGCGGGGGCCGGGGGGCGCGGGGGCCGGAACCGGGCCGGGGGGGCCGGGCCGGGGGGGTGCGGGGAGCGCGGGGGCCGGGGGGCGCGAGGGGCCGGAGCCGGGCCGGGGGGCCGGGACGGGGGGGCCGGGACCGGGCAGGCGGTGCGGGGAGCGCGGGGGCCGGGACGGGGGGCCGGAGCCGGGCCGGGCCGGGGGGCCGGAGCCGGGCCGGGGGGCCGGGGGGCTGCGGGGGGGCCGGAGCCGGGCCGGGGGGCCGGGCCGTGCGGGGGGGTGCGGGGGGCCGGGCCGGGGAGCGCGGGGGCCGGAGCCGGGCCGGGCCGGGGGGCCGGGCCGGGGGGCCGGGACCGGGCAGGCGGTGCGGGGGGGTGCGGGGGGCCGGAGCCGGGCCGGGGGGCCGGGACCGGGCAGGCGGTGCTGGGGGCGCGGGGGCCGGAGCCGGGCCGGGGGGCCGGGCCGTGCGGGGGGTGCGGGGGTCCGGGCCGGGGGCCGCGGGGCGCGCTCACCTGTGCGGGGGCCCGGGCCGCCCCCCGCGGGCAGCAGCAGCTCGGCGCCGGCCGCCTCCCCGGGCATGCTGCTGGCTGGGGGCCCGGCGCGCCGGCCTGCGGCCCCTCCCTCCTCCCGCCCTCCGCGCTGCCGGCTGGCTGGGTGAGTGTGAGTGCGAGTGCGAGTGCGTGTGAGTGCGTGTGCGTGTGCGTGTGCGCGCGTGTGTGCGTGTGCGTGTGTGCGCGTGTGCTCGCGGGGGGCCAGGCCGATGATGTCACCGCCTCCTCGGGCCCGCGGCCCCCCCGCCGGGGCGTGCCAGGCACTGCGGAGCCCGGGGCGGGGCCTCACACGTGCGGGCCGGGCCGGCGCGTCGCTCCTGCGGCGCCCCCCCCCCCCCCCCCGGCCAGGGGCTCGGAGCCCGTGGGCCCCGTGGGCCCGGGCACGGCGAGGAGGCTGCGCTGGCCGGGGGGCGCCCAGGGCGGCCACGCTCGGAGCGGCCGCGGGGAGGCTTGGCCGCAGCTCCTCTGGCGGCTGACAACCCGAGGCAAGCCCGGCGGCCCCTCGGACACCGGAGCGCCCCAGACCCCGGCCGTGTGGCCGCGGGCGTGTCCGATGTATGACACCTGCCTCCCGGGGCGATGCCAAGGACAGAACTCTGCGGTGCCTAAGGAAGGTGACGGCTAGGCCTGCCCAGCTGTGGCTTCGCCAGCGCCAGGGCAAAGCTGGGCTTCACCAAATCTCCCAGCCTGGCGGAGCCTAACCCCGAAGGGCCTTTCCTCACCCGCTGCTGAGTTTCTGGGTTCCTGCACCCACTCGGTAGCTCTGCAAAGAAAGCTTGAGACGTGCCGATTGGCGGGGCAGGCCGGCAGGACCTGCCCGCAGGGGTAACAGCAGGCACTCACGGGCTGCGCTCTTGGCACCTTTGGTCCTCCAAGAGGCCTTCGCCTCGCCTCCCCCTGGCCCTAGAAGAGGCTGCCACGAATATGAAGGGACATTAGACACTGCCCATGCCCTCAGTGGGGCCGGAGCAGGGAGACTCTCAAGAGGACAGGAGATGGATGTACAGGGTATACAGAAGGTTTTCTAAAGCATATGGTCCGGATAAGAAACCTGCACCCCCCCCCCCCCCCCCGAAGCCACAATGCCAGGGCCTCACATGGCAAACTAAGGCTTCTCTCCACTCTCCTATATCGGCTCCTCTTTCCATCATGCTATGCCAAAGGGAAAGTGGACCAAAAATAGATTATCGGCATCCCTAGTCCCCTTCCTCCGGTGGAGCTGGGAATAGGGAAGACCTGGGAGTGTGGCGAGGTGGGAAACAATTCTCTGTAACAATTAGTTCCTCTCATCCAACAGCCAAAGCCAAAGGGGTGGAGCTCAGAAAAAACTGGTCCTCCCAGTCATCCAGTAATAGTCGCCATGGAAACCACTTTCCCTGTTGCCTGGTAACTACAGAGGGCTCAGCTGCATCAGCAGCCATTTCCAGAGCAGTGAGAGATCAGGTGAATCTTAGGGCAGAGATCAAAGATCTAAGACTGTAATTAGTCAGATAATTTTCTCTACCCTTTCCCTTCCTATCCAACAAATGAGTAATAGCCCTCTGCTATTGGAAAATGGCCTTTTAATTACTCAGAAGTCAGGTTTGATCTGTCATTTTTGTTTGTAAGGTCTTGGGTAGGTCACTTTACTGTTTTGGGGGAAAGGGGAAAGAGGTAGATTCAGTTTCCCTATCTGTGGAAGTATTTTCCAGTTCTAAATTCTATTATTTTGTAGATAGGTCTAGTTCCACCTGGAAATCCTAAATGCATAAAAAAAAATTATTTAAAAAGCTACTAAAGTACCCTGTAAAAACATTTACAGGCCAATTTGAATATCCCTGCTATTATCCAACCTGATGTCAGCATTAAGAATCTGGTCTGAAACAGTTATGATTCATTCCAATTCTCATGACAAAGTAGATTACAAATGCTGCCCTCCTTCCATTCTAATTCATCAGACCACTTCCAGTTTTTCTCTCTTGGGAGTACACTCCAGACCTAACCCAGTAACCTTCCAAAACCAGTCATCACAAGGCCTTAATTTCTCTGGTATGAAGTCTCCCATTTCTGAATTACCTTAGCCTGCTCTACACATCAAAACACCAAGGGATGAGCAGTTATGCAGGACATCAATATTCTATCTCCGGAGGCCAGAGTTAAGACCAGTGGGTAGTTGTGTAGAAGGGAAGGAGGTGCTCACTGTAGCCAATATAACGATTAGCCAAGTTTCTTTGAGACTTCCCTGGTTTACAAGATGAGACCTAAGTAACTACTTGTCTGGGACATTGTTAGGAAGACTGTTGCTTCCAAGTTTAAGCTGAAATAGCAACCAAGATTCAATAACCAGATTGATGTTCCTGCCATTAGCCTTTCAGAATAAATCATCTCTCCTCCATCCCCCCCAGCTGCAATGCCCCTTTCCTCCACCTCCAAAGCTCAGTCCAAGTCCCACACAAATAACCACCCACAACAAAAACCCAGTCCCCAGTGATGTTTCATTCATTTCAATACCTATATACCCTCACCTAATACAAGCCCATACAAGTCATCTTCAGTGGTCTTTTAAGCAACAAGATGAAGGAGGATAGTTTATTGCATTCAATTTTATAGGGTAACTGGTTTAGGAGAGTTTTAAGGCATCTGATAGATCTAGATTTACATCCCTTGCATATTTTCATGAGTCTCTGAGATTACCAAGGGGATTTTTTTTTAACAGTAACATCACTTCTATCCAGAAGACAATAACCAAACAAGGACAGAGAAGACAAATCAACAATCCCCAGAGAGCCAATTAAAGGCCCAGGTCCTGCACCATGTTCAGTTTTCTCTGACTTCATCCTAGTCAGGTGGACTTTGAAGCCAGGGACTTGAGTACAAGTCTGTTTTTCATTTAAACTGTGAGTTTGTGTTAATCACTTCTTAGTGAGCAGTTTACAAATCCTTACCATGTTATGAGGCAGAGAAACACAGGTAGTTTTATAGAAAAGGGCCATTTAAATACATACTATTTATTACAGGTCAGTTTTTTGCAATCAGTCCCCCAATTTGTTTCCTGGAGGGAAATAGCTCCAATTTTCCTCAATACCTTAAACAGAAAAATTCAAATTTTTTTTTCAAAGCTTTCCTAAGGTGTCTCAGAATATATAAAATCTGTGCAGGAGGTAGACTAAACTAGTAGGCTTCCCTACTAGGTAGGGAAATAAGCTTCTTTGCTGTGGAAAGCATTCATGAAACCTTTTATATCAAAATTGAAAATATTTCATTAACCTAAAATCCTGACAGGTGGGGGGAAAGGGAAGGTTTCCCAGGGGAAAGAGATTAGGCTCTTGCCCCATGAAAATGGTAGCTGCTTCTTTGTCCATCCACCGAGAATGGATTAAAATGTTTTTCTCAAAATAATTTTTATTTACTCCAGGAAACAATGATGAGAGGGATCCAGGAAACTAACATTTTAACACATTTACAACCCTTTTATTATTTGAGATGCCCATATTTCCTATTGTGTTGAGGCAGTCCAAACCAAGGGCATGGAGGGGAGGAGGGTGTAGTCCAATCAAGCCAGAAATGCTTTAATAGGTCAAATTAAATAATCATTTCTGAAATCTGCCTAGTATTTTTTCCTTTTGACAATACTTAGAACCAGGACAAAAATTCAGTCGGGTCTCAGATCTATAAGGGACATCAGGATTTCCAAGTCCAATTTCTCCACTTTTTAGATGGAGGGAAATTATTTTGTGCCTATTAGTTCATCTTAAAATTCTGAATGCTTGTCCTGGATTGAGGTTTCCTCTATCTGGGCCCTAATCTTGCTCCCTCTAGTACCTATTATGGGTCTGAATGGATACAACCAGGGAAGTGCCCACAGAAAGATATGGGTGGAAAACTGCTCCTGCCTTGTGTACTTCATGAAAGGGGTGAGAAGCAACGTTTATTGTAAAGTGCTTACTACATATGAAGGACAATGCACAGCACTTCACAAACTGGGTAGGGCTGGTATTATTATACCTATTTTACAGATGAGTAACTGAGGTCTTATGATTTGTGCCCAAGTTCACAAAGCTATAAAGTATCTGAGACTGCATTTCACTTGAAGTCTTCCTGACTCCAGCACTGCCTAGCTCTTCTAAATGCATCCTTCTGTCAGTGGGAGTAACAACCTTACATCAATGAGTGCACCATGGCAGTCTTCCTTCCTCAATCCCTACAACTCATGGCCCCAGATTCACAGCTCAGAGGGAAACCTTTATTAGGGGAATGCAGGTAAATTACACCCCCCCCCAAGACTGGATTAGCCAATAACCCCAATTCAGTAGCAGCAGGAAGCCAGGACATTAAGGAGAAGGCCTCCAAACCAACCAGCATCTAGGGCCCAGGCATGTCCTTGGCAGGCTTCAGATGCACAAATTCTTTCTTCATTCAACACAAGCTGATCTGCTGCAAAAGGAAGGTCACTTGGCCAAGTCCTCTGCCACAGCCTTTCCCATCTTGTCCTTGAGGTAGGCACCCTTCTGCCATTCAGACTTCAGCTCCAGCCATTCGTAGTATGGGACCTGTGAAGGTCAAACAGAGGTCAGGATGAAGAACAGGTACTCCCTAGCCCCAGCAGCTCTGCCAAGGGAAGAGCTATCTTCTGTAAAGTGACAGCATGAGTATCCATGAGAGCTAGTCAATACTAGTTCTTCAAAGGCCCCTTGTCCAATCTAACTATGACCCTTGTGCTCTAGGTAGAGGAAACATTCAAGCGCAGGTTGGGAATAGAATCAGATTGTCAAAAGGCAAGAGTTCTCCTGTGGAGAGCCTGCTGGTCTCTCAACTCTTCCCTCTGTTCATCTGAACCTCTTTCAGTCCTTCTCTGGCTTCAGAGAATAACCCCATGGTTTTCCTTTTCAAAGTTAACTACTTGATTTGTGCCCTCATGTTGTGGCTCTCACCCTTTCCTGTCCCTAGCAATTATCTTACCAGGCTCCTGTAACATTACAGGAAAGCCTACAAATGCTCAGGCCTCCACTTTGCTAAAAACAAACAAAAAGGCCTTCCGTTGAACAAAGGATCACAAATTTGGACCAAATCTGTCCAGCACTCTAATATGCCAAGACAGCTGTCCACTTACTCCCAAATTTCTAGGGAAAAGTAGCCCCTCCCACCCACACTACAGTAGCTAGATGACACAGGCCTGGAACCAAGAATCTAGCCCTGAAACACTTTCTAACTTTGTGACCCTGTTTGCCTCAGTTTCCTCAATTGTAAAATGAGCTGGAGAAAGAAATGAAAAACCATAATTGTATCTTTGCCAAGGAAACCTCAAATAGGGCCATGGAGTAGGAATTGACAAAATGGCTCTATCAAAATCAGCTACCTCTACACTTCCTCTCTAGTATTCAATTTTCCTCAATGTCACCTATCTAATCTTTACTGCAAATCCTAAAATGGTTCTTTTATGTTGTTGTACTTATCCTTAATGCCCTCTATTTGATTTTGTAGATTACACTTCCTTCTTTGTCTTCCAAATAATCTTGGCACCTAGAAAAGTCACTGACCTAAGGTATTCTGTCCCTGGCATGCTTTTCTTTTTTCTTGTTAACCTCATTACTTAATGGCTTTATCCATGACATCTGTGCTGGTGACTTACAAATCTATTTCCTGGACAAACATACCTCCATATAGATAATTATCACTTCAATCTCAATATACACAATAAACATCCTCTCTTCAAAACTACTTGCTCCTAAATTCTTTATTTTTATGGCACTGTCATTCCAAGTCACCAAGACTTGAAATTCAGAGTTATTTATGATTTTCCAAACCCTCCCTTCTTCACTTCATTCAAGCTTGGTAGCAAATCTCACTGATTTCATTTCTAAAAACACCTCTTAAAAGCTGTGGGTGGTGGTGGTGGTAAAAGGGCACTTTCCCCTCCCCCCCATCAAGGGTCTCAGCAGCAGCACACAGCCTCCCTAAGTAGCCTCCCTGCCTCTAGTTTCTCCTGTTATGCCCAAGTAATCTTCCTAATGTGAAGTTCTGAACCAAGACCTTCCTGTTTAGAGTGCAACAAAAGTTGACCTTAGTCAAATTCTCACGGCAAAACAATTACAACCAGGTGAAGGAAGGTCTGGAAGGAAAACAAGGAGGGGGGAGGGAGAGAGAGAAGAGAAGAGGAGAGAGGGAGGGAGGGGGAGAGAGGGGGAGAGGGAGGGAGAGAGGGAGGGAGAGAGGGAGAGAGAGAGAGAGGGAGAGAGAGAGAGAGAGCGAGCGCGTGCGAGACTGGATTTGAACCCAGGTACTCCTGACTCCAAGGCTGGTGCTTTATCCATTTCGCCACCTAGCTGCCCCCATCTGTTGGTTTTCAAGAGCCAACCTTACTCCTTTATCCATTCCTTTAATTAGAGGCAATCTCTTTCACTTTTTAATTTTTCATAAGGACTTTGTGTGGATCTCATAACATGACAGAACTGGATGAAAAACTGTTTTCCTTTCTGACCACTAGCTGACCTCTAGCTCCACATTTGTTCTTTTTTACTACAGTGGACTAAAAGTAAAGGTCCCTTCAGCTTAGGGTGAAATGAATGACACATCCACCAGGCATACTATAGCTATAGAAACAATACTACTGGAAAAGTAAGAGAGGTATAAAGAAAGCAGAACAGTCAGCTAATTAAAAGAAAATGGCAGGAGAGGGGCCACACCTAGTCCAGCCCAGTGTCTGCAGCAAGGTTTTTATCCCCAAGCCCCAGGAGGAGGGACTTGGGGCCCATGAGCTCCAGTGTTGCTGTGGCAGCTGTTTGGGCCAGCTCTTGCCATAAACAGGGGCAGGTGCTGAATTTGACACAGCTGCAAATCAGAAAGGTAATTTTAGCATGTCTCCCATCCTCTTGTCTCTCCTTCCTCCTCTGGCAGCCCATGGAGGATCCACACGGAGGCTACACCCATATTCAGTACTCACCTCCACCACCAGGAGGCCTGCAGCCCGAAGGTGGCGTCTGGCCATAACAAACCGACCCAGCAGATCCTTGCTCCGGCTGGTGAAATTTGGAAATTCCCAACGCAGAAAAACCAACCTAGAGACAGGTAGGAATAGGAAGATCAAAAGGAAAAAAACAGAAAAGTCCAGAAGGCAGCTGTGTACCAGTATGGGCTCAGCCCTCCCCTTTCCTAGGGTTTGGAAGAACCGTTTACCTCTTGGCCCCAGGGGGCAAAGGCTGAGTTCCAGCCGGCTGAGCCAGGTGAGGTGCCAAGAAGTTCTTCACAGGCAGAGGCTGATTGTCCGCATCAAGAACCAACTCTGCATCTGGATATTAGGAAACAGGGGAGATGAGGATGGGAATAGAAGTGTCAAGAAGCAATATAGTCAGTAAGTTGGGGCTTCATTTGAGATCAAAATCCAGATTCAGGTTATTCTGAATAGTGTTAGGAACACAGAAAATGGCAGCCAGGATGGACTGTGCCTTAGTGATCTGACCAAACTACAGATGAATTAGACAGATTATCTGAAGACAGAGCAAAATGGAAAACAAAAAGAAACTGAGGAAAATGTCTTGACCATTGACTGGACCAGTGTTTGCAGCAAGATTTTATCCCCAAGCCCCAGGAAGAGGGACTTGGGGCCCATGAGCTCCAGTGTTGCTGTGGCAGCTGTTTGGGCCAGCTCTTGCCATGAATGGGCAGGTGCTGAATTTGACGCAACTGCAGAACTAGACAAAGAATCCAGGATTTCAACAGAACCTCTAGGAGTTCTCTGGGGAAGTTCAGATTTGAGTCCAGTACAGGGTGGGGAGGATACTGGGCAGGCTGCTCACCTACTTCCCAGCCATACTGAGTGGTCTCTCCAAAACGGGCCTTGTCCTCGCTCCCCAGCCACCCTTTCAGTATGTCCTGCAGATCTTTCTGCATGGGTGTCATCTTCCTGTTTGCGGACTGTTGGGGGCGGAGGGCCACTGTTGGCAGGAATGGCCCAGTGTACTCGGGATGCTCCAGTAGAGCGCTTGCATTGATGTGGATCAGCTTCTGACAGGTGTTTTGGTTCTGAGGAAACTTGCCACCTGCAAACAGAACAGAGCCACATTCAAAGGAAGGACATTACAGGAAATGTTCACTCAAGAGAGTGCAGCTTATCAGAGGGAAGTCAAGGATGGAGGAAGAGCAAGATGGAAAGCCTGGAGCACAGCTCCTACCCTAGGCCACGTGGGGAGACACATGGCCCAGAAGCAATCCCAGCAAACTCTGAGAACAATGAAGGCAATTTTCCACAGTAAGGATAAGATCATCTGTCAGGATTGAATTTCATCCTGTTCTATGGCAGTTCAAGAGGGAGAATGAAAAGAGAAGAGAGGCCCAAGTTCTATTTCCCTCAACCATTCTTTCTCAGCTCTTCAATCCCTCACCTAGAAACTGGCTGTGAAAGTCCTGGCAAAGAACTTGTTGAAGCTGAGCCTTCTGTACTTGCTGTAGTATACAAAGGGACCACACCACATCAACTTGCACGGAGGGGTTCAATTTGGACAGCTCTGGCTCCAGCTTCCTGTGTACCTGGGGAAGGGAACAGGTGTGAGGTGCTCTCTCTCTCTCTCACTCAGTAGCCAGCTCTCCCAGGGCAGAAAATCCATTACATGACCTAGGAGTCAGCCATTTCTTTCTAAGTCACATACTTTTTTTCATTGTGCACCCTATTTCAAGTTTAGAGAGACCTAAAGCAGTTGAACAGATTACTTGCTCCCTGCTTCTTGGACATTGCCAGTTTCTCAAGAGTATTTCCCCCCAGCACCCACTTTCCCCCTTCTAATGTCCTTTCTACATGTCCACAAGATTTGAGTTTTTAACTGTTTATAAGGGAAATGAAGATAATGGAAGTCTTTCTTCTGTTCAACTCTTCCCCCCTACTCAAAAGTCACCACTGCTCCATTGATCCGTAGTATAAAACTCCATTATGTGCCCACTCCCTGATCCCGTTTTCTAGTGCCCCCTCCAGGAAAGGGAAAAGGGGGGGGGGGGTAGGAAAAAGCCATACCAAACTGAACAACTGATCTTCTTGCTCAGGATGGAAGTTCAGGCGAGCAAATGCCAGGATCATGTTGCTCAGCTGGAGTGGGGTGAAGCTGTCTTCCTTGTTCAGGATGTACTGGGGACCAGAAGAGGGAGGGTAAAGAAGAAAAGATGCTACCCATTTGTTTCCTAGCCCAGTCCAAGCCTCTCATTCCTTACTCCATTATTTTACAACAAGGGTACTTGCCAAGGTAATGGATCTATTCTGTTCTGAGAACACGACTCACTCCCCAAACACCCAAGTCCTATGGCTTTCAGAAGTGACAGCTTCCCAGTGACACAAGAATATATCTATACCACAGTCATTAGATCTTGGGCTCACAATCCCTGCAAGGAGCTGTGTGAATAAGGGGCTGACCTGGGTCTGTTAACAGTTAAGGTTCTAAAGGCCCTGTGACTAATGGCTTTGTATCTGTTTAGAAGAGATATTTCATATAGTTGTACATGAAGAAATCTTTAAAGAACACTTTCTATTCAATCTCTAAACCAGGCTGGCCCACAAACCCTTTCAGGTTTTATATAAATGGCATTATCTGAAATGTACCTACTTAGTCCTGGGGTGGGGGAGCTCTCTAGTCTCTGTGACCCCTGCTTACCTGGGCAAAGGCTTCAAAAAGGGGCAAGTTGAGCCACTTGAGGAAGGCAAAGGACTTAGAGCACTGTGTTATATCACTGGAAGTCATGGCAGACACCTGGGGCAGCAGTTCAGCCGCAAGCTTCTGGAATATCTGAGTTTGGTGGAAGTTTAGTTTTCCTTTAGGACAAAGCAGACTAAAGTGAGCTTAATGCAGGCCCTGAGGGAATAGGGGAAGAAAGGAGCTGGGGATTCCTTAGCATCAGTTAGCCAAGCCACCTCCCAGACCTTGGGAACCTCAGCCTACCCCCCAAACCAGAACTGCCAGTGTCTCTAAGAGTTTCTCCCCATCAAAGGGAGAGGGATATGTGGTGGCCAAGTGCTACAGTGTTTCTGTAGTGCCCTAGGTCAACAGATGTCAGAGAGGTGGGCACAAATACTGACTGGACAAAGAGAAAAGACACAAGGGAATTAGGGATAAATGACAAGGCCCCTAAATTCCTTGCCCTCCTAGTCACTTTCTTTGTCTTACCATAGGCATATGCAAAGTCAATAAGCATTCCTCTTGTCAAGGTAAAAGGTTTCTGAGCCAGATGATAGGAGATGGCCCGAAGTAAGGGCACTGACCGCCGGTTCTGAGAAGCCAGGGTCAGCATCACTTTCCGTAGGTCCTCAGGGCCAAACTGCTCTGCCAGCTCCAGGAACTGTCAACCACAGCCACCCAGGGAGGTCAGCTAGCTGGGCAGCTGCCATTCTCTGCTGCACCAAGATGGGGGGAGGAGCTAGAGAGTTGGTCTCAATCCAGCACCCCAAACACTGATTCCCCCCAACCCCCCACCCCAAAGGAACTGCCCCAAGAGATGGGCTAATCCCTATGGGACAGTTAATGTGCATGAACTGAGTCAGATTCTTACATGCAAGACCCTTCCATCATGAAAAACTAGTGAAGTCTCAGAACACCTAAAGCTGCTGAGGATCTGAAAACCAGATTCTTGAGGGGAAGAATGCTGGTAGAAATTCAGTGTCTGTAGCCAAACTTATCCCCAGGTCCCAGAAAGCAGGACACAGGGCCCATGAACCACAGTGTTTCTGTGGCAGCCTTTTGGGCCAGCTCTTGCCATGGACAGAGGCAGGTGCTGAATTTGACGAGGCTGCAAAGGACAGATCCAAGTACAGGGGACTAGGAATTAAAGAGTCCTAAGTTTAGGAAAGCTTAGCACTGACTCCAACTTTATGGAGGACCTTGGGTATACTATTTCTTCAAACTACTTATTGTCAGCTAAGGGTAGCTTCTTTCCTACTACCTCATTATTAGTGAGATTACCTTAGATACTGGAATGGAAATTGCTTTGAAAAAAAAAATCCTCTAAAAACATAGAAACTTATGAAGGGAAAAAACCCTAACCAGGAGTTGGCTGACCCTCTGCCAGGGATGCAGATTCTTAATCTCCCACTCCCACAGGCAACACAAACCCAAATCTAGCTCAACAGGAAATTATGAATATTAACAGATTCAGAAGTGGAAAGGACTACAGAGGTAATTTAGTCCAAACCCACCATTTCTCAGAATGCTTTGCTGCTTGTATCATAGACTTATGTCATCTGGGAATATGTGCTGAGATGCTAAGGTGAAGAACACTACAGTTTCTGCCACAGAGGGTATGTAACCTGGAGCAAGGAAGGAAGAAAAACACAGCTTGGCAAGCTCTGAACTGCATCTACTTTCCCTAAAGTCCTTATATAAATGAAAGCTGAACAACCTCAGGGAAGGAAAACATGAACTTCAGTACCTTGTCCTCTAGACGGTCCATCAGTGCCTCTGAGAGGTGCCCTGCTTTGGTCATGAGGATCACCACGGTGCGGCAGTCCTCAATCTCTGTCCAGCGTCGCTCCAAGTACATCAATAATTCAGTCAGGAGCTCCTTTGAGGACTGCTCCTGCATGTAGGGGATGCTCCTCTCTGCCAGAAAAACCAGGTTCTTATACTTAACTCGGCGAAGCCGCCACCTAACCTCTTGCTCCACAGATCGAAGGGGCTTGAAATTCTCGGGAAGTTGTAATGTGTACAGGCTCCGGAGCAAGCTCATAAGGGTTCCATGCCATATTGAGGATACCTGGTCCAAGGAAGGAAAAAAATAACTTTCCAGTATGAAATAAAATTAAAAGCAACTGGAAAGCACATTGTAATAGTGAGAAGATCCTATAGCTGTTTGTATTTCTTGAAATCAAATACAACTCCTGTAGGTTTTTAAAATCCTTCACCATCTGATCCTAACTTATCTTCCCAATCTTAGAATAATCACCTCCACCCCACCCTCTAACCCCAGAATGCTATTTACCAGGTCTAACCAAGGTCTTTAAACTGTTAAACACACACACACACACACACACTTTCTCCTTCCCGTTTTCCTAGAAATATACTGGGTCTCTTAATACCTTTAAAAAGACTTCTGCCCAGTTTGTTCTCCCATTGTGTACAATAGTAGTTTCTACCTATCATTTTTTGGTTAAGGTTTTGAATATTACAAGTTTTCCCCTTTCCTCCAAGGCAATTTGATCTATACATTTCCTTGATATGCACTGATCAAAACTGAATGTGTTTAGAGAAAAAACATACCCTTGAGGAAGAAATGAAATATGAGAGACGGCAAAATTATATAATACTAAGACATTTTTTTTTTTAAATTGAAGGTGATCATTTTTGGTCTTTGTTTAAACTCTTAGTTCTTTCTCTGAATACAGATGGTATTCTCCATCACAGACAGCCCAAAATTGTCCCTGATTGTTGCAATGATGAAATAAGTGTGTACATCAAGGTTAATCATTGCCCCCATGTTGCTGTTAAGAGTGTACAATGTTTTTCTGGTTCTGCTCATCTCGCTCAGCATCAGTTCATGCAAATCCCTCCAGGCTTCCCTGAATTCCCATCCCTCCTGATTTCTAATAGAATAATAGCATTCCATCACATACATATAACACAACTTGTTCAGCCATTCCCCAATGGATAGACATCCCCTCAATTTTTAATTCTTTTCTGGTAACTTCTTATCCTCACAATCCATTATCTTTTCTCAACTTCTTGCAATCCAGTTTCCAATCTTCAGTCTATTAAAATTTTTGATCCTAAATTTACTAATGACCTATGAATTGCTCAATTTAATACTTTTTTTCTGGATGCAACTGTATTTAGAATTAGCTTTAGTTAAATTCTTGGATGTTACTTTCCTGTGAAGGTCATTGAACCTCTGCACCTTTTTCTTCTGTTTTAAAGTTAACAGCACTGACTAGAAGATCTATAAAGATCCCTTTTAACCCACATTATTTCATGTCCTCCTTGAATTGCTGCATCTGATACTGTTACCTTACTATGGATACTCTATCCTGTGGCTTCATAAATACCATACTCTCCTGGCTTTACTATCTACCCAAGGATTTATTAATTTGTATTTTTTCTTTTTTCAATATTTTGATTATAGAATTTTAATTGGTTTATTTAATTCTATCTATTGATGCCCCCCAAAATCCCATACTGAGGAGTCCATAAACTTCATCAGATTGCCAAAGGAATCTATGATATGTACTCAATATCCTTTCTCCTAACTCATCCTTTCTTACTATTTACATCTATGTTCTCCTTGAGTCTTCCTTTACTCCTTCCTCTTTTACAGTTAGTTACCAAATCATGTTGCTATGTCCCCATCTTACATCCTTCTACATTCTTACCACCAACACCTTAATAAAGGTCCTCATCACCAATTGCTTGGACTATGCAGTAACTTTTTTTTGGCAAGGCAATGGGGTTAAGTGACTTGCCTAAGGTCATACAGTTGAGTAAGTATGTACCTGAGGTCATATTTGAACTCATGTCCTCCTGACTCTGGGGTCAGTGCTCTATCCACTGCGCCACCTAGCTGCCTCCCTATGCAGTAACGATTAATTGGTCTTCCTATTTCCACTCTTTAAGACCCTACAAATCTTGTGCAAACACTTGGGTTATATCAATGTTCAAAAAATATTTAAGGTAATGTTCAAAAAATATTTATAACTTCTTTTTGAAGTGACAAAGAACTGGAATGTTTATCAATTGTGGAATAGCTGTACAAGTATGGATAATATATGAATATTATGGAGTACTACTGTTCTGTAAAAAAAATCATGAGTAGCCTTGGAAGCACAGAAGGACTTGCATGAACTGATGCTGAATGAAGTGAATAGAACCAAGAGAACACTACACAATAACAACATTGAGAGATGATCAGTAACTATGTTGGATGCAGTTCCTCTCAGCAGTTCAGTGATCAAGGACAATCCTGAGAGACCTGTTAAGGAAAATGCTATCCATATCCAGAGAAAAACTATGGAGGGGTGGCTAGGTGGCGTAGTGGATAAAGCACCGGCTTTGGAGTCAGAAGTACCTAGGTTCAAATCCGGTCTCAGACACTTAATAACTACCTAGCTGTGTGGCCTTGGGCAAGCCACTTAACCCCGTTTGCCTTGCAAAAACCTTAAAAAGAAAACAAAAACCCCCCATGGAGTCTGAATGCATGCCAAGGGGAGAGGTGGTAAAAAAAAAATGTGGAACTCATAATCTTGCAAAAGGATGAATGCTGACAAACTACATTTGCATGTGATTGGGGAAAACAATTAAAAAAATATTTAATCACTTTTCATTGCTGTTGAAATCTTTGCCTAACAGTCCAAACTTGAACCACTCTAAAATTTCCTGCTTTATTTCCTATCACCCTATAGAGGGGGTCAGGTTTCCCAACCCCTGCTCCAATTACATTTTTTTAGGTTGTTTTTTTTTGTTTTTGCAAGGCAATGGGGTTAAGTGGCTGGCCCAAGTCCACAAAGCTAGGTAATTATTAAGTGTCTGAGGCCAAATTTGAACTCAGGTACTCCTGACTCCAGGGCCAGTCTACCCACTGGGCCTCCTACCCAACCCAGCTCTAATTACTCTTAAGTAGTACTATTCTAAAATACTTTGACTTTTCCTACCTCTACTATTCACACTATTTCCTCATGGTGAAAAGTCCTTCTCCCTCTTCTGCTGAATTCTAACAATCCTTTAAAGCTTAATTCAAAGGCTATTTTCATGATGAAGGCTTATCTGATCCCCATATGTCCTCACTCCTGAGGATTTCCTATGCTTTGACCCTCATCTCAGATGACACCTCATGGCCCTCCAGCCTTCACACCTCATATAGCACACTGTATAAGGCTGTACATGCTACTCAAAGAACATTGCATAATATATTTTTTAGATTCTAAGCTCCCCAAGGGCAGATTATTATCCATCTCCCCCCAGTGCTCAGCATATTGCTCTGCACAACATAAGACCCTGATAAACATCTTCTCAAGAATTAATCAATTCAGCATCTAGCAGAATTTTGGCACTGTGGAGAATATAAAGAAGCATGATCAGTTCTTGTCCCACTATTACCCTGACTGACCCTGTTTTTACTTGAACATGCAATCCCAAATACCTAAAGGAGTACTACAGATTAAATATTTTGTCTGATTCACTTTTTTACTAAAGGTCTAAATGCCCTGCCAACCCACCTGGCTGTCAACAGTGCGTAAGAGTTTCTGAACTCGAACATCCTTGGTGAATAAGTCTCTGTCCTGGTGCTTATCAGCCAAGAGGCGAGACAATTTAATCACCATGAGAGCATTATGGTTATGGTGCAGCTTGTGTCGACCATCAAGCAAATCTAGCACTTCCTCGGGAGTGGTGGCCTTCTCAATCTGCCGGTCAACTTCTTGAGGACCTGGGTAGGGGGTGAACACTTGCTCCTTATTTAAGAGGCTATCCAAAGTCGAAGCAGTGGATTCATGCGTGGTGGTCATCAGCTTACAGGGGGCCCTGGCCAGCCTTAGTCTGCCCATTACAGTTAAAGGTGAGGCTGGATGGGCAGCCAAGAGGCAAAGGCAGCGGTGCACCAGGCGAGATGCCATGATGCTCTCTGGGTCTGGGCAGAGACAATGAAGCTGAAGGGGAGTGGAGCACTTTCAATTCAACTCAAGCCACTTCAAGACCTGTTAAAGGAAGAGGGGAGAGGATCTAAATTATGCAAAAAAAGATTAACATTCATTACAGTGCCATTCCTGAAATCTAAGCATTAACAAGGTGAGTTTCAAGGCCATTTTTCATATCTTCTTTCCCCCAAGAAGCCTTTCTTATTACCACCACCAAACAATACCAAGCACACAGAATACTACCTTTATAAACATATTGGAACATGATCATACTCAATCTGGTAATTTAATATTTTGAATATCTATTTCCATAGTTTTATGTCACAAAGTAGACTGTAAATTTGTTGCAGGTAGGAACTGGTTTTTGTTTGTTTTCAATTACTGAAAATGCAGCCATGAACAGGAGCTTCTTGCTTGATCTCAACAGGTTAACTACTTATTTTACCAGGTTTCTCTAAGGATACCCTCTTCTGGACAGTGGCAGAGGCAATGTAGTATAATGGAATTCAATACTGGGCTTAAGAGCAAAGAGACTGTCATATATTTAAGTTTAAGCATGCCCAATGTACAGCTGTTTCCTCATTTCAAATAGGGAAAGTCAAACTAGATTTCTTCTAGCTAGGGTTCCTATTATCCCTATGACATTATGTGTTGGGTCTGATTCAACTTTTATTAAGAGCTATACCTGAGAGAGAGGCCCCTAGGATTTAGACTAAAAAAACCCCAGAACAGCCAAGAGCCTCATGATGCATAGATTATGATCTAGGTCTTTCACTTTAAGCCTCATATAATTTCTGTAAGAGAGCGCCAGATCATCTGATTCCTAATAGCTTTTCCAGCAAAAAAAGATTTTATGAGAACCTTGGGGAGAAAGTGACCACTTCATCTTAGACAAAAGCTAAGATAAAAGATGAAAGGCAAGTCTTTTTTTTTGCATGGGGTTCAGTGGCTTGTCCAAGGCCACACAGCTAGTTATTAAGTGTCTGAGGCCAGATTTGAACTCAGATACTCCTGACTCCAGGGCCAATGCTCTATCCACTGTACCACCTAGCTGCCCCAAGGCAATATCTTAATATATCCACAAAGACAACATGTGGAAGACAGATCAGACTTGTTCTTAGCCACACAGGTCAGAAACTGAGTGTTAAAAGGTTCAAGAGCTGTCAAAATGGGAGTAGTTTAAAAAACTATGGAAAATTTTCCACAAAATACTAGAGGATCACTTGTTACTTATGCTGTAGGAAGGATTCTACTTTCAGGTATGGCTTGAATTATCTGATAGTTTAAGATCCCCTCCAACTCTAAAATTCTAATATTATGATAGTGAGATATGAAAGAAAAGAATAAAAGCTAACCATACTTTTACACAAGGTACTTTCTGAATTGCATGAAATTGCCCTTTCTACAACAAGAGCTGGCTCAAGATTTCTATTAGCTAAGTAATCAACCTGTTGAATCAACAGTCACTTTTTCACCTGTCCTACATATTTCCCTCTTCTCTTCAGCCTTGCTGGAATTTAAACTCATAATAAATAGATACTGTGACCAGTCCTGGCCTAAGAAACCCACAGATGCCCATCACTCAAGATGGATAGCGTCATATCCCAGACTAGAGGAAAAAGCACAGTGTCTAATCTACAACTAAAATGTTTTCCATAAAGCTATTTTAAAATTATGTTAATCCGAATGCAGATCATAATCCTGAAATGAGCTGTTTGAAATAAAAAAAAACCAACAGATGCATATAAGAACAAATAAGTCCCCATTATATACATACAAATAATTGGAATTTGGGTTTTAAAGTTCCCTGATGATAGAGACTGCTCTCAGACTAGTTCTGGGGGAAAAGATAAGGTGGGGGTGCTTACCTTTGTCACTAAAAAGCACGATTATGTGCAAACTAGATTTTCTGAGAAATTTTAGACTCTATTTACATTAACTAACAAGAATGAAAGAGTATTAGATCTGAAACCAATTAAGACTTGAATTCCCGTATAGACCACTTCCTAGGCTTCCCTTTCTGTAAAAGGAGGCTGGGCCAAATGACCTTGGCTTTGTCTCCAGCCTGCACTGAGGCTTCCAGGGCCCCCCCCCGCACCCCCTTCTAGCCTGCTCGCCCTTTCTTCCCTCTGGCACCGGGTCCTCCGGTGGGTGCCCTTGGCACATCCGAGCGGCGCCCATCCCTTTGTAAAACTGAAGCCTCGCCGGGGGCGGGAGAATATTACACACCTTTAAACTTGGCCCTCGGGTACCCTCAGCGGTCACAGGGTCCGGGGAGCCCGAGG
The DNA here is from genome assembly GCF_037893015.1 of Macrotis lagotis. NCBI lineage: Eukaryota > Metazoa > Chordata > Mammalia > Peramelemorphia > Peramelidae > Macrotis > Macrotis lagotis. The sequence goes on from NC_133665.1 coordinate 111,777,672, forward strand.
GTCCCGCTCAAGGTCACGCGAACACGCGGGGGGGCCGCGGGCGTGGGCTTCGGTCCACGTGGCCCACCATGCAGCTGCCCCACCCCCACCCCGGCACCACGCGGCCGCAGTCCCGGAAGCTGAGGACGCACGCGGGACCGAGAGGCCGGGGCGGGCGGCGGGCCCTCGCTCCGGGGTCGCCCGTGGGCTCGGCCTTTTCCTCCTCGGGCCTCGCCCCCGCGCCCGCAGCCTCCTTGGCCTGGTCCCACCGCTTGCCGGCTCCCTTTCCCCTCACCCCCGGCTCCTTCCTCAGGCCCGCACGCACCCGGCTCTCCAGGGGCAGCGCCCCGAGGCCTTCGCCGCCTCTGACCTCCATACGCGACGTGCGCCGACTAGAGGGAAGAAGGAAATACCGGTCGATCGCGAAGCCGCCGGAAGTGGTGGCGCGCCCGTGACGTCACAGGCCGCGCGACGGCCGGAAGCGACGCTCTTGTACTTCCGGCCTGAACCGTTGCTGGGGCGTCCCGGCCGTTTCTGAGAGGAGTGAGGGGTCCCGATGGGCAAGTGCAGGAGTCATATTACCGATAACTCACACTCCTTCACATGTACGAAACGCTTTAATTTACAGTAACCCCGGGAGGTAGGTCACAATAATTTTTTTTTGGATTTTTGCAAGGCAAATGGGGTTAAGTGGCTTGCCCAAGGCCACACAGCTAGGTAATTATTAAGGTACTCCTGAGTCCAGGGCCGGTGCTTTATGCACGACACCACCTAGCCGCCCCACAATAATTTTTAAAAGGAAATGATAGTGGAGATTTCTTCATCTCCATTTTGCAGGTATGGAAACTGAGGCTCAGGGAACTTAAAATGACTTTGTCAGCCTGAGCTAGACAGACCTCATCACCCTCTTCGAGAAAGAGAAATCCGGACCTCAGAATACCCCTCTGGTTTGTCATCGTATTTTGTGGCCCATTCTCTCTTTTTTAAATTAAAGATTTTATTTATTTTGAGTTTTATAATTTTCCCCCCATTCTCTTCCCCCCCCCGAAGGCAATCTGCCAGTCTTTACATTGTTTCCATGGTATTCATTGATCCAAATTGAGTGTGATGAGACAGATATCATATCCTTAAGGAAGAAACAAAGTAAAAGAGATAACAAGATCAGACAATAAGACACCAGTTTTTTTTTTTTTTCTAAATTAAAGGAAATAGGGGCGGCTAGGTGGCGCAGTGGATAAAGCACCAGCCCTGGAGTCAGGAGTACCTGGCTTCAAATCCAGTCTCAGACACTTAATAACTACCTAGCTGTGTGGCCTTGGGCAAGCCACTTAACCCCATTGCCTTGCAAAATAAACAAACAAATAAATAAATAAAAGGAAATAGTCCATAGACTTTGTTCAAACTCCACAGTTTTTAATCTGGATACAGATGATATTCTTCGTTGCAGACAGCCACAAATTTCCCCTGATGGTTGCACTGATGGAATGAGTGAGTCCATCAAGGTTGATCATCACCCCCATGTTGCTGTTAGGATGTACAGTGTTTTTCTGGTTCTGCTCATCTCCCTCAGCATCAGTTCATGCAGATCCCTCCAGGCTTCCCTGAATTCCTATCCCTCCTGGTTTCTAATAGAGAATAATAGTGTCTCATGACATACATATACCACAGTTTGCTAAGCCATTCCCCAAATGAAGGACATTTACTTGATTTCCAGTTCTTTGAGGCCCATTCTCTTAAGCAGACTTTCTTATGTCTGTAAACAGCATAGACTACCCTGGTTTTAAGTTAGAAACTTGGAAACTCACCTCCCTCCCTCAGGAAGTTAAGCCTTATAAAAATGTTGCCAGATTCTGGCTTTAATAATAATGCTAATTATAATTAATAATAAACTTTTAAAGGTCTCTTATTGCCAGGGTCAGGTTCTGTCTGCTGATATAAGGAGTGGTGAGAGAAAGACTCAGCTGCAGTAGTTAGAACCTGGCTGCTTTTTTTAAAAAAAAAGTTCATTCCTTACAATAATTTATTAATAATTTCCTCTTTTTAAAGTGCAAATACCTTGGGTTAAGCCTGTCAGTGAAACTAAAAGTTTTCCCTTAGTGGAAGGGAGGGAATAGGAGTTTTAACTTGGTTTGAGAGGGAAGTCATCCAGTTGCAGATTAACAATATATAATAAATACAATATATTTAAATATGTAAATATAATAATATATAAATATATATTATATAAACATATATAATACAAATTTAATATGTTTAAATATAAGTACCCCATTATATGCCAAATGCTGGAAATAGGAAGAAAGGCAAGACCCTTTTCTCTAAAAATTCACAATCTGATAGGGAATGAGATAAATACAGGAATAAATTAAGAGCTAATCTCAGCAATAATGCACTAGCAGAACAATGTTAGTTCAAATTTATGTAACATTTTTGTGAGAGAATCGAATACTGATTTTGCAATAAGGGAACAAGGTTGTAGAAGTGACTGAACTGACTCAAGGATACACAGCTTGTAAATGTCAGTGCTAACTTCTTGAACCCATGTTTCTGGAATCTAGTTCCTCAATCCTCATTTATTCTAAATTCCTCTGACATTATTCTACAGTAAGAAGAAGCTGTGCTGAATTTGTAAATAAATAGCTAATGATGGGTATTTTGAAAAGTGCTGGATGTAGATTCAGAGAACTTGTAATAGTAGCTCTTGTCTGTTATTGACTTGGAGCAAATCACTTCACCTATTTAGGTTATTTTATTTTTCTGTAAAATGAGGGGGTTGGGCACAGTGACCTCCTGTATCTTTTAGTTATTGTGTATGTGTATGTGTATGTATATATATATATATATATATATATATATATATATATTTTAACTTTAGTTGAGAGGGAGCAGTCAGGGAGTGAGTTGATATAATTTTGGAATGCAGGTTTTGAAAGCAGATAGGAATGTTAAGCTACTGACTCTAAATAGAATCTGCTCCAGATGTGAGGGCCAAAGTTAGAAATGGACATTCAGAGGTGGATAGGTGGTGCAGTAGATAGAGCACTGGCCTTGAAATCAGGAGCACCTGAGTTCAAATCCAGCCTCAGACACTTAATAATTACCTAGCTGTGTGGCCTTGGGCAAGTCACTTAACCCCATTGCCTTGCAAAAACCTAAAAAAATGGATATTCAATGAGATTGAAGCTACTAAGAATCATCCTCAAAAGGATAAAACCATCCTTCTGTAGAATTCTTTTCTGAAGTAACAACTGTGAACATAGAATTAAAAGATTTCAGTTTTAGTACTGAAGGCATGTTGGAAATCAAGTATTCTTAACCTTTTTTGTGTCTTGAACTTCTTTGGCATTCTGGTGATACCTATGATCACCATTTAGAATTTTTAGAATAACTTTCTTAAATAAATGAAATAGAAAATTTTATTTTTTTTAAAAAAGTCCTCAGTTTAAGAATCCCTGATTTAAATCAACGTATTTTTAACATATTAGGAAAATGAAGTCTGGCTAGGAGAAGCCTTTACCTGAAGTTAACAGTACAATTACACTTATCAGTTACAAAGTTATCAATTACATAATTGGGTCAGAGTGGGGTCTTGAATCCAAATTTAAATCAAGTGCTTTTGCTATGGCTACTAAGGTATAAGAAATGTAGTTTATAAAGCTATAATCCTGGAAATTATTCACAAAAGTTAATGATTATTGAAGAATTTTGAAAAAGAGCTAGAGTATAATAAACATAGCAGTAAATGTAGGAGTGAGGTCTTATCCTGAGTCACTGGAGCATGAGGGGAGTTGAAGTGTGTTTTGCCAGAAGAAATAGTATCTATCCATTGGGAGGTGGAGATAGATCTCCAGCAGAGTGTGGTGTTTCCACCTTACCTACTGTATGCCAGGTCCCATGCCCAAACTGTTTACAAAATATGACTTCATGTGATCTTCACAACAAGCTTCTAATGCTGCTATTATCTCCATTTTAGAGTTGAAACTGAGGCAGAGAGGTTAAAGGACTTGTTTCTAGTGCGCGGCAGAGGCTAGATATGAGCTTTTGTCTTTCTGCTTCCAGGCCTGGCACTCTTAAGTGTAGTACACAGCAAATTCTTAGTACTTATTTAGTTTTTGTATTGAAAAGGAATTTATATACTGATGTACACAGCAGCCTATGTAGGACCTTCTCCCAGGGGTTTCCAAGTGGCAATATATAGGCTTATATAAATTCTGTATTCTGGGCTGAGAGGTAGCATTTATTAAGCTCTTACTCTAGGCTAGGTCCTGTGCTAAGCACTGTGAACACAAAGGACAACTCTCCCTACTTTCAAGGAGCTCAAAGTCAAATGGGAAAGACAACTTGCAAACAACTATACAAATACAAATACAGAAAACAGGACTTTAGCCAAGACTAGTATTATTCCACGACTAGGAAAGAAAGCCAAACAAATTTCATATTTGATCAAATTGGAAGCAAAAGGGAGATACTGGAGTCAATTGAATGGGGAAGTGGGAGGGGGTGACCTGATTAGACTTGGTGTTTTAGGAAAATCAGACATCTGAATGAAGAATGAACTCTAATGGAGAGAGATACAGGGAGAACAAACAGCAGCCTTGATGGATTTGTAATAGGGAAGGGTAGATGAAGATTGTCATAGACTGATGGTAGTCCCTGAAGTTCTTTAATTTTGTAAGAGGGTTCTCTTTGGGGTGGCTAGGTGGTACAATGGATAGAGCATGGTCCTGGAGTCAGGAATACCTGAGTTCAAATCCAGCCTCAGACACTTAATAATTACCTAGCTGCGTGGCCTTGGGCAAGCCACTTAACTCCATTGCCTTGCAAAATAAAAAAAGAGGGTTCTCTTCACTGAAGCAGATTTCAACCTTTCAATAATACTTGCAGGTTGGATCCCCAGTAGGGAAGCTGTTAAGGGTTCTAGGGCATAGCTGTTTGGGCAGTTCTTCCAACATTAGAAAGAGCTCCTTATAAATCTCCTTAGCAATCATCCATTAGATGTAGTTCTTAAGCAAAAATAATTATAAGAATCTATCAAGTAGTAACGATAAAGTATTTCTTCTCCAAACCATAAGTACTATCTCCCTTAAATAGACTCAGAGGCTATGAGGGGAAGCGTGGGCACAAACTAAAAATACAATCACATGTGTAAAGAGTGTACCCAAGGCAATCCAACTACAAATTGTAAGGGCTTGTTATTCTTTCTCCAGAGAATATTCTCTTCTCTTGCTGTAATGGCTAAGTTGCTCTGATGCTTAGTTAGTCTGGATTCTTTCAGGGCAAAATCTCAGCTGGATAAATCTACTACTTGGCTCCTCACTAGGCCTCCAGATCACTGAACCTTTGAGGTCTTCAGGCCTGTGGCTTGTGCTGGACAGGGCATCCTCCAGACTCACTCAGTTCACTGTATGATGGGCTGCTGCAATTTTCCTCTACATTCAACCACTGATTTAGCCAGATGGAACTTCAATCTCTTCAGTTGGAATGTTACGTTGTTCTCTTAGCTAGGACAACAGTCCTTAGCTTGGACCTTGTAGAAGCCTTTCCTCCTGGACACTCTCATGAAGTTCAGCACCTTCAGGGAAGAAGTGGAAGAGATCTGACATCCTGTTCAACAATTCTTTGTAGTTCAAAGCCAATTCCCTCAGTCTAGTATGCCACCTTAGTTTATGATGATCAGTCCCAATTCAATGATTCTAGACTCCTGTTGGGGTCTTAGGCAGATGAGTGGCTAGGGGACAAAGAGAAGATGCAACCAGTGCCGTAGAAAGCAGTTCAATGCCTTTACCAACCCCTTCATATGTAATTGGCTGTTGAAGATTCACTCTGTTTAAAGTGTGAAATGTTATTTAAATTTCTTTTCCTCAGTTTACAACTTACTGCTTTTACTGAAATTTATTGTTGTATATGGAAACACTCTAGAGTTTGTCCTTCACTGGTATTGGCTTTGAGAAGTCAGGATCAGCCATGATGAGGTATTAAAGAAAGGCCTTAAAGGCTTCAACTTCCATTTACTCAAATTCTACATTGATTAAGCAAACTTCTGATATTAATTTGGTTTCCTATGTTGACTTTCCCCCCCTGGGAAGAACTCTGACCAGCTAACCTAGAAATTCCAGTCTGTGTGTGTGTAGGAATGAATGTATATATACATATATACAAATATTCAATGAAAGGATATATATCCATGATACATGTCTACATACATCTACATGCTTTAATATATCCCTTAAGTAGATATACACACATATATGTATACAAACACCTAGCCAACATTATAACCACTTTAATTCATGTCCTTCTCATAAATTTTTTCTTGGACTAGTGTAGTTTCCTGGAATGCACTTCCTCACCCTCATCTCTTGCTTATTAGAAATCTTTTTTTTTTCCCCAAGGCATAGTTCAAGTAACACACACACTCAAGTGTATCCCTCCTCTACCCCAGTAACTGTTTTTATTTGTGTATATTCTCTATTTATCTGTGCACTGTTGTATCCTCCACCACATCCTATTAGAATGTAAGCTCCTTTTGTATTGTCAAAGCATGACCTGGTACATGACCCTGGATAAATATGTGATGATGATTGAGTGATTGGATTGCTCTTCTAACCTTCAGCTGCTCTTTACTGCCCTCTGCTGAGTTTTAGCTGCTATGAGGCTTCTTTCCCTGTAATCTTAAGGGCTATCTTTACTTTATGGTAATATACTACCATATCCACCTACACAGAAACTACTGGATGTTTTTAAGGCTGTACTTTAAATTCCTTTTCTCCTGCTCCTCCTCTTCCATTAAGTCTAAACACTTATTTTAGTTATGGTCCAAAATTTGTCTTAATTTCTGTTATATCTTTGGATCAGAATCCTAGGTTCAAATCATCCAATCATCCCCTATACTCAGCTCCCCAAATTACCAAATATCTGAGTAGAACTGGGGTAAAGATATCCAACCCCTTTAATGCCTCTGATAACCTTAACTGAAAGTAAAAGCAGATATGACTTCTGGAGCTGGCAACTCAGAGTTGGCTTAGGAAACACTAAGTAGGAAAGAGCAAAAGATTTTGTTGAATCACTGTAGGTGTCAAAGTTTTCTATTAGAGTAGCCTGAAAGTTTTTTAGTACAGTAGCAGGTGTTGTGCTTTTTCTTCAGAGACTTATGAGCCATCTATCCTCCAGAGATACTTAAGTTTATCAATATCTCTTCTGGTAGCAGGTGCTAGTCATACTTTGTCCTCCTAGGCCAATGTACCAACATCTTAGTAGCTGTCCTCTAGAGACAGTCAAGCAGTGTCCCTTAAATGCAATAATTAGCCTTTGCATCAAATACACTAATAAAGAATAAGTGAATTAAAAAGCATTTCTTTTTTTTTTTTTTGGCAAGGCAAATGGGGTTAAGTGGCTTGCCTAAGGCCACACAGCTAGGTAATTATTAAGTGTCTAAGACCAGATTTGAACCCAGGTACTCCTGACTCCAAGGCTGGTGCTTTATCCACTGCCCCACCTAGCCACCCAGCATTTCTTTTTCTAAGCACTAGGGATGAAATACTTGGGTACTGCCATTCCAAGGGCTCTTCAGTCCCTGTTAATTGTAGTTACTGGTGGTGGTAGATGGGAGGTCAAACCTCTCTCTCTTGAATAAAGGTTAAGACTTGGTTCACTTTGGGTCATGTGACCAATAAGTTGCTGAATTAGACATTTCCTCTGATCTTCACTGCCTTTTAAACATCAGTGAAGTAAGAATAATGCACAAGAGATAAAAAATAGTTGCAGCCTTCTTCAGAGACTAAGGTACCAAGAATCCCAAGGAAGAACAACAGGACTCAGACTTTTATTCTGGGATCACTCAGCAATTCCATTGCTGCCTTTCTAGTTTCTACTAGCAGGCCTCACCTTGAATCAACATTCTATGGTAGTAAACAATAGAACTCAACTCTGCCCTCTTCCCTAGTGAGAAGGGGAAATAAAATCTTTTTTGGTGGTGACAGCATGTATGCTACTCTGAGAACAAAGGAATGGAGGGAACTCTGAAGCAGAATACCAGCTTTTGTAAAAGGTTCCACAGGGCCTCAAGGAAATGGGCCTGGATGCCATTTTTGACCCTTTAGAAGTCTGGGGCAGAGAATAAGGTGAATGAAATGTGAATTCTATAGTATGGAATGCAACCTAGTTCAGCCCTCTGGTAATCTGATATCAAAGGAATTCAGAAAATAAGGAAAATCAAATATAAGGGAAAAGAAAAAATGACTAACTCTGGAGGAAGAAAATTTAGTTAACAACTTTGAGCACAAGCAGATAAACAACAGGAAGGATAATAGCAGAAGGGAAGATGACCTCCAGGATATTTAAATGAGTCCAAACTTTGAATAAATATTTCAAGACAAAGGAAAAACAAAGCTCTGATGAGGTAGAGTTCACTGAATTCACAAGGAAGCATGAAACTGCAGCAAGGTATTTCCAAATGATTCTAAAGGGAAGTAGGAACAGCAGAATTTATGGCAGAAATAGTTGGCAGAATAGAAAAACATGAATCCATGATGGAAAGTATCTAAAGAATAACTAAATGGGAATACAAAAAGACATAAGTGGACAAATAGACAATCTGAAAGAAGACAGGCTGAAAGAAGAAAAGTAATATTAAAGTATCTCTATAAAGAAAATATTGATCTTGAACATAATATGTAGAAACAACTTTAAAATTATAGATTTCCTTTAAATACACAAGTCAAAAAAAATCTAAATACCATAGTGCTATAATAATAATAAAAAAAAATCGCTCAAAACAAAACACAGTACTGACAAAATAATCCACCTCACAGGGGAAGAGGGCAGAGTTGAGTTCTATTGTTTACTACCATAGAATGTTGATTCAAGGTGAGGCCTGCTAGTGTAGACCAAATATCGAAGTAGCCCAAAATTCAGCCCAAGGTGACCTACCCAGTGAGTCCAGTCATCAATGAAAAAAGACACTTGAAACATCCACTCTCCTCAACCCCCCCAAAAAAAAACCCCATGAGCAGAGTTTTTGCTTTGCAAACGCCTCAGACAAAAAGAAACATAAAGGAAACAAATGATAACCACGGAAAGCAAAAAGTAGCAACCAGGGAAACACAAATAATGAAATAAAGGCAAACTTTTACTATAAATAAAAACTTGATATGCTAAATATATAGAGAATTGACCTAAAAAAATACTAAGAACCATTCTCTGATAAGTGGTCAAAGTATAAGAACAGATTGTGGTTTGAAGGAGAAAAATAGCCAGGAGGCTATTGTAATAGTTTAAACTGATAGTAGTGATGGCCTATATCAAGATTATAAGAGGTCTGATGTGAGAAGACTAAAATCAACAGAAATTTGTAACTGATATTTACATGAAAAGTAATGGAGGGATATGAATAAAAGGCAAACTAAATTTCTAAATGAAGGGTACTAGGTGAATGATGATGCCACAAAAAAGAAATAGCCTTTTAATTTTCTTCCAACTCTTCAGTTCTGTGGTTCTAGTGACATGTGATATAGAGCAGAGGTGTTAAACACATTGTCACAGCTGCAGGCTCCCATGTCATTCTTGTTTCTTGATTTTTTTTGCAAGGCAATGGGGGTTAAGTGACTTGCCCAAGGTCACACAGGTAATTATTAAGCGTTTGATGTCGAATTTGAACTCGGGTCTTCCTGACTCCAGAGCCATTGCTCTATTCACTGTGCCACCTAGCTGCCCCCGTCCCATGTCATTCTTAAGCTAAATTAAAATGTAACTGGAAAATATTTACAGTAAAACTTAACTAATGCTAATATGTAGCTTCCTAAGTCAACATCTGCCTGCAGGGATCCTATGGTCCTTGTTGCAATTTGAGTTTGACATCAATGTAGAGGTTACTAGGTGATACAGTAGATAATGCACTGGACCTGGAGTCAAGAAGACCTGCAGTCAAAAAGACCTGCGTTCAAATTTGACCCGATACTTCCTAGTTGTGTGACCCTAGGCAAGTCACTTAATCTTTCTCTGCCTCAGTAAAACAGGAATAATAACACTTATCTCACAGTGTTGTTGTACACAGGACCAGCCTCATAGGAAGTGCTTAAAAATATGCTTGTTTCCCTCCTAGTGGAAAAAAACTAACCCAACAGGAGCTCTGGTTACTAGATCCAGCTCTGACACTAATTCCCTAGGTAAAAGGGAATTTTCACTTCTTGTTTCCTCAGCTGTCAAATCTGCTTGGCCAGATTCCCAGCAATTAAAGAATAAATGTGCTCAAAAGAAGTCCTGTCATAAAGTGACATTAACAAATGTTTATTGACTGGCTGAAATAACATGGAAAAGTGTTTTGAAAAATTACCTATGGAAATACTAGTTCTTATTTTTTTAATTACTCCTTTCTAAGAATATTATTAGAGATCAATTAATAAACACTTATTAAGTACCTACTATATTCTTTTGCTCTTTGTTAATTGCTATTATAAAAAGAGTGAAAAGACAGTCTGCCCTCATGGAGCTTTAAGTTATTGACATACTAGATCAAGTTAAGATGAGGCTGAAATTTGTTTATCTTTATATATTCTCTGTCTTTTATTACTATAATTACTTTTTAATCCAGTAAATTCAGGGCCCTTTAATCATAAAATTATCTGGGAACCATCTGTTCTTCTTAAGATATACTTCTTTTTTTTGTTTGTTTTTGCAAGGCAAATGGGGTTAAGTGGCTTGCCCAAGGCCACACAGCTAGGTAATTATTAAGTGTTTGAGACCAGATTTGAACCTGGGTACTCTTGACTCCAGGGCTGGTGCTTTATCCACAGTGCCACCTAGCCACCCCTAAGATATACTTCTTAATGAATTAGCCTCAGGAATAAGGTATTGGTTCTTCAGTCTTATCAAGTCCCACCACTGATGAGTCAGCAGTTACTTTGTGTTATCAGAAATTCTGGATATATTAGGTGGGCTGGGACACTGAGTCTTGCCTCAGAGGTGTAGTTCAGAAAAATCCACAGTTAAGAGCAGGGGAGATCTGAGAGGCACTGGCTGTCTGGTCCAACTGTTGGAGTATCATGCTGGAAGGAAATATGGCAACCAGATGGTCCCAGAGAAGTGAGTTTGCTTCTGTCTTTTTTGAAGGTAACTTATTATAGTGAGACCTGGATGAACCATTAAAGGGAGGGAGGGAAGGAGAAACCAGATAGTTGGACTAGCATTGCAGTGGAAGGAGCCCAGTAGGGTAAAGGGATAGGGTGAAAGGCTCTAGAGGAGGAGACCATGTGATCTAGAAAATTTCTTAGACTTCAGTTCCCTCATCTGCTAAATAGGAATAATATCTAAAATACTTATCTGACAGGGTTATTGTGATGATCAAAGAGCTGATACTTTGGAGAGCTCTCTGAAAAGTATAAAATGCTTTAAGTTCAAAGTGTGGTTTTTGGAGGTATCCGAGCTCAGTATGCTAGGGTAGGAGAGGCTGTCTAGGAAACAGTATTTCTCTGTTGATGTGGTAAGGAAACATCCCTGAATTGTGCATCAATCAACAAATACTTACTGAGCAATGACTATATTGTGGAAAAAACAGTAAGGGTGCAAGGCATGGAAACTTATTCTAGTTGGAAAGGGAACACTTTATTTGAAAAATTAAAGAACAAAATTTAAGTAAGAGTTCAAGATAACTATAGCTTATATTTCTGTGGTGTTCTTACCTCATGGGTTCTCTGAGAGCAGAGACTTTGGCTCCTCATTCTTTGTCTCCCCCCATTACCACCTCCCCTTCTCAGAAGGTGGAACTCTTGTCTACACAGCACCCAAGCAGATTGAGGAGTGGTAGCCTTTTTACTTACTGTAGCTGTCTCTCCAGGGAGGTTCATGGAATCCAGAGGCTGAGCCTGGATTCTATGTTCCTGGAATCATAGATGATGAAAAATATTCCTTAATTCTCACTTAAATAACTCACATTTTCATGGTACTTTTACAATTTACAAAAGCTTCCTCATAACAATCTGGTGAGATAGGCAGTGCATCCATTTGACAGATGATAAAAGTTGAAACTATAAGAGGTGAAATATCTCCCTCAAGTTCACTTGAGAGTCAGGATTGAAGACCTGACTCCAAGTCCAATGTTCTTGCTATCATACCTTGCCATTTTTTAAATAGGTTTTTGCAAGGCAATAGGGTTAAGTGGCTTGCCCAAGGCCACACAGCTAGGTAATTATTAAGTGTCTGAGACCAGATTTGAATTCAGGTACTCCTGACTCCAGGACTGGTGCTCTATCCACTGTACCACCTAGCTACCCCTATACTTTGCCATTTATATCTCTCCTTATAAGACTGGGAATTTCCCAAGGACTGGGATGCAGACCTCCTCCTTTTGTGGTGTGATCCCACATGCTCTTGTTAGATAGCTTTGTCAGTGGCATCATAGAAAAGGGAGGCAACCATTTGGGAGGTACTTGATAAGAGCTTCCCCACTTATTAGTTTGCTTGCCCTCTTAGACTACTTTCCTATGCTGCTGTTACCTTGCTCAAATGACTTGGGTTGTTGCTTTCTTATTCCTTCTCCTCATATTTTACCCCTAAACTTAACTCCAATAAAACCACAGAACCATAGGACATTAGAGCTGGAAAGGGCCTTAGAAAACATCTATTGGGGGTGGAGTCTTAGGAGCTCTCTGATAAAACTCATCAGCTAAGGACTCTAACTAAACTTTCGAGAGAAAGAACCCACAAAGGGACCCAGTGAGGCAGTTCTCCTACTCAAGGTAACCTGGAAAAGAGCAGAAAGGCTCTGCTCCCGGGATGGGAGAGGCAGCCTGCCAGAGGGGTGGCCCGCCAGAGCCAAAGAACTTCAGCCTCCCGGAGGCAGCCCCGGGGCGCTGGGGAACCTCAGCTCACAGCAGCGGGGGAGTCTCCAGGGCTGCACCCCGAGGAGCACCGGGCACAAAGTGAGGGAATAGTGGGGGACCTCTGCCAGAGTGAACACATGGAGCCCAGCCCTCGGGGCACACAGGGAGCAGCTTGGTCTTTCTGCAGCCCAGAGCCAGAAACAGAACCAGGTGGAGCCTAAGCAGGAGCCTCCAGGGCATGAGCCCATTGAGCTGAGGGAGGGGAGTGAAGAGAGAGAGACTACCAAGCTCTGTCCTCTGCCTCTGGAACAGGACCCTGGGGCTCTGACCACATTCAGATACTGATCGCAGTCTAGGCCCCCCAATAGAACAGCAGGGACCCCTCCACCTCAGCCCCATGGCAGAGGGGGTCGCTTATGGTCATTCACAGACCAGGAGGGAGGACAGAGCCTCACACACTGAGACCTTTGTTGGAGTGTCCCAAAAGCTCAGGAAGCACCCCCAAACTAGGCCCAGGCTGGGAAAATGAGCAAGCAAAGAAACAAAAAGAAGACTATTGAGAAATATTTTGCAAATGAGCCCAAGAAGGATCAAAGTACTCAGTCTGAAGATGAGGAAGCACAAGCTCCTGCATCTAAAGACTCCAAGAAAAACAGAAATTGGGCTCAGGCTATGACAGAGCTCAAAAAAGACTTTGAAAATCAAATGAGGGAGTTGGAAGAAAAACTGGGAAAAGAAAGGAGAGAGATGCAGGAAAAACATGAAAATGAAGTCAGCAGCTTAGTCAAGGAAATCCAAAAAAATGCTGAAGAAAATAGCATGCTAAAAACCAGCTTAGGTCAAATGGATAAAACAGTTCAAAAAGTTATTGAGGAGAAGAATGCTTTAAAAAGCAAACTTGGCCGAATGGAAAAAGAGATAAGAGAACTCTCTGAGGAGAACAAATCCTTCAGACAAAGAATAGAATTCAGGGAAATTGATGAATTTACCAGAAATCAGGAATCAATACTTCAAAACAAAAGAAATGAAAAATTAGAAGAAAATGTGAAATATCTCATTGAAAAAAACAACTGATATGGAAAACAGACTTAGGAAAGATAATTTAAAAATTATTGGAATACCTGAAAGTCATGATCAGGAAAAGAGCCTTGACATCATTTTCAAAGAATTACTACAGGAAAATTGCCCTGATATTCTAGAAGCAGAGGGCAAACTAGAAATGGAGAGAATACACCAATCCCCCAGATAAAGAGATCCCAAAAAACCAACCCCCAGGAATATTATAGCCAACAGAACTCCCAAGTCAAAGAGAAAATGTTACAAGCAGCCAGAAGGACACAGTTCAAATATCATGGAGCTGCAGTCAGGATCACACAGGACTTGGCAGCAACTATATTGGAAGCTCGTAGGGCTTGGAATACAATATACCGGAAGGCAAAAGAGCTTAGAATGCAGCCAAGAATGAACTACCCAGCAAGGCTGAGTGTCCTCTTCCAGGGAAAAAGATGGACTTTTAATGAACCAGGGGAATTTCAAATGTTCCTTTTGCAATGGCCAGAGCTGAACAGAAGGTTTGATCTTCAGATACAGGACTCAGGTGAAGCATGGAGATTGGAGGAGAGGGGGGAAATAGGGACTTAATGAGGATGAACTGCATGCATTCCTGCATAGAAAAATGACACTGATAATACTCATATGAACCTTCTCAGTTAATAGAGCAGGTAGAGAGAGCTTTTATAATTGAAGCACAGGAAAAAGCTGAATTCGAAGATAAAATATGGTATAAAAATGGAGTCAATAGAAAAAAAGGGAAATGGAATGGTAGAAAGAAAAAGGAGAGGTGGAATAGTCCAAGATATTTCACATAAGATTTTTTTTTATTACAATGACATGGAAGGGGGGAGGCAAGGGGGAATGAGGGAACCTTTGCTCTCATCAGAGATGGCTAGGAGAGGAAACAGCATATATATACTCAATGGGGTATAGACATCTGGAGTAAGAAGGAGGGGGGAGCAGGGGGAAGGGGTGGGGATGTGAATACAGGAGGAGAGGATGGACCATGGGGGGAGAGTGGTCAGATATAACACATTTTCTTTCTTACTTCTTGCAAGGGGCTGGGATTGGAAGGCCTGCCCAGGACCATAGGGCCAAGTGGATTCTGGGCCTAAGGGGTGGTATGGGGGCTCAGGGCTTCTTGGCCCCAGGACCAGGGATCTGTCTGCTGAGCCAGTCAACGACCCTACAGCAGAGTCAGTGAAAGGAGAGAGAAAATAGAGTACATGGTAGTGGAGAAATAAGAAAGGAGGGAGTTGCGATCAGCAATGGCAATGGTGGAAAAATATGGAAGTAACTTGTGATGGACTTATCATAAAGAATGAGATCCACCCATGAAAGAGTTGATGGTGTTGGAACAAAGACTGAAGCACATTTTTTGTTATTATTATTTGGGGGAGGGTGCAGGGCAAGTGGGGCTGGATGGCCTGTCTGGGGCCACAGAGCAGGGTGATCTATGGGTGTCTGGGGACGGATTTGGACCCCCATGCTCCTGGCTCGAGGGCCAATGCTCTGTCTGCCACCCAGCCACCCCTACTATTATTACTATTTTATTTTATTCTGGGTCTTTTTTTTTCTTTTTTTCGGTTTTTGCAGGGCAGTGGGGATTGGGTGGCTTGCATGTCACACGGCTGAGTGATTGTTGGGTTTAGAGGCTGGATATGGGCTCGGGTGCTCGTGGCTCCAGGGGTGGTGCTTCGTCCATTGCGCCACCTGGCCATACCTACAATTAGTACTATTATTTTTTTTAATTTTAACTTTTTTCTCTCCCCTTTACTTTTTTTGCCCAAGCAAGTCTATCTATATTCATGGGGGAGGAGGGGTATTTTGTTTACTTGTAAACAAGAATATTTATTAATGTAAAAAAAATTTGTACAAAATGAGAATAAAAAAAAAAGAAAACATCTATGGAGATATGTATAGCTGTGAGGAACAAAGCCCAAAACAGGGAAATGATTTGTCCAAAGATACAGCTAGTTAACAGTAAACCTGGAACTAGAATTCAGATTATTTGACTCCTAGCACAGTGTTTTTTCCTCTGTGCTGCCTTCCCGATCATATTAAATTCACTAATTCAAAGAACAAGGATAATAAAGAGCTAAGTAACACTCTAAGAATTACTAACAAAAATAATATAAGAAACCAGGGCTTTATTGACAAATGAGTAGCTCAGGCACGAAGTGGTATTAACAGCTTCTTGGAAGACTAGTCTTCGGAAATACCAAACAGATAGGTTTGGATTAGGGTTCATTGGTTGGGGGGGTGGGATCAAGGTAGGCAGAACTGCCTGAAGGGCTTAGAGGAAGGAATGAAGACCTGTTAGAGAGACAACTAATATAAAGTAGAAGTGAACAGTTTTTATGTATTGTAAAACAACCTGAAGGGGAGATTTAGGATAGAGGACTTTGGATGTCAGACCAAAACTTTTGGATCTTAATTTATAAGCCAGTGATTTCCAACCTTTTTTGAATAAACACTTTTTAATTTCTAAAATTTTGAACATGTTAAAAGCTGTATGAACTGATGCAAAATGAAATAAGAAGAGCTGGGAGATTGTTGTACCCCAAAACAGCAAGGTTGTAATGATGATCAACCATGAAAAACTTGGTTCCTCTGATCAGTACAGTGATCTGAGACCAAAGGACCCACCCCCAGAGAGACCTGATGAAATCTGATGCATATTGAAGTATAACTTTCCCTCTTTCCTTATTTTTTATTTTTGCTTTTTTGTGACATGGCTCAAATGGACATATATTTTGTATGACTTCACAGGTATAATAGATATATTGTTTTCCTTCTCAATGGGTGAGGAAGGAGGGGAGGGAATTTGGTATTCAATATCTAAAAATAAAAGTGTTTAAAATAAATTAACAAAACTTTTAAAAAATTTGCAGCATCTATATGATAGTCATTGTTTTATCTTAAAATAATGAAAATGGCCAGCATTTATATAATGCCTTGTGTGCCAGACACTGTGCTATGCACTTAACTATCCTTATTTATATGATCTTCACAACAATCCTAGGAGTTGGGTGCTTTTATTCTCATTTTACAGCTAAGGAAGCTGAGATATAAAGAGATTAAATGACTTGCCTAGAGTAAAGTACCTTAGGCAAGATTCAAACTCAAATCTTCCTGACTTCAAATTATACTATAAATTATACTATAAATGGTATCACTTGACTGCATATATTGATTGAGAAAATTCATGTTAAATATTAATAATACTTTTGAATAAATATCTTATTACCACAGCTTCATATCTAGAATTGGAAAAACAGTCACACCTATATCTATGAGAGTTATTTAATCTGTAGAAGACATGTGTGCTTCTTAATAAATCCTTACTGCAAACTTTTGCTAAAATTATTGCATGTGAATCCCATGTAGTAATTTTACTAATGTCTAGGGTTCCTTAGCCAACAGTTTAAAAACTACCATAAGGGAGATGTTGGAATATTTTTCAATGATAGTAAAAACTTTTTTAAAAATTTGCCTTAAATGGCAAAGGGGTTAAATGACTTGCCCAAGGTCACACAGTGACAGTCTGAGGCCAGATTTGAACTCAGGTCCTCCTGATTCCAGGGTCAGTGCTTCAAGTAAAAACTTTTTATGAAATTATTGGGTAGGATGAATTGGTGTTTTGTGTGTGTGTGTAGACAGGGAATGTTTTTTCAGTCTCCTCATCCATGAAATACTAATTACTATTATTGTACCAGTTAGGAAGCTGTAACAATAGTCCAAATTCATAATCATCTTTTAAAGGAACTTTCCCCCTTGTCCTCCAAGGGAAAAATTATCATTATCTTCACCATCATGATGAATTATTATCATATTTGATGTTCAGACAAATTTTTGAAAACTAGGTGCTCTTAATATCCTCATTTCATAGATGGGAAACTGAGGCACAGAGGTTAGGTGATTCACCCAGTCGCACAAATAGCAAACATCTGAGGTAGATTTGAACTTAGGTCTTCCTAACTCCAGCATTCTATCCAATGTTAAATTGAACATTAAGAGTACTTTTGAAGAAGTTAGATCACTGCACCAGTTAAATTGCACACTAGATAGAGTTCTGTATCTAGATTTCCAATTCCTACTCAAATCTCCACATATCTGATTTTTGAGTTTCCTTCTTGCTGACAAATCTTACAGAGTGTTTGATGAATAAAGAATTTGAATTTCATGAAATGAATGTTAGATGTATGTCTATGCTAATCCCTTTATCCCCAATTAATATAGATCAATTAGCTCTGCATTGATTATAATTCATGTGTGCCACTCCATATTTTTTTTAGTTTTCCCTCTAGATCATTCCTCTTTTTTCCTAAAACCCTAGAGCAGGAGTGAGGAACCTCCAGGCTGGTAGTATTGGTCTGGTGTTACCTAGGCAACCTTAGGTAGGACTTGAAATTCAATAAATCTAGGAGCTTTTTAGGGGTGAATTGATTAAATATTTATGAAATTAATGGTTTTAGTTCAGATTTAGTTTCAGATTTAGTTCAGATTTGCACCTACAGTAAGACACTCCAAAAGGTGGAAAACAAGAAGTAGTTTACAACAAAGCTAAGGTCAAAGGAACTTGCAACAACAATAACTAATGATTCCTAATAGGATTATAAGTATAACAAATGCAGTTAAGATAATGAAAGAGATAGGAAACATTATCAGTGAAAATCAAAGAGATAAAAAGTTTCTTCAAAGATAATCAAATTACCAATCAGACAATTAAACAAGGTGATGAGGGAAGCTTCAACTTAGTGAAAGCCAAACTTCAGGCTGGGGAAACCATGGATTTTCAACAGCCAGTCTTTCACAAGTCCCAATCAGGAGTCCCAGACAAAACGTCCTTTCCATGGGTGAGATTCCAAGGGGTTTGAGCAAGGCTTGTGTATCCTTTCCAAATAAGAGGACTTCTTTTTAATGTTAAAGAAATGTTCAGACTCCTATATAACTAAGTTGTACTATTAATAACTGTTGATTGAGAAATTATGAAGACAATCTACTATGAATGCAGCATAATTTTAAATGAATTTCTGTTCTATTATTTACTTCAACATTTATATACTAAAATTATCAATACATTAGTCAGTTATTATTAAATATTTTAATATTATTCATTTAACATTTAATATTAAAATATAAACCATCCATAATTTCAATTAAGTTTTTTATTATTAATATACAAAAATAAAAATATTTAATATTATTCAATTATATTTAGGAGAAATCAATTTAGGAGACATTCCTCATATACATTTCCTTATTATACTGTCATGCTGACCATTTTGTTCAAACTTAATAAGGATCAAAATGATAATGCTTGGTTTATACATGGTTTAGGGACCTCTTGCAATTACTCTATAGCACATGTATTTCTATGAGTTTTTAGTTCTAACATGAGGAACCATTAAATTAGATGAACTCCAAAGAACTTCCAACTTTAACTCTTGGATCTAAGAATTAGTTATCCCAAAATACAGTAGACTGAATTAGAAGAACCTGTCACATAGGAAATGGTTGATAAAATTCTTGTTGAATAAAAGGTTAGAAGTTCCCTGTTCATGGAGATGTTTAAATGGAGTTGCTTGATGACCTCTTGTTCGGGATATTTTGGAAGTGATTCCTCCTTCAAGGAAAAGTTGGATTAGGTGACTTCTAAGATGTGATTTTATGAAACAAGGGCAAATTAAGTTGATACAAATTAAGTGTGACTTTGACTCCTGGGATTTGTCCTGAATTAGCATTTTTAAAGTAATAGAATGAATTTAGTGGATTTCCCCCTGATTATTCTTGACTTTCTTCTCTATATCAGGAGGACAACATTCTGGCAGATGGTCCTTGTTCTTGCTTTTGGTGTTGCTGACGCTGTTTGGGATTGCTGAAGCTCTTACCCTGATTGAAAAGCCTAGAGGTGAGTTGGTGATGGGATCTCTTAGAAGAAGAAGGATTAGAAGTGACCAGAGGGCAAGCTTTTATATTTTTCAGGGTGACTTGAATGAATATCTGAACTCTGGGAGTAAAAAAGGCAATAGACTTTGGATGGTTCTCCCCAATAACCTGTCCTCCTCCCCTCCCAGGACATATTTAATTTGCTTAGGGGAGGGAGAATGAGTATGCCTCCAGATCCTGGATAGTTAGGATTCTGGGCTTCAGAGGCCTAGCTCTGACCTTGGTTATCATCTTCCTTCCCAGATATTTCTTCTGTACTCGTGAAAGAGACAAAAGTGATCTCAAGAATGGGGGAAAATGTCACTCTTTATTGTAGGGCAAACTTCCAGTTATCATCTCTCAATGTCTTTTGGTACCACATCAACCAGCATGGCCTGCCCACCATGATAGGTAATTACTCTTTTCAATATGGGCCGAAAGAGGAAGATATTACGGAATTCCTGAAAAGTTCCCTCCTCTCCATCAGTCCAGGAGAGGTGAAGCTAAAACTGAAGAACGTGAAGCCACAAGACAGTGGGATGTACAAATGTGTCCTGAAGGATAATCAGCATTCAGTTGAAAGATATGTGATTCTCCAGGTAATAGGTAAATTAGCTGTGACTTCCTTCTCTATCCTGAGTCTCCCTCAGTGTATAAACCATAGCAAAACCTTTCTCAAAACCTTCAAAAGCTCTCCACCACTCTAATTACTTTGACATTTAAAGTCCTCTCTTATTTGATCCTAACTCTTTAGAATTCTAGCCTCATCTCCAGTTTCCTCATCTTCCTGAACCCTTCCACTTTGAGTTTTGCTTATTTCCTAATGAAAATGTCATGGATTCCTGCTGTCATACTTTTGCTTCTCTTTTTCAGTATTTCTCTCTCCTCCTGTCCACAGACCCAACTCTAATCTTTCTTCTCCCCCTTAAGAGATATTTTAACCATCAGTTCTCATGATCCTTTCTGAACTTTTATACTATTTGATATGTAATACCTAGTGATATCTTGTATGAAGTTGTTCTCAAACATTAATTTATCTTATTTTTTAATTAATATTTCCTTTGTGTATTGTATTTCTCCTCTGAAAGTTCAGCATCTTTGGCAGTTCCTATCTCAATGGAGGGCAAATAGCAGACACTTAATAAATATTTGTTGATTGATACTGCTCTGTCAAGAATAGACATGACCTTTGCTGTTAGGGACCTTAGATTCAAGTCCCTAAGATCCATTCTAGATCTGTGTTGTACACTGTGATTACTAATGCTCCCAGAAAAATGAAGAGACCAGTTTTTGCTCTCTCTCCTTTATCTTCTAGAAATAAGAATAATATGTAAAAAGATCAGTTTGAGGAGTTTCACCTCATCATCTAGAGGAAACAGACAGATAGCATTACCAATGGGCATATTCAATTCATTTTAACAAATATTTTTGATAGAACCCAAAGTAAGTGTTGAAGAGAGATTTTAGGAGTACAACTTTTCCAACTTCTACATGGCCAAGAATATCCTTGATCACATCCCAAACAAGTGGTCATTCAGACTTTGTTAGAAGATTTTCAGTAGAAAAGTACCAGCTTATTCCACCTTTAGACAGCTGCAATTGTTATGAAGTTTCTCCTGATATTGATTCTAAAAGTGATTTTCAACAATTTCCAGTTTTTTGTTCCTCATTCTGTTATTTGGGGTCAAATGGCATAAGTTTAATCTTCCATGTGACAACTTTTGATAAACTTGAAGACTGCTATCATGTCCTTGCCTAAGTCTTCTCTTATCCAGGCCAGATATTTTGAGTTTAAGAGCCTCTCCTTTGGGTAGTTTCCTCTTATTTTCTCACACTATTCTAGATATTTTCTTCTCAACATATTTACTAAAATCTGCCCTGTTCTGAAAATACCAAGACATTATATAGGTCCTATTTTCAAGAAGCCTGTAATCCAATGAGAGAAATAGACAAGTATAGATTTCATTTATACATTATTATACAATAGCAGTCTATTAAATATGATTAATTTCTGCAATCAGAAAAAATGCATTACACAGCTGCATTTATTTATTTAGCCTCCTAACTCCAAGATTAGTTATTCATTAAACAAGGTTTTTCTGTTTTAATCAGGCTTTCTAAAATAAAAACATATACTAATTTCACAAGTATTTTTTGAGTTTTCTCAAATCATTTCATATTAGGAAATTACTCATTTAGCAAATTCAGTTGCTAACATAAATCCCTTGCTTAAACAGTTAGCCTTACCAATAAAAAAAATAGAAACAGACTTGAGTCCAGTGTTGCTGTGAGGAAAGTGAAGGGACAATGTGAATTACTATTATTTTTGTAAAGTTGATTGCCATATTCTATTTTTGCAAGAAAGGAGATATTCCCCTCTCATTGTTGCATTTTGATCTGAAAGTCAAAGGAAGAGGGAAAATGAATGATAAGGGAAGAATCTCTAAGGGTCTGTCAGTGATCAGGAGGCAACCCCAATCTATGTCCTGGAGATCACTGAGGAATTATCAGCCTGCCACAATCTTCAAATCCCTGCCTGAAATTCACATTGCAATTTCCTCTAGATGATGGAGTGAAACTCCTCAAACTGATCTTTTTTAAATATTATTCTTATTCCTAGAATATAAGGGAAAGATCAAAAGCTAGTCTCTTCATTTTTCTGGGAGTATTAGTAATCACAGTGTACATCATAGATCTCGAATGGATCTTAGAAACCATCTTATAGTCAAACTCTCTCAATTTTACAGAAGAGAAAACTGATTTTGGCAGGTTAAATCATCTGCCCAAGATGATACAGGTAGTAAAGTGTCACTTTTCAGAGTATTTTTCATACCCAAGATTCAAAAATCCTATGTAAATAGATTAGGTGTTAGTCACATTGATAGATGAAGAAGTAAACAAAACCCAAGAGAGAGGTCAAGGTCATAATGCTTTAGGCTGATGGCACATTGCCTTGCTTGTTTGTAGCAATGCCAGGACTAGACTGCAGGTCTTCTGATGACTCAGGGCCTTATTCAACTGCCCCTGCTGCTTTACTGTGCTTCTGCTTCAGAGATTGTGATGCTGAACAAAACAGTGGTAGTGACTGTACGTTTTCCTTCTGCAGACCCAAAAGGAACCTTGAAAAAGAATGAGGACTTGGTGATTTATTCATTGATAGGATTCATCTCTGCAGGCCTGGTGGTGTGGATGATTTCCCTCGTGGTTTTATGCAAGAGGGGAGACCTGTGGTGCCCCAGGGAACTGGGTCCAGGAAATATGACATGAATATTTTTGTAAATATTGATCATTTTCCTATTTTGGGGATAGAGACTTAATCATGGTATTGCTAAGTCAAAGAATATGCACAATTTTATAGCCCTTTGGGACATAGTTCCAAATTTCTCTCCAGAATGTTTGAATCAGTTCACAATTCCATCAACAGTTATCCCAATTTTTCTACATCCTCTCCAATATTTGTCATTTTCCTTTTCTGTCATGTGATAGGTATGAGTTGGTACCTCAGAGGTGTTTTGATTTGCATTCTTCTTTTTTAAATATAATATTTTATTTTTTCTAATTACAGGTAATGACAAATTTTAGCATTCATTTAAAATTTGGGGGTTCCTTATTTTCTCTCTTCTTCCCTTATCTTAAATAGGTTTCATATATATATATATATATATATATATATTATATATATGAATATATTTTATACCTATGTTTTTATATGCTATCATGTGTAATATATTTCCATATTAGCCATGTTTCAAAAGAAGAAATAGACCATAAGAAAAAAAGTGATAAAAAAATAAAGTGAAAGAGTATGCTTCTATCTGCCTTCAGACTCCATTAGTTTTTTCTCTGGATGTGAATGGCATTTTACTCAGGAGTTCTTGGGTATTGTCTTGAATCATTATATTGTTGGAAATAGCTAAAGTCATTCGCAGTTGATCATAATTGCAATATTGCTGTTACTGTGCACATTGTTCTGATTCTGTTCACTGTTCATTCAACATCAGTTCATGTAAATCTTTCTAGGTTTTTCTGAAAGCATCATGTTCATTATTTCTCATTATTAAATGGTATTCCATCACAATCATGACCCACAACTTGTCAGCCATTCCCCAATTTTGAGGAATTCTCCCAATTTTCAATTATTTGTCATCACAAAAAAAATCTCTTTGGGATATAGAACCAGTAGTAGCATTGCTGGATGAGTCAAAAGTTTTGTACAGCTTTATAGTCCCTTGACTGTAGTTCTAAATTGCTCTCCAGAATGGTCAAACTTGTTCACAGCTCCACCAACAGTGCATTTGTGTCTCAATTTTCTCACATTCAATCCAATATTTGTCATTTTCCTTTTCTGTCATATTAGCCAAT
The DNA here is from genome assembly GCF_037893015.1 of Macrotis lagotis. Lineage (NCBI taxonomy): Eukaryota > Metazoa > Chordata > Mammalia > Peramelemorphia > Peramelidae > Macrotis > Macrotis lagotis. The sequence goes on from NC_133665.1 coordinate 111,801,812, forward strand.
CTGATAGGTATAGGTATGAGGTGGTACCTCAATGGGTATTTTAATTTGCATTTCTTTAATCAATAGCATTTTTCATGTGACTATTGGTAGTTTTCATTTCTTCTTCTGAGAACTGCCTGTTCATATCCTTTGATCATTTTAACTATGATTTCATTGTTGTAACATTATAAGAATGACTTATTCTTCTAAATTTGATTCAACACTCTAATAAGGCTTATCTGAAAAACTTTTCTTCAGTTTTCTGCTTTTCTTATTATCTTGACAGCATTAGTTTTGTTTGTGCAAATTTTTAAAAATGTAATACAATTGGACAGCTAGATGGTGCAGTGGGTAGAGCACTGACCCTAGAGTTAGGAGGGCCTAAATTCAATCTGACCTCAAATACTTGATAATTACCTAATTCCACTTTGGGCAAGTCTCTTAACCCCAAAGCCTTGCAAAAATAAAAACAAAAATGTAAAACAATCAGAATTACCCATTTTATATCCCATAATGTTAGAAAACTAACTTTTATTTGGTTATAAATTCTTCCCTTATTCATAGATTTGATAAGTTAAATATTTCATGTTACTAAGGAGATTATTTGTATGGTAAACTCCATGCAATAAAAAGACTTTGACCCCTTTTGAAAGGAATTTTAGATCTGAGGAAAGAAATAAGGAAGATATGTTTTTTTTGTACACTTTAAAAATCATACCACAACAAACAGCTCTAAAGTGACCTCAGAATCCTGAAGTTTAAAAAGATCTTAAAGGTTATCAGGCCCTGATATATTAATTCCCTTAAAAACAGTTGGTTCATACAATTTTGAATATATTCTGTGGTGGGGGAATCTCACTACTTCAAAAGGTTGAATTTGGATAGCACTGTTGGGTACAAAGTTCTTTCTTACACTAAAGCCAAAATCTAGTTCCCTATAACTTCCAGCAATGGATCCTACTTTGACCATCTGGAATTACAAACTGTAGGCCTAATTCTAATTGCACATGACAGATCTCCAAATAGTTGAAGACAGATTTTTTAACTCCCTCAAAACTTTTCTTCTCCAAGCTAAATTTTTATCTCTCCAGATAATTCTCATATAACAATTTCCCGGCCATTCATTATCCTGGTCACCTTCTAGTTTGTCATTAGCTCTTTTAAAATATGGTTCCACACCCAACAAAACAAAACAAAATAACACTGCCCATCAATGGTCATAATATCCATTTGTCTGAACAGGTCAGATTACAAAGGACTTTCATTTTCTTAGATCTGGATACTATACTTACTATACTGTCAAGGTCTAAATTTCTCATTAGCTATTTTTGGTAGCCATGTTTGCCTAATGAAGATTAAGATTAATTCTGTATCATTTTCTTATTGATCTTATTTACAAGTAATTGATTTTATCCTATAACTACTTTTGTCTTTTAATTGCTTAAGTCATGGTTCTTTGTCGCTATACTTAGTTCAGAATTCAGTTGATTTGTAATGTATTAAATTTATTTATTGTTTTTGCAAGGCAATGGGTTTAAGTGGCTTGCCCAAGGTCACGCAGCTAAGTAATTATGAGACTGGATTTGAACTCAGGTCGTCCTGACTCCAGGACCAGTGCTCTATCCACTGCACCACCTAATTGCCTCATAATGCATTAATTTTAGAAATCTTGTTCTTTTGCTAATCACTGACTGTCCTTGCATCAAGGAATTTAGCTGACCTCGGGGGATGTGTATGAACACAAAAGGAGTTGGGCCTACTATCTTTAAACCAATAAACTATCCTTTAAAGATGTCTGCTTTGTTGCCCCAAAGTTTGAAGGAGATCTCATACCTGCACTCAAATATTGAGCACTTTTTAATCTCAGTAGGGAAGAAGAGGGGTTATTTCTAACCACCATCATCAAACTTCCAAATGATCTTGTTGCTGTTCTTTGTACCCAATCATATTGTTCTTAATCCTGTGATGTCCCCAAAACCTTTTATAAAAGGAAACTCTCCTTTGCTTGGGATCTTTGGCATAAAGGGAAGCAAGCTATTGACTATTGATAGGCAGCATGCCTCTGCTAATAAATGTTATCTTGCATGAAGATTTGCTGAAAAACTTATGGAGATTTTTAAAAACTCATGTAAGTATAGATGGGAATTTACGCTTTTGTTATGTTTTTGCTGCACTTTGTGAATTAGGCAACTTTCAGAGAAGGTCCTGACCTTCATTGGTGGAAGGAGTTTTCTCATCTGAGAGTTCCTTATATATAAATCCTATATAAAATCATAGGTCCAGTACCTGTCTCCAATCCCTGCTCAAATTGAACTTTATTTATTTTTTATTTTTTTCATCACAGCTAGGTAATTATTAAGTGTCTGAGGCCGCATTTGAACTCAGGTCCTCCTGACTTCAGGGCTGGTGCTCTGTCCACTGCACCTCCTAGCACCCCTCAAATTGAACTTTAGATTGGATAAAATTACTGTTCCTTCCCTCTCCCTTCCCCCTCATACAAACTGCTATTAAAACCATACCTTTCAACTCCTTCCACCCTTTCCATTCCCGTCTACACTTAAGTTTTTGAAAATCTTTTTTTTTTGTTTTTTAAAGACGTCACCCTGAAACCAAACCAAACTATTACTATATTAGGGACGCTTTTTGGTCTTTATATAATCAATCATTTCTCTACCTTCTCCAGACTGAATCCTCTAAATAACTAAGCAAAAATATGAACTCTATAGGAACCTTGTCTGATAATGCATAAATTGTCACTTATACAGAAGATTTTATAAACAATTAGGAATTTAAGAAACTAGTGTTACTGAAAAGTAACCCTAATAAATGTTATCTCTAAACAAACTCCTCCATTCCTCAAAAATCTTTAAAAAAATTTTTGTTAATCTAGATTCTTCAGAGTGACAATACCAAGCACAAGTGTTTAGCACACAGTAGGTACTTCATGTTTATGGGATTGAATTAGCTTAATAGATAAATTTTAGGACAGAGAGAGAGAGAGAGAGAGAGAGAGAGAGAGAAAGAGATACACCTCCTAAGTGACTTTCTCAGAGTCACAGAATTGTTAATATATGAATACAATTGTGTCATCATAAAAGACTTCTCTGACTCTCTTTTTTTCTTTTTTAATTTATTTTTTATTCTCATTTTGTACAATTTTTTTAACATTAATAAAATATACATGTTTACAAGTAAACAAAATACCCCTCCCCCCATGAATATAGATAGACTTGCTTGGGTGAAAAAGTAAAGGAGAGAGAAAAAAAATTAAAATTAAAAAAATAATAGTAATAATTGTAGGTATGGCCAGGTGGCACAATGGACGAAGCACCAGCCCTGGAGCCACAAGCACCCGAGTCCATATCTAGCCTCATAAACCCAATAATCACCCAGCCATGTGACATGAAAGCCACCCTATCCCCACTGCCCTGCAAAAACCAAAAAGAAGAAGAAAAAAAAAGGACCCAGAATAAAATAAAATAGTAATAATAGTAGGGGTGGCTGGGTGGCAGACAGAGCATTGGCCCTTGAGCCAGGAGCACCTGGGTCCGAATCTGGCCCCAGACACCCAAAGATCACCCTGCTATGTGGCCCCAGGTAGGCCATCCAGCCCCACTTGCCCTGCACCCTCCCCCAAATAATAATAACAAAAAATGTGCTTCAGTCTTTGTTCCAACACCATCAACTCTGTTCTGGGTGGATCACATTCTTTTATGATAAGTCCATCACAAAAGTTACTTCCATATTTTTCCACCATTGCCATTGCTGATCGCAACTCTCTCCTTTCGTATTTCTCCACTACCACGTACTATATTTTCTTTCTCCTTTCACTCTGACTCTGCTGTAGGGTCACTGAGTGTCGCAGCAGACAGATCCCTGGTCCTGGGGCCAAGAAGCCCTGAGCCCCCATACCACCCCTTAGGCCCAGAATCCACCTGGCCCTATGGTCCTAGGCAGGCCATCCAATCCCAGCCCCTTGCAAGAAATAAAAAAGAAAATGTGTTATATCTGACCACTCTCCCCCCATGGTCCATCCTCTCCTCCTTTATTCACATCCCCACCCCTTCCCCCTGTCCTCCACTCCTTCTTATTTCAAGATGCCTATTCCCCATTGAGTATATTTGCTGTTTCCTCTCCTAGCCATCTCTGATGAGAGCAAAGGTTCCCTCATTCCCCCTTGCCTCCCCCCTTCCATATCATTGCAATAGCTCATTGTAATAAAAAAAAATCTTATTATGTGAAATATCTTGGACTATTCCCCCTCTCCTTTTTCTTTCTCCCATTCCATTTCCCTTTTTTTCCTATTGACTCCATTTTTACACCATATTTTATCTTCGAATTCAGCTTTCTCCTGTGCTTCAACTATAAAAGCTCCCTCTACCTGCTCTATTAACTGAGATGGATCATATGAATATTATCAGTATCATTTTTCTATACATGCAGTTCATCCTCATTAAGTCCCTCATATTTCCCCCCTCTCCTCCAATCTCCATGCTTCAGTCCTGTATCTGAAGATCAAACCTTCTGTTCCGCTCTGGCCATTGCAAAAGGAACCTTTGAAATTCCCCTGGTTCATTGAAAGTCCATCTTTTTCCCTGGAAGAGGACACTCAGCCTTGCTGGGTAGTTCATTCTTGGCTGCATTCTAAGCTCTTTTGCCTTCCGGTATATTGTATTCCAAGCCCTACGAGCTTCCAATATAGTTGCTGCCAAGTCCTGTGTGATCCTGACTGCAGCTCCACGATATTTGAACTGTGTCCTGGCTGCTTGTAATATTTTCTCTTTGACTTGGGAGTTCTGGAACTTGGCTATAATATTCCTGGGGTTTGTTATTTTGGGGATCTCTTTCTCAGGGGGATCAGTGGATTCTCTCCATTTCTATTTTGCCCTCTGCTTCTAGAATATCAGGGCAATTTTCCTGTAGTAATTCTTTGAAAATGATGTCAAGGCTCTTTTCCTGATCATGACTTTCAGGTATTCCAATAATTTTTAAATTATCTTTCCTAAGTCTGTTTTCCATATCAGTTGTTTTTTCAATGAGATATTTCACATTTTCTTCTAATTTTTCATTTTTTTGGTTTTGAAGTATTGATTCCTGATTTCTGGTAAATTCATCAATCTCCCTGAATTCTATTCTTTGTCTGAAAGATTTGTTCTCCTCAGAGAGTTTTCTTATCTCTTTTTCCATCTCACAAATTTTGCTTTTTAAAGCATTCTTCTCAATAACTTTTTGAACTGTTTTATCCATTTGACCTAAGCTATTTTTTAGCATGCTATTTTCTTCAGTATTTTTTTAGATTTCCTTGACTAAGCTGCTGACTTCATTTTCATGTTTTTCCTGCATCTCTCTCCTTTCTTTTCCCAGTTTTTCTTCCAACTCCCTCATTTGATTTTCAAAGTCTTTTTTTGAGCTCTATCATAGCCTGAGCCCAATTTCTGTTTTTCTTGGATGCAGGAGCTTGTGCTTCCTCATCTTCCTCATCTTCAGACTGAGTATTTTGATCCTTCTTGGGCTCATTTGCAAAATATTTCTCAATGGTCTTCCTCTTGTTTCTTTGCTTGTTCATTTTCCCAGCCTAAGCCTGTTTTTTTGGGGTGCTTCCTGAGCTTTTGGGACACTCCCACAAGGGTCTCAGTGTGCGAGGTTCTGTCCTCCCTCCTGGTCTGTGAATGACCATAAACACCTCCCTCTGCCACGGGGCTGAGGTGGAGGGGGCTGTGCTGTTCTATGGGGGGCCTAGACTGCAATCAGTATCTGAATGTGTTCAGAGCCCCAGAGTCCTGTTCCAGAGGCAGAGGACAGAGCTCAGCAAGTTCTCTTCACTCCCCTCCCTCAGCTCAGTGGGCTCATGCCCTGGGGGCTCCTGCTTACCTGCTCCGCCTGCTTCTGTTTCTGGCTCTGGGCTGCTGAAAGACCAAGCTGCTCCCTGTGTGCCCTGGGGGCTGGGCTCCACGTGCTCGCTCTGGCAGAGGTCCCCCACTATTCCCCTACTTTGTGCCCGGTGCTCCCCGGGGTGCAGCTCAGGAGACTCCCCTGCTGCTGTGAGCTGAGGCTCCCCAGCACCCTGGGGCTGCCTCCGGGAGGCTGAAGTTCTTTGGCTCTGGCGGGCCACCCCTCTGGCAGGTTGCCTCTCCAATCCCAGGGAGCAGAGCCTTTCTGCTCTTTTCCAGGTTACCTTGAGTAGGAGAACTGCCTCACTGGGTCCCTTTGTGGGTTCTGTCTCTCGAAAGTTTAGTTAGAGTCCTTAGTTTGTGAGTTTTTATCAGAGCTCCTAAGACTGGATCCCTTCATGTTGCCATCTTGGCTCTGCCCCTCTGACTAACTTTCAAACTGGACATCTTCTGTAATTGAAGGCAGCTTAATGATAGTGACCCTCAGCTTCAGTGATTCCAGTGCAATTAATTGTTATCAGGTTCTGAGGGAATGATTAATGCTAGCTAACAAAACTCATAATGCCAGTTTATGGGAAATGGAGTTGCTAGGATAAACTGGGTAAAGTGTGTGGTCTGGAGTCAGGAAGACTCATCTTCCTAAGTTCAAATCTATCCTCAGATGCTTACCAGCTCTGTGACCCTGGGCAAGCCACTTAACCCTGTTTGCTTTAGTTTTTTTTAACTGTGAAATGAGCCAGAGAAGTAACTGGCAAACCATTTCAGAAACTTTGCCGAGAAACCCCATGGACAGCACAGAACACATGGTCACCAAGATTTGGATACAACCGAACAACAGCAACAGGGTTCAGCATTATTTGACTTTTAACTGAGCAGTCCAGTGTGGTGGAAAGAGCTCTAGATTTTGGAGCCTACTCTGATATTTTATCTGTGTGTTCTTTAACACAAGTCATTTGAGGGGCAACTAGGTGACACAGTGGATAGAGAATTGTCCCTGGAGTCAGGAGGACCTGAGTTCAAATTTGACCTCAGACACAATAATTACCCAGCTCTGTGACCTTGAGCAAGGTTAACTCCATTGCCTTGCCAAAAAAAAAAAAGAAACCTAAATTATTTGAATCCTCTCTGGGTCTCAATCTCCTCACTTTCAAAATGAGGGATTTGTACTAGGTGATCTCTAAGGTCTAAGGTCAAAAAATTACTTGTAGCTTGAATCTTGGATTATTTGAAGTGCTTGGAGTAAGAAGTTTCTCTCAACACCCTTGGATCCTTCCAGATGACAGGTATATTGCTTTGGACCCGTGAAGTTTCTTTTTTTAAAATTTAATTTAATTTTTAAAATTTAATTTAATGTTTTTTAATTTATTTTTTATTCTCATTTTGTACAAATGTTTTTTTTACATTAATAAAATATTCTTGTTTACAAGTAAACAAAATACCCCTCCTCCCCCATGAATATAGATAGACTTGCTTGGGCAAAAAAAGTAAAGGGGAGAGAAAAAAATTAAAATTAAAAAAAATAATAGTAATAATTGTAGGTATGGCCAGGTGGCACAATGGACGAAGCACCACCCCTGGAGCCACGAGCACCCGAGCCCACATCTAGCTTCGTAAACCCAACAATCACCCAGCCGTGTGACATGCAAGCCACCCGATCCCCACTGCCCTGCAAAAACCAAAAAGAAAAAAGAAAAAAGAAGAAAAAAGACCCAGAATAAAATAAAATAGTAATAATAGTAGGGGTGGCTGGGTGGCAGACAGAGCATTGGCCCTCGAGCCAGGAGCACCGGGTCCGAATCCAGCCCCAGACACCCAAAGATCACCCTGCTATGTGGCCCCAGGCAGGCCATCCAGCCCCACTTGCCCTGCACCCTCCCCCAAATAATAATAACAAAAAATGTGCTTCAGTCTTTGTTCCAACACCAACAACTCTTTCATGGGTGGATCTCATTCTTTATGATAAGTCCATCACTAAAGTTACTTCCATATTTTTCCACCATTGCCATTGCTGATCGCAACTCCCTCCTTTCTTATTTCTCCACTACCATGTACTCTGTTTTCTCTCTCTTTTCACTCTGACTCTGCTGTAGGGTCGTTGACTGGCTCAGCAGACAGATCCCTGGTCCTGGGGCCAAGAAGCCCTGAGCCCCCATACCACCCCTTAGGCCCAGAATCCACCTGGCCCTGTGGTCCTGGGCAGGCCTTCCAATCCCAGCCCCTTGCAAGAAGTAAGAAAGAAAATGTGTTATATCTGACCACTCTCCCCCCATGGTCCATCCTCTCCTCCTGTATTCACATCCCCACCCCTTCCCCCTGCTCCCCCCTCCTTCTTACTCCAGATGTCTATGCCCCATTGAGTATATATGCTGTTTCCTCTCCTAGCCATCTCTGATGAGAGCAAAGCTTCCCTCATTCCTCCTTGCCTCCCCCCTTCCATATCATTGCAATAGCTCATTGTAATAAAAAAAAAATCTTATTATGTGAAATATCTTGGACTATTCCCCCTCTCCTTTTTCTTTCTCCCATTCCATTCCCCTTTTTTTCTATTGACTCCATTTTTATACCATATTTTATCTTCGAATTCAGCTTTCTCCTGTGCTTCAATTATAAAAGCTCTCTCTACCTGCTCTATTAACTGAGAAGGTTCATATGAGTATTATCAGTGTCATTTTTCTATGCAGGAATGCATGCAGTTCATCCTCATTAAGTCCCTTATATTTCCCCCCTCTCCTCCAATCTCCATGCTTCACCTGAGTCCTGTATCTGAAGATCAAACCTTCTGTTCCGCTCTGGACATTGCAAAAGGAACCTTTAAAATTCCCCTGGTTCATTGAACGTCCATCTTTTTCCCTGGAAGAGGACACTCAGCCTTGCTGGGTAGTTCATTCTTGGCTGCATTCTAAGCTCTTTTGCCTTCCGGTATATTGTATTCCAAGCCCTACGAGCTTCCAATATAGTTGCTGCCAAGTCCTGTGTGATCCTGACTGCAGCTCCACGATATTTGAACTGTGTCCTGGCTGCTTGTAATATTTTCTCTTTGACTTGGGAGTTCTGGAACTTGGCTATAATATTCCTGGGGGTTGGTTTTTTGGGATCTCTTTATCTGGGGGATCGGTGGATTCTCTCCATTTCTATTTTGCCCTCTGCTTCTAGAATATCAGGGCAATTTTCCTGTAGTAATTTTTTGAAAACGATGTCAAGGCTCTTTTCCTGATCATGACTTTCAGGTATTCCAATAATTTTTAAATTATCTTTCCTAAGTCTGTTTTCCATATCAGTTGTTTTTTCAATGAGATATTTCACATTTTCTTCTAATTTTTCATTTTTTTGGTTTTGAAATATTGATTCCTGATTTCTGGTAAATTCATTAATCTCCCTGAATTCTATTCTTTGTCTGAAGGATTTGTTCTCCTCAGAGAGTTTTTCTTATCTCTTTTTCCATCTGGCCAATTTTGCTTTTTAAAGCATTCTTCTCCTCAATAACTTTTTGAACTGTTTTATCCATTTGACCTAAGCTGGTTTTTAGCATGCTATTTTCTTCAGCATTTTTTTGGATTTCCTTGACTAAGCTGCTGACTTCATTTTCATGTTTTTCCTGCATCTCTCTCCTTTATTTTCCCAGTTTTTCTTCCAACTCCCTCATTTCATTTTCAAAGTCTTTTTTGAGCTCTGTCATAGCCTGAGCCCAATTTCTGTTTTTTCTTGGAGTCTTTAGATGCAGGAGCTTGTGCTTCCTCATCTTCAGACTGAGTATTTTGGTCCTTCTTGGGCTCATTTGCAAAATATTTCTCAATAGTCTTCCTTTTGTTTCTCTGCTTGCTCATTTTCCCAGCCTGGGCCTGGTTTGGGGTGTTTCTTGAGCTTTCGGGACACTCCCACAAGGGTCTCAGTGTGTGAGGCTCTGTCCTCCCTCCTGGTCTGTGAATGACCATAAGCACCTCCCTCTGCCATGGGGCTGAGGTGGGGGGGCCCAGCTGTTCTATGTGGGGGGGCCTAGACTGCTATCAGGATCTGAATGTGGTCAGAGCCCCAGAGTCCTGTTCCAGGGGCAGAGGACAGAGCTGGCAGTTTCTCTTCATTCCCCTCCCTCAGCTCAATGGGCTCATGCCCTGGAGGCTCCTGCTTACCGGCTCTGCCCGCTTCTGTTTCCAGCTCTGGGCTGCAGAAAGACCATGTGGCTCCCTGTGTGCCCTGGGGGCTGGGCTCCATGTGCTTGCTCTGGCAGAGGTCCCCCCCACTGTTCCGCCACTTTGTGCCCGGTGCTCCCCGGGGTGCAGCTCAGGAGACTCCCCCGCTGCTGTGAGCTGAGGCTCCCAGCGCCCTGGGGCTGCCTCCAGGAGGCTGAAGTTCTTCGGCTCTGGTGGGCCACCCCTCTGGCAGGCTGCCTCTCTGATCCCGGGAGCAGAGCCTTTCTGCTCTTTTCCAGGTTACCTTGAGTAGGAGAACTGCCTCACTGGGTCCCTTTGTGGGTTCTGTCTCTGGAAAGTTTAGTTAGAGTCCTTAGCTGATGAGTTTTATCAGAGAGCTCCTAAGACTCGATCCCTTCTTGTCGCCATCTTGGTCCCCCCCCCCCGCCCCCCCCCACCGTGAAGTTTCTTCTAGTCTAGATCAACTTTCTCTTTGCTAAAGCAAATACCCCTGTTTTGTTGAGGTTGTAGTTTAAATCTTTAGCAGAAGCACAATTTGAGGCTGAATGACTCTTCTGTAGTGAAAAAGCACTACCTCTGACAACATCCTTTTCAAGTATACCTGAAGACTTATGAACACTAGTTGGCTTCAAGGTCCATTCATATTTGAGCTTAGGGATAATCTTTTCTGAGTTTAAGTTGGCTAGAGCATAGAAGTCTAGCTTGTAATAGTCCTTTCCATCCTCATTATTTCGGCTCTGGTCTTTATTAGCATCTTATGTCTATTGTCTTGGGGGCACTGGTTCTCATAATTAACCTAAGTATGATGTTACATATATTGACATCAGTGGCATTGGGGAATGGCAGCTATCTCAGAATTCTCCTTGGTTTGGATACAAATAAATATACTGAGGAGGACCTTGACAAAAGTTAGTGTTATCTTGGGAGAAGGGGAGGGCCCAAAATCTTTTGTAAAAGTTAAAAGAAAAAACATATTTTTGACAACTAGATTTACAAGGCTACACACAAGAAATTGTACTTCCAAGTATCTTTTAGTGTGCAATCAAAAATGATTAAAGTAAACCATATTTAATAAAAATGGTTTTTAGTCTTTCCAGTTTGCCCTTAAAGTACAGTAAGTAACAGCAATAATAATACAGGCTTGATCTATCACTCAGCCTCGCTCCTGCCAGATAGAAACTCAAACATTAAGAATACCTTGAACCCTGAGGTTTGTCACAGAAGTCAAGTTATAGCACTGGCTGGTGGAGTGGATTTCTTACTTCTTGGCTCACCAGATACTCATCCTACTATCAGGACAAATTATTTTATAAGTGTTAATCTTAAGATTGAATAGATTACAACTTTGTTTGCCATTAGTTACATTCTAGTCATGTTTTCTGAGGAGAAAAGGTATTCAAACAAGCTTTGCCTAAGAAGGTTGGTGTGGGAAAAGGTGTCCTCTCCTAGCCACCTCTGATGAGAGCAAAGGGCAGGCTGACTTAATAGCTATTCTGACAGCAAGAGATGGAAAGGGTAGTAGGCTTCATGGCAGGAAGTTTATAGGCTCAGGTGGTTGGGGGTGGCTAGGAGGAGTCAATTTTCACCAATTATCAAGGACTATGATTCTACTTAACTGTTCCAGCATCAGCCCATGTCTTTCAGTTTTTGCCACATCATGTTGCCGCATATTGCACTGCTCCTTAATCCCATGGATACTATGAGATGATCATGATCCTCTCTCCCAAGCATTCCCAAACCTAAAAAAAAAGACATAGAAAGATGGATATTATTTCAGTACTTTATTTCTCTGACTTAGACATCATCATTCACAAACCTTTTGAGTGTGCCTAACACTGACTTCAAGCAGCATTTTAAAATATACTAGGTTTAGATGCAGAGGATACAAAGATTTAAAACAAAATAATTCTGCCATCTAAGAATTTACTTTTTAATTGGGAGGAAGAGCAACAACTTATATACAAATAAGCATATGGGAAGTAATGTTGATAACAGTGTTGGCTAGTTGTATCAATAGCTGGTTGACCATTTAGAGATCATCCAGGATTCTAATCATTACTCAATGAAAGAAAAGAATAAAGCATTTATTAAGTGCTTATATGCCAGACTCCATGCTAAACATTGGAGATATATGTTCAAAAGATAACCTGTCCTCAAAGAGCTTACATTCTAATGGAAAGACATTTGGGAAGTGGTAATCACGAAAGGATGAAGTCATTGGGATGAGAAGTGGAGCCATAGGGCAATCAGATGACATGGTCTTTCAGACGTAATGGTAAGCTGACTTTTTAAAAAAAATTTATTTATTCTTATTTTGTACAAATAATGTTTTTTTATACATTACTAAAATATTCTTGTTTAAGAGTAAACATAGGGGCGGCTAGGTGAGGCAGTGGATAAAGCACCGGCCCTGGAGTCAGGAGTACCTGGGTTCAAAACTGGTCTCAGACACTTAATAATTACCTAGCTGTGTGGCCTTGGGCAAGACGCTTAACCCCATTTGCCTTGCAAAAACCTAAAAAAAAAAAAAAAAAAAAAAGAGTAAACATAATACCCCCTCCCCCCCAAGAAAATATAGGCCCACATAAGTGATAAAGTAAAGGGGAGAAAAAAATTAAAATTAAAAATAATAATAATAATAATTGTAGGTATGGCCAGGTGACGCAGTGGATCGAGCACCAGCCCTGGAGCCAGGAGCACCCAAGCCCAAATCTGCCCCCAGACACCCAACAATCACCCAGCCATGTGACCCTATGTAAGCCACCCTAACCCAATTGCCCTACAAAAACCAAAAAAAGAAAAAGACCCAAAATAAAATAAAATAGTAATAATAATAATAGGGGTGGCTGGGTGGCAGACAGATTACTGGCCCTTGAGCCAGGAGCACACAGGTCCAAATCCGGCCTCAGGCACCCAACAATCACCCAGCTGTGTGGCCCCAGGCAAGCCACCCAGTCCCATCCGCCTTGCAACACCCCCCCAGAAAATAATAATAATAAAAAATGTGCTTCAGTCTGTTCCAACACCACCAGCTCTGTCGTGGGTGGATCACATTCTTTAGGATAAGTCCATCACAAAAATTATTTCCATATTTTTCCACCGTTGCCATTGCTGATCGCAACTCCCTTCATTCATACTTCTCTACTATCATGAACTATATTTTCTCTCTCCTCTCATCCCCAGCCCTGGGGCCAAGAGGCCCCAGCCCACATACCACCCCTTACCCAGCCTCCACCCAGCCCTATGGTCCTGGCCAGGCCATCCAATCCCAGCCCCTTGCAAGAAGTAAAAAAGAAAATGTGTTATATCTGCTCATTCTCTCCCCATGGTCCATCCTCTCCTCCATAATTCACATTCCCCCCCCTTCCCCCTGTCCCCTTTCTCTCCTCCTTACTACAGATGTCTATACCCCATTGAGTATATGCTGTTTCCTCTCCTCTGATGAGAGCAAAGGGCAGGCTGACTTAATAGCTATTCTGAAGGCAAGAGATGGAAAGGGTAGTAGGCTGCATGGCAGGAAGTTTATAGGCTCAGGTGGTTGGGGTGGCTAGGAGGAGTCAATTTTCACCAATTATCAAGGACTATGACTCAACTGTTGCAGCATCAGCCCATGTCTCTCAGTTTTTGCCACAAGACATAACACAACTATGTCTTGCTGAAATATGTATATCATATTTATGGCATCAAATGGGACCCAAATGACTAAACTGTAAACATGTTTAACACAAATATGTATGTACAATGTTCACTTAATTTTACCATTGAGGGGAGGATGGTGAGAAGGGAGGGTGGAAGGAAATTATTATTTAAAAATAATCATATGCATATGGATGAATGTGAAAAACTTTCATAACAAGTATTTGGAAAAATAAAATATCAATTTGAAAACCCAATTAAAAAATGAGGTTAATTTGGCATAACCTTTTTAAAGAGTCAGTCAACAAGTATTTATTGAGTATTTACTATGTTTCCAGACACTATACTAAGTGCTGCAATTATAGGGAAGGGCAAAAAACATTGTTTCTATCCTTAATGAGCTCACATTCTAATGAGATCCTGCAACAAAAAACCAAAACCTTTACATTATGTATGTATATGTATATGTATATGTATATGTATATGTATATGTATATGTATATGTATATGTATATGTATATGTATATGTATATGTATATGTACAATGTGAACATGAGAGAGGATATTATTATTATTATTTTGAAACAGTCACTATTCCAAAGGGAATCTCCATATGACTCCTATATTTCCTATATTTACTATGTTTCCAGACACTATACTAAGTGCTAGAATTATACGGAAGGGCAAAAACATTGTTTCTATCCTTAATGAGCTCACATTCTAATGAGATCCTGCAGCAAAAAACCAAAACCTTTACATTATGTATGTATGTATGTATGTATGTGTGTATATATATATATATATATATACAATGTGAACATGAGAGAGGGTATTATTATTATTTTGAAACAGTCACTGTTCCAAAGGGAATCTCCATATGACTCCTATATTTCCTATATTTCCTAATCTTGAATGATATCTTTACCTTCTTCCCCATCAAGATGTATTCCCCAGGACTATCTTATTAATGGATCCACACTGGCTCATAGTGTTTTTTTATTAGCTTATACATACTTTTTTTAGTGTATCATATACATAAATGTATATACACATGCATACATGTATAGACATATAAACAGTTATATTTTAAATTTTAAAAATTCAGATGTAGAATTGTGTAGATGTGAACCCTCTTTAAAGTTTCACATAGGTGTCATTTCAGAAATATGTCTCTGTCTGGCCAGAGTATTTGTTTTGCCTGCAAACTTGTCCAAGCACCTATGCTTTATATAGAAAATCAGGTTTTCAGGGAGATTTGAAAACTCTTTTCTGACAATCTTTAGCCATTAAGGGAACTTACAAATTAAATAATTTCTTGAAGTATTTTGTATGTGAATTTGCTTACAAATCTGAAAATGAATTTTTAAATATGCTTGCTTTTTTGACTCTAGTTCACTGAAAGGAAAAACTAATCAATGGGTTGCATAGGTAGTGACCTTACACACAGTTTCAGGCAAGGGCTCTAGTAGGAAAGGTTGACAGAAAAGGAGAAGTTGATGACATCATAACCAGCTAAGGGTGGGGAGTCCGTGCCATAAAGGGCCCAAGCTCCTGATTGGCTCCCTTCTGACCAATTGAAATAGTCAGTGAGTATAAAGGACTCCGCCAGCATGAAAAGTTTCAAAGGCTCTTGGACCAGTTGGGGATGCTAGCAGAGCTCAGGATAGCACCATGTCTGAGAAACGGAGCCACCCAGGACCTTCGCAACCGCGTGCCCGAACCCGATCACGCTCCTCAAGAGCCCAGCTACAGTTCCCTGTGAGCCGCGTGGACCGCTTTCTGCGCCAGGGCCACTATGCCCAGCGGTTGGCTTCTGGGGCCCCCGTTTTCCTGGCTGCTGTGTTGGAGTACCTGACCGCCGAGATCCTGGAGCTGGCCGGCAACGCTGCCCGGGACAACCAGAAGAGCCGCATCGCGCCCCGGCACGTGCAGCTGGCTGTGCGTAATGATGCTGAGCTCAACCAACTCTTTGGAGATGTCACCATCTCGCAGGGTGGAGTCTTGCCCCGCATCCATTCGGAGCTCCTGCAGTCGGTGAACAAGGGTCAGAGTAGCCGCAACCGCGGAGGAAATTCTAATATCCAGGCAGTGAAGACCAAATAAGCCCCAGCTCATGCACCCTTCATGAGCGCCCAGCAAGTCTAGCCACTTCCTTTACTCTGGGTCTTCCATCTCTTCCACCCCCCATCCTATAAACTCTTATTAAAAGAGATTAAAACTCAGAATAACACTGTTCAGTTTCCTTATTCACTCCCCTTGTGCCATACCTGCTTCCCCATCCCAAGAGCAGATTTGGTCATTGATAAGACTACCACTTGGCTTCTAAGCACTAGAAACTGAAGATGAAAATTACCTCTTGGGCGGCTAGGTGGCGCAGTGGATAGAGCACCGGCCCTGGAGTCAGGAGTACCTGGCTTCAAATCTGGCCTCAGACAACTAACAATTTACCTAGCTGTGTGGCCTTGGGCAAGCCACTTAACCCCATTTCCTTGAAAAAAAAATCTAATTAAAAAAAAGAAAATTACCTCTTTTGCTATACTTCAAATCATTCCTCTTCTGTCTTCCAAGGTGACTTGTATAGTCTTTCCCTTAATCTTAGGAACAGCCGAGTTGAGTGCCACAATTCAAATCCAGCCCTAGAAACAGTCCTGGACAAATAACTCAACCCCATTGCCCCCCCCCCAAAGAAAACTCTTAAAAATCCATCTCTTTTTAGTACCATTTTTTTTTCTTGTAACTAGTGAAAAGTCGTTGAAACTGTTCAAAGGGTACCACTACTGGGGGATTTGAGCTGGGGGTAAGGGGGAAGGCAATGAGGATGGATTAGTCATCTTTGAGTCCATGACTACAGGTTCAGGGAGCCAGTTCTCTCTATATTAGACAGCCAGGATTCAGGGGCAATATGAAGGATGAATGGCAATTCACTGTTTTCAATTAGCCTTGTCTAATTCCCACTGACCACTATTCAAGTTCAAGTCCTTATTACCAAATCCAGTACAGCAAGTTTGTCTCCAAAGTTGTGTTGTCTCCTTTTTGTAGTACCTTACATAAAAACACTTTAAGTATGTGGTAGTGGGGAGGTATGAATGGAGGGGCAATGGCAAAGGTGGAAAAATATGGAAGTAGTTTTTGTGATGGACTTATCCTAAAGAATGTGATCCATAAAGAATGTGATCCACCCATGACAGAGTAGGTGGTGTTGGAACACAGACTGAAGCACATTTATTTTTATTTTTAATTTTTATTTTCTCTTTATTGCTCATGAGGGTCTATATTTTTTGGGGGAAGGGGTATTATGTTTACTCTTAAACAAGAATATTTTAGTAATATATAAAAAATACATCATTTGTGCAAAAAGAAAAAGAACACTCAAGACAGGGGCTAGGTAAATCCTAAATTACTGGTTTTATATAAGTAGTAGACCTAGTTTGCATAGGGGAGAGCTAATTGAATTATTAATCAAGGTGTGTATATATATATATATATATATATATATATATATATATATATGTGTGTGTGTGTGTGTATATATATATATAGTTTACTATAATTGCTCTTTGTCTTGAGTCTTGCCTTGTTGCCTTTATAAACTTTGAGAATACTTTCTCACTGCCACTGATGGATTGGTTCTCCCAAGCACCTGGACCTTGAGAAGCATAAATTTTCCCCTCTCAAAGTTCTAGGAATGTCCACTTTTAAAAAATTTCTCTTATGTATTTCTTTGCTATCTCATGGTTTTCTTTCTTTTTTCCTTAATCCTAATTCTGTAAACATCTTAAACACAAATGTGTATGTATATTAATTCACCTGATTGTTCATCGCTGAAGGGAGGTCGAAAGGAAGGAAATTATGTAATTTAAAAATATATATATACATGTGGATGAATGTTGAAAAACTTTCAGAACAAGTAATTGGAAAAATAAAGCATTAATTACAAAAAGCTGTAGGAATATCCCTGAACAGAGTTCTCTAATATTATTCCTGTGTGTTCTCTTAATATCAATCATAAGATAGTATATCTTTCTTATATTTACATCACTGCAGTATCTCCTGTGTCCTAGTAGTATTTAACCAGCTAAGCAGCTAAAATAGATTTTACAAAGTGGGGATATTTGTTATTTGTCCTTTTCCCAAGAGGACCAATGATAATGATTTGAGTGAGGCAGAACTGTGAAAAATTATCAGCCACACTTATTTGGAGATGGACATCAAATGAGAACAAAACTCCTTCCTTACCACCTTCCCTTAAAATATCTCTATTCCTTCAAGCTAAGTTTAAGGTTCATCATCTAGAGCAGACTTTTCTAATTTCCCTAAATGTTAAGTGTCCCCCACATCCAAGTCATCTTTAGCCTCTGTCTATATTTTGCATCTATCTATTCATATACATGTTCATTTCTTCTCATCTCCCCAGAAGAATGGGGGTGTTTGCATCAGCCTTAATTATAGTACCTATCTCCTAATGTTGTGAGGATTAAATGAGATATTTGTAAAAAATTCTTAGCAAATTCTGATATATAAATACTTATTCTCTTTCCTTTCTCTGCCTTCCTCATATAATAAATTAGAGGAACAAGAAAGAAATTACCCTTCAGACCCATTGATAGACGAATTCATGATTAAGCAAGCAAATGAGAGGAATCACATAAGATCAAATGGATAATTTAGGTTAGATAAAATAACTTTTTTACATAGACATTTCTATTTTTGTAAATTGAATTTTCAGAAATGAATTTTGCAAAAACTTTGGCAAATCTGCCTCTTATAGGATTACTTCTTGGACCAGAGTAATTTCATTATGGAATCAGTCATTTCTTTTTCTTTTTCATAGTGGAAGAAGGGAATGTTGTTCAAATAGCTTACCTACATTTTAGCAATGCTTTTAATAAAGTATCTCATACTATTCTTGTGGAGCAACTGAAGAGAGATATGGGTTATTCAGTAATTCTATCAGATAGATTCAGAACTGTCTGAATGATTGTACACAACAATTACTTAATTTCATTTCAACATCAGCAAGGCAGGAGTGCCCACTGCAGTGAAATGCTTAGGTATCTGTGCTTAGCCTTGTACTGTTTAACATTTTTATTAGAGACTTGGATAATTGCATTGATGGTTATGCTCATCAAATTTATATCTGGGAAGATCTGAATCTAATAAGATGAAATTCAGTAAGGATAAATGTGAAGTTTTGTACTTGGGTACAACAAAATCAACTTCATAAGTAAAAGATGTTCCAGAGTTGTTGGACTTTGAGTTCAGTATAGATCAACTAAAAATGCTAATCTGATCTTAGATGGTATTAAAAGGAATATAGCTTCCAATAATAGGGAAGTGATAGTTAAACTCATTGGCTTAGCTCTGTAGACTTTTATTCTCTTAATATCAATCATAAGATAGTAAATCTCTGTAGACTTTTATTCTCTTAATATCAATCATAAGATAGCCTTATATTTACATCACTGCAGTGTCTCCTGTGTCCTAGTAGTATGTGCCTCTCCTGTTTTTCATGAGTTTTCAAATGTCATTGATGATCTTATTTTACTCTATGCAAGAATATTAGTGTTGGGTCAATAAAATTCAAGTGAGGGATGACAAAAACAATAATTATCATTCAATTGTGTTGTTTTTTCAATAATGTTTGACTCTTTGTGACCTCATTTGGGGTTTTCTTAGCAAAGATATTGGAGTGGTTTGTCATTTCCTTCTTCAGCTCATTTTACTGATAAGTTGAGGCAAGTAGGTTTAAATGACTTGCCTAGGTCACATATCTAGTGAGAATCGGAAGTCAGATTTAAACTCAGTAAGTTGGGACTTTAGGCCCAGCATTCTATCCACTATGCCACCTATCCTATCCAGTAAAGGATAGTACATTTATTTATAATAGTGGCAGAGATTCCTTTGACACTGATGATATGTTGAAGCTGGCCACATGTTTTGGAGCCAAGGCAGGCAATCAACAGTGTCATCATAGATCTTCAATGTGTTCTGATATAATGCTTGTTTTGAAAATCTGAGTTTGCTCCAAAATTGATATATTTGGGAACCATTTGAGCATGATATGAATTTTGGATTTGCTTATGTGGAAATGTCCTTGAGAAACACTGAAAATTCAGAATACTGTATTCAACTGAAATGAAATGTTGAGTAGGCAAAAAGGCACACAAAACACATATCTCAAACATCTACCAGTTACTCCATTTCCCCAGGGTATAATCCTACAAGTTTTTATTTTGCTATTTTTTTCTTAATTGTTAACCCCAGCAACTCATTAATTTCTCCAAGTTGAAAGAATCATCTATAGTCAGACTTTGGTAGGCTAAACCAATAGCATATATAAAATTGTGCTACCATTTGTTAGGTTCCTTTTTAATGTGTCACTGATGTTTTTGAGTATTATATATCTCAATCCCATTTTCCTTATAAATTCTGTAGTTTTTATTTTGCAATTTTTGCAGTGCATTAGGATATATAATGCTTTATGACATATATAAGCATATAATGCTTTATGACATAGCTGACTATACCTCTGAAATGGGAAAAATTAATGTGTGGAAATACTTGAATTTCTAAATCTACTGTAATTTCTAGTATGTGAATTTGTATCTACCTAGAGTTTACTCTCAAAAGGTTTAGCATCTCAGAGAAAATGATCTGATTTTTTTGCCTAGTAAGTAGATATTTAGTGAAGTGATTCTACTTCGTCTTTGAGTAGCAAAAAAGAACTAGGGAAACAAACTAGTCAGATTTTTAAAGTAGTCAACCCTTGGTGAGATCTGGACTCTGATGATGCTGAGTATGTCTATGAAAATTTTTTTTCAAACTTCCCCTAAACATACACTCATAAGAGACTACCCCAAGAAGCATTCTTATATCTGACGTAATGAATGATTGGGAATTTAAAAACTCACCTAAGCAATTTCAAGCAAAGATGTAAGTGAACACAACTTTTCTTGACTTGCTCTTTTAAAGACACTGTGTGGATATCCTGTCTCCAAATTTGATGGGTTGAAGAATTCACCAGTCCCATGTGTAGGATGGACCTCATATAATTTTCATTTACATATAACACACTTGAAATAGACGCACCTGAGTTTCAGGTCAAGTCATCTGGGGAGAGTTATTTCAAGTAGTATAAAGCCTAGATCTATCACAGTACCTTGGTATCCTGAAATGGCACAAGCAGTGTCCTGATAACTGTACAGCAACATACTGCCATAGGAATTTAAAAGCAAAAAAAAAAATGATCTGGAATTTCAAAAAAAGAACAACACTAATATTGCATCATAATGCCACCTGTTAACCTTTGTTAGCAACTATCAAACTGGACTAAGGTGAGTTCTTGCCATTATAATTGAGGTCATGGACCTGTGTCCAAAAAAGTTGTCATATTGAAAAACTATGTCATATTGCTGCATAACAGATAAGATTAATTACTCCATATCTCCCTAAGTTTTCTCTTCTACAGGATAAACACCCTCTAATTCCTTCAACCAAACGCTTAATAGCATGGTCTTCAGCTTCTCACCATCATCACCCTCCTCTGAACATGCTCCATGTGGTCAATGTGCTTTCTAAAATATGGAACCTAGATTTGAAGACAATTCTGTTCACAAGTAGTATGGTCAGAGTCAGATTACAGTGAAGTTGTCATTTCTCTTCCCTGAACATTATACATTTCTTAATTTAGCTGGATTAGCTTGTGGTCTTCTATTGAGCTTGTGGTCTTCTAAAAACCATTAATTTTTCACATTAATTATATTTTTATCTGTAGCTCTCCTTTCCTGATTTGAAGCTGATTTCTTCACCCAAAATATATACCTTGATAGGCAGTATGTGGTATAATGGATTGAGCCTTGGACTTTGAGTTAGGAAGATCAACCTGGTTTTGAATCCTTCCTCAAACACTATGACCATGGGTGAATTATTTAATCTCCATGTCTATCATCTTCCCATCTATAAAATGAAAATAATAATAGCATCTGGGGCCAAATGAGATAACGTATATAATATATTTTGTAAACAGTAATGTGTGCTATGCAATGCAATATGTTATTTATTCTTATTAAATTTAAATTTAATTGTTTGACCTTTTTTTTTAGGTTTTTGCAAGGCAAATGAGGTTAAGTGGCTTGCCCAAGGCCACACAGCTAGGTAATTATTAAGTGTCTGAGACCGGATTTGAACCCAGGTACTCCTGACTCCAAGGCTGGTACTTTATCCCCTACACTACCTAGCCGCCCCTAAGTTTGACTTTCTAGACCTTTTTTGAGTGTCTTTAATATCCATTTGTGGGGGAAGACCTGCCGCCCCCCCCCACCTCGGTGAGAAACTGAATAGAGAAAAGACACAGCAGGCAGGCGGGTAATGCAAGAGAGCAATCCATTTATTGTCCAGAGAGTCAGAATATTTAAAGATAAAAACCGTAAAAGGTGTGTAATCAACAATGCAAGCTTGTGAGAATTGTACCCTTTGATCTGGTCACAGACCTCTGTGCGCTATTTTCCCACGTCCTGGGTACAAGATTTGTCTAACTCAGTACTGGTCTCTGAACCTGCATAACTGTGTATAGTACTTTCAGGCACATCTTCTTCCCAAGTTGGATACTCCCTCCATTCTCAGGGTCCTTATCTAGCATTGCATAGGTCTTCAGGGTTCATGGAGAAATGTAATGAAGCACTCTTAGAGCATGTACCACAAATAGGGATCCCAGCTAATACCAGGCCCAGATTATGGATTGCACACTTCGCTGTAGTCCTCTACATCCATTAGAATTATGGGATGAGAACTAAGTGTTAAAAGGTTGAGAAGTGAGTGACTATTAAGGAAGCAAAGCCATTAAGGATAGACCTCTCTAGTTATTCAGTATTGGAAGGCAGGAAAATTATAGGACAATAGCTTGAGGGGAAACAGGATTAAGAGAAAGTATTTTTTTTAGGATAGAGACTTGTGGTTGAAGGGAAAGACATTATAGAGAGGGAAAGACTGAAGATACATGAAAGAGGGGAATAACTGTTGGAGAAAGTTCATGAGTCAGAGGAATAGGATAAGATAGAGAGTACAAGTTGGAAGGGGTTAGCTTTGTCAAAAAGAAGGGAGGAGGGACATGATAGGTGAAAAATTTGGCTTCTGTTTGCCCCAGTTTCTTCATCTGTAAAATGGGAGTGCCAGTCTCCTAGAATTGTTGTGAGAATCAATGAGGTAATAATTGTGAAGTGATCAGTACAGTGTCCAGTACATAGTAAAAGTTATATAAATAGTTGCTTTTATTATTGTTGGAGAAGAAAATGGCAAACTACTCCAGTATTTTTGACAAGAAAATCCCAAACAGGGTCAAGAAAGAATCAGACATATCAGAAAACTATTATTATTATTATTATTATTATTATTATTATATTATTATTATTATAGTTGAGAAAATTCATATCAGAAAAGCCTCAGCCTTCTCAGTAATGTAATGGATGGAAATTGGGGAGGAAGTTGGCAACTCTATTTTAGTCTTTTTTTAAATGTTATTTTATTTTTTCAAATACATGAAAAGTTAGTTTTCAGCATAAATCTTTTTGTAAGTTTTTGAGTTCCATGTTTTTCTACTTATCTCCCTTCCCTACTCCTTCCCCATGATAGCAAGTAATCTGATATAGGTTATTTATGTACAATTATTTTGACACATTCCCATATTAATCATGTGACCCTATAGTCTTGGGAATGTACTAAGGTAGGAAAAAAGGAAAAAAGGGAGGGGGGAAAGTGGAAGGAGAAGGGAAGAGGTAGGGAGATGTTTAAAACTTTGAAAAGGCTACCTAAATATATGGAGGGATTTATGTGTTGGAAGACATTGGCCCAATACAAGTGTACTTTTACATGGATTTGTAAAAGGAGAGTTACAGGAGTCAATATACTCATATTGGGGAATTTTTGTTCACCCACAGAAATAAACATTTGTCTAATGTCTTGTTAATTATCAAAACCAGAAATTATTTAATTTGGAGCCCTGCAACTCTGATGGATCAGCAGCTCTGATGATAGTAAGAGCTGTGTTGTTTCTTTAGCAGCACTAGAAGGTTCACAAAGCAATTATTTCACTCTCAGTAAAGTATATAGTGTATTATCATTCCCATTTTACAAAGTAACGGGCTGTTGGAGGTGACCTCATCCATAGTTATATTGTAGTTAGAAAGCTTAAGTAGAAATCCCAGTCAAGATGGTTTGGAGTTATCTCCCATCAGCTTATAAGCACTTGAAAATAGAAGCAGAGTCAGCAGATTTGTAGGAGATGTCCAGGTGTGAAGGGTTGACAGGAAAGGGTTGTTGTTTGTCCTTCATTCTCAAAGAGGACCATGACATCAGGGTAAGAAATTGAAGGCAAGAGGTTCACAATTGGAACCTCTAGGTGTTCTTTTTATATACCTGCAAATTTCCACCAGGGGCAGGATGAGACTTGAACCCAGGATAAGTTTAGGAGAATAAGGAGGAACAAAGGGACTACATCATATGATGAGCTCAACAAACAAATATGGAAAGAGTAGGAGAAGTAGAATAGATAGGCCATTGTAGTCAAAGAGAATATGAGATAATACATTTGGATTAAATTTCAAGTAATGGCTAAAGTATAACCATCTTGGCTGAGAAGCTAGACATAGATAGGTAATAGGTATTGGAAAGTTTAGAACTGTTAGATCAATGAATTAGAAGGGTCTTCAATGTGAAAGATATACATACATCCACCCACTCACATCCACCCAACACCAAAATAATTCAGTTTCACAAGGCTTCAATTTAGTTTGATATCACTAAAAATAGTCCATTTTCATACCATTCCATTTGTGGTTATTACAGCTTTATCTAATTAATAACCTTTAATTAGTTAATAACAAGCTTCCTTCCCACCCTTTAAGAATATTTCAGCTTATTTCTACCTTATTTCTCTAATTATCTCAAGACATCCTTACATTATGTAAAAGAAAAGACCAGTATAGTCTGTAAAACTACATTCAGTTGATAAATTCAATATAACTGAAATTCTATACTATTGGCAGCTCATTTCAAAGGGGAAAATGTAGACTATTCCTTTGAGTCTTTTATCTTTCAACCTTACCATTCATTCTTCCACAAGCCATCATAGAACAATACAACTTAGTTAATGTGAAAAAACCTTCACATTATTTTAGCTTAATTTGATTAAAATTATATATCTTACATGTCCCTTTTAATTTCATTATCAAGTTGCACAAACTTGTATATACAGATTAAAAAATTATTTTGTGAAATAGAATTAAAATATATTTGAAACAGTTAAGTGAACAAGCATTTTAATCATTAGTTATTATTGAAATCTATTGAGTAAGGAGGGTTAAGATGGTCAGACTTGTGCTTTAGGATACTTTGTTCAATGGCTGACTGGAGGATGGTTTGGAATGGGAAGAGACTTGGGGCAGGTAGACCCATAGCATCTATTTCAGTAGTCCAGGTGTGAGTTGATTAGGTCCTACACTAGAATGATGACAGTGTCAGAGGAAAGAAGGGCATATATTTGAGAGATGTTGCAAAGGCAAAATCTACAGGCCTTGGCAACATTTTGAATATGGGGCATAAACTAGTGAGGAGTTCAGGATAAGCCTGAGGGACTGGGAGGATGGTTTTATCTTCTATAGTAACAGGAAGGTAGGAAGGGGAAATATAATGAGCTCTGTTTTGGATATGTTTAGTTTAAGATGTTAACTGGATATATCACCTAGCTTGAGATGTCTGAAAGGTAGCTAGAGATTCAAGACCGGAAATCAGAAAAGATGATTTGAAAATCATCAGTATAGAGATGGTAATTTAATCTATGAGAGCTTATGAGATCACTAAGTGAAATAGTATAAAGGGAAAAGAGAAGGACCCAGGATAGATATGGGGGATATCTGTAGTTAGAGGGTATGATCTGGATGAAAATTCAACAAAGGGGATAGAGAAAGACAGTTGAGATTGGTAGGAGAACATTATCCCAAACATCTAGAGAGAAGAGAGTCAAGGTGAGGGCAATCACCACTGTCAAAGGTAGTAGAAAGATCTTTATTTTTGGCAATTAAGAGATCATTGGTAACTTTGGAAAGAACAGTTCTAGTGGAATGATGAGATCAGAACCTGAAAAAGTAAGGGGTTAAAAAGAGAGAGGACAGAGAAAGTGGAGACATATTTTATTTTTTTCCCTGTTATTTTTATTTCTTTAATATTTATTCTCTTTTTGTACAAATAATTTTTTATACATTAATAAAATATTCTTGTTTAAGAGTAAACAGAATACCCCTCACCCCCACAAAATATAGACTCGCTTGAGCGATAAAGTAAAGGGGAGAAAAAAAAATTAAAATTAAAAAAAATAATAGTAATAATTGTAGGTATGGCCAGGTGGCGCAATGGATGGAGTCCCATCCCTGGAGCCAGGAACACCCGAGCCCATATCCAGCCCCATACACCCAACAATCACCCAGCCGTGTGACATGCAAGCTACCTCAACCCCACTGCCCTGCAAAAAACAAAAAAAGGAAAAAAAGACCCAAAATAAAATAAAATAAAATAGTAATAATAGTAGGGGTGGCTGGGTGGTGGACAGATCATTGGCCCTTGAGCCAGGAGCACTGGGGTCCAAATCTGGCCTCAGACACCCAAAGATCACCCTGCTATGTGGCTCCAGGCAGGCCACCCAGCCCCATTTGCCCTGTACCCCCCAAAATAATAATAATAATAAAAATGTGCTTCAGTCTTTGTTCCAACACCAACAACTCTGTTGTGCATGGATCACATTCTTTATGATAAGTCCATGGCAAAAGTTGCTTCCATATTTTTCCACCCTTGCCTTTGCTGATCACAACTCCCTCCTTTCATATTTCTCCACTACCATGTACTATATTTTCTCTCTCCTTTCACTCTGACTCTGCTGTAGGGTAGCTGAGTGGTGCAGCAGACAGATCCCTGGCCCTGGGGCCAAGAGGCCCTGAGCCCCCATACTACCCCTTAGGCCCAGCATCCACCTGGCCCTATGGTCCTGGACAGGCTATCCAATCCCAGCCCCTTGCAAGAAGTAAAAAGGAAAATGTGTTATATCTGATCACTCTCCCCCCATGGTCCATCCTCCCTTCCATCACTCACATCCCCCCCTTCCCCCATCCCACCCCTCCTTCTTACTCCAGATACCTATACCCCATTGAGTATATATGCTGTTTCCTCTCCTAGCCACCTCTGATGAGAGCAAAGGTTCCCTCATTCCCCCTTGCCTCCCCCCTTCCATATCATTGTAATAAAAAAAATCTTATGTGAAATATCTTGGACTATTCCACCTCTCCTTTTTCTTTCTACCATTCCATTTCCCTTTTTTTCTATTGACTTCATTTTTACACCATATTTTATCTTCGAATTCAGCTTTCTCCCGTGCTTCAATTATAAAAGCTCCCTCTACCTGCTCTATTAACTGAGAAGGTTCATATGAGTATTATCAGTGTCATTTTTCTATATAGGAATACATCATCATCAAGTCCCTCATATTTTCCCCTTCTCCTCCAATCTCCATGCTTCACCTGAGTCCTGTATCTGAAGATTAAACCTTCTGTTCAGCTCTGGCCATTCCAAAAGGAACATTTGAAATTCCCCTGGTTCATTGAAAGTCCATCTTTTTCCCTGGAAGAGGACATTCAGCCTTGCTGGGTAGTTGATTCTCAGTTGCATTCTAAGCTCTTTTGCCTTCCAGTATATTTTATTCCAAGCCCTATGAGCTTTTAATGTAGTTGCTGCTAAGTCCTGTGTGATCCTGACTGCAGCTCCACGATATTTGAACTGTGTCCTTCTGGCTGCTTGTAATATTTTCTCTTTGATTTGGGAGTTCTGGAACTTGGCTATAATATTCGAGGGGTTGTTTTTTTTGGGATCTCTTTCTCAGGGGGATTGGTGGATTCTTTCCATTTCTATTTTTCCCTCTGCTTCTAGAATATCAGGGAAATTTTCCTGTAGTAATTCTTTGAAAATGATATCAAGGCTCTTTTCCTGATCATGACTTTCAGGTATTCCAATAATTTTCAAATTATCTTTCCTAAGTCTGTTTTCCATATCAGTTGTTTTTTCAATGAGATGTTTCATATTTTCTTCTAATTTTTCATTTTTTTGGTTTTGAAGTAATGAATCCTGGTTTCTTGTAAATTCATCAATCTCCCTGTGTTCTATTCTTTGTCTGAAGGATTTGTTCTCCTCAGAGAGTTTTCTGATCTCTTTTTCCATCTGGCCAATTTTGCTTTTTAAAGCATTCTTCTCCTCAATAACTTTTTGAACTGTTTTATCCATTTGACCTAAGCTGGTTTTTAGCATGCTATTTTCTTCAGCATTTTTTTGGATTTCCTTGACTAAGCTGCTGACTTCATTTTCATGTTTTTCCTGCATCTCTCTCCTTTCTTTTCCCAGTTTTTCTTCCAACTCCCTCATTTGATTTTCAAAGTCTTTTTTGAGCTCTGTCATAACCTGAGCCCAATTTCTGTTTTTCTTGGAGTCTTTAGATGCAGGAGCTTGTGCTTCCTCATCTTCAGACTGAGTATTTTGATCTTTGGGCTCATATGCAAAATATTTCTCAATGGTGTTCCTCTTATTTCTCTGCTTGCTCACTTTCCCAGCCTAAGCCTATTTTGGGGGTGCTTCTTGACCTTTTGGGACACTCCCACAAGGGTCTCAGTGTGCAAGGCTCTGTCTTCCCTCCTGGTCTGTGAATGACCATATGCACCCGCCTCTGCCATGGGGCTGAGGTGGGGGGGCCCCTGCTGTTCTATGGGGGGGCCTAGACTGCTATCAGGATCTGAATGTGGTCAGAGCCCCAGAGTCCTGTTCCAGGGGCAGAGGACAGAGCTCTGCAGTCTCTCTTCACTCCCCTCCCTCAGTTCAATGGGCTCATGCCCTGGGGGATCCTGCTTACCTGCTCTGCCTGTTTCTGTTCCTGGATCTGGGCTGCTGAAAGACCATGTTGTTCGCTGTGTGCCCTGAGGGCTGGGCTCCATGTGCTCACTCTGGCAGAGGTCCCCTGCTGTTCCCCCACTTTGTGCCTGGTGCTTCCCGGGGCATAGGTCAGGAGACTCCCCTGCTGCTGTGAGCCATGGCTTCCAGCTCCTGCGGGCTGCCTCCAGGAGGGTCACCTTGCTCTGGCGGGTCACCCCTCTGGCCAGCCACCCCTCCGACCCTGGGAAGCAGAGCCTTTCTGCTCTTTTCCAGGTTACCTTGAGTAGGAGAACTGCCTCACTGGGTTCCTCTGTGGGCTCTGTCTCTCGAAAAGTTAGAGTCCTTAGTATTGAAGTTTTATGAGAGAGCTTCTAAGAGATGTTGCTCTCTTGTTACCATCTTGGCTCCGCCCCCAAGACATATTTTAAATGACCTTTTCAAGTTTAACAAAAAGTAGAAGAGATATAGGATCATAGTTAGCAGGGAAAGAAAATTTCAAATTTTTTGAGGATGTGGGGAGACATGAGTATATTTGGAGATAGTAGGGGATGAACCAGTAGAAATGGTGAGATTGAAAATTGTCGCCAGAGAAGGGATAAAAGAGGGGATGACAACTTGTTGTTTTTTTTTTTTGCTGTTTTCTTTATTATTTTTTTCCATATTACTACAATTGTAAAGGAAAACATAATCCTCCCCCCAAAAGTTAGAGAAACCTCAAGAAAAATAAAGAGAAGGAAAAAAGTATGCTTCAGTCTGCATTCAGATGCCATCAGTTCTTTCTTTGTGATGGATCACATTCTTTATCGTAAGTTTATCAGAGAAATTGCTTCAATATTTTTCCCACAGTTGCCTGCTAGCTGTATTTCCCTCTATCCTATTCCTCCCCACTTCCATTTATTCTATTCTCTCTCTCCTTTCTCCCTGTCTTTCCTCAAAAATGTGTTATATTTGACTACCCTCTACCTTCTTTTCTATCACCTACATCCCTCTCCCCTCGCTCTGTCCCTTTTCTCCCATCCCTTTCCTCAACTTTTTTTGCCCCTAGAGTAAGATCTATTCCCTATTGAGTGTGTTTTGTTATTTCCTCTCTGAGCCACTTCTGATGAGAATGAAGGCTCACTCACTCCCCCTCACTTTCCCCACCTTCCACTCCATTGCAAAAACTTTATTTTGCCTCTTTCGTGAAATAATTTAGCCCATTCTGCCTCTCCTTTCCCTTTCTCCCAGTACATTCCTTTCTTTTCCATTAGGTCTGTCTTTTTAATATACCTTCAAATTCAACTCCCTCCTATGCTTTGTCTATATATACTCTCCTTCTAACCGCCCTAATAAATGAGTAGGTATATATGAGTTATCAGTATCATCTTCCCGTGCAGGAATACAAGCAATTCATCATTAAGTCCCTCATAATTTGCCCTTCCTGTCCACCCTCTCTAAGCTTCACTGAGTCCTGTACTTGGAGATCAAGCTTTCTGTTCATCTCTGGTCAGTTCAACGGGAAAGTCTGAAAGTCCCCTATTAAATCAAGTGTCCATTTCCCCCCCCTGAAAGAACATGTTTAGTTTTGCTGAGTAGTTGATTCTCAGTTGTAATCCAAGCTCTCTTGCCTTCTGAAATATATTCCAAGCCCTATAAGCCTTTAATGTAGATGCTGCTCAATGCTGTGTAATTCTGACTGTTGCATCATATTTGAATTGGTTTTTTTGGTTGCTTGTAATATTTTCTACTTTTCTTGGGAGTTCTGGAATTTGACTATAATGTTCCTGGATGCTTTTATTTGGGGATCTCTTTCAGGAGGTAATCAGTGTATTCCCTCAATTTCTATTTTACTCTCTGTTTCTAGGATATGAGGGCAATTTTCCTGGATAATTTCATGAAAAATGAAGTCTAGGTTCTTTTTCTGGTCATGACTTTCAGGTAGCCCAATAATTTTTAAATTGTGTCTTCTGGATCTGTTTTCCAGGTCAATTGTTTTTCCAATGAGATATTTCACATTTTCTTCTAGTTTTTAATTCTTTTGATGTTGTTTTATCGTTTCTTGTTTTCTCATAAAGCTTCCTTTAACTCCATTCTACATTTGAAGGATTTATCTTCTTCAGAGAATTTTTTAAATCTCCTTTTCTATCTGCCCAATTCTGCTTTTTTAAGGCATTTTCTTCTCATCAACATTTTGGACTGTTTTTTCCATTTGACCTAAATTGATTTTTTGGGGTTTTTTTTTGCAAGGCAATAGGGGGTTAAGTGACTTGTCCAAGGTCACACAGCTAGGTAATTATTAAATATCTGAGACTGGATTTGAACCCAGGTCCTCCTGTCTGCAGGACTGTGCTCTATCCATTGTGCCACCTAGCTTCCCTTAAACTGATGTTTAGGATATTATTTTCTTCAGTGTTTTTTTGGCATTATCCTTCACCAAACTACTGACTTGGTTTTCATGATTTTTCTTCATTGCTTTCATTTCTCTGCCCAAATTTTCCTCTACTTCATTTACTTGATTTTCAAAATCTTTTTTGAGGGGTGGCTAGGTGACACAGTGGATAGAGCATCAGCCCTGGAGTCAGGAGTACCTGGGTTCAAATCCAGTCTCAGACACTTAATAATTACCTAGCTGTGTGGCCTTGGGCAAGCCACTTAACCCCATCTGCCTTGCAAAAAAAAATCCTTTCAAAATCTTTTTTGAGCTCTTCCATACCTTGAGCCAAATTCATATTTTTCTTGGAAGCTTTGGATACAGAATTTTGTCATATTCAGGGTGTATATTTTGATCCTCCATGGAACCAAAGTAATTGCCTATGTTCATATTTTTTTCCTTCTGTTGTTTTCTCATTTCCTCAACATCTGACTTGATTTCAACTCTTTGCTTCCAGGGTGGAGGATGCCCTATACCAAGCTTTTGAGGATTTTTGAAGCTGTACCCCATTCTCCCTCCCTAGGACCTTATGAGAGGTTTTGTCTACTCTCCTGGCTTGTGCTCTGGTTTTTGAATGACCACAAGCACCCCCCGCCGCCCTGGAGCTATGAGGAGGGTCCCTGCTCTGCTATGGCAGTAAAGCTCCCCTTTCTGAGACTGGGATCTGAGTATGGGCAAAGCAACAGAGTCCTGCCTCAGAAACAGATAACAGAGAGGCCTCTGCAGCCTCCCCTGACTTGTCTGTGGGCTAAGTGCTCTAGAAGTAGCTGGTAGGTGGTTCCGCAGGTGTGCTTCCAGTTCCTGGGCCTAGGGTTGCATTGAGGTCTGACCTGCACTAGATTGGGCTCCATGCTCACTCTTGTGTGGCAATTTTCCCACTGACCTTCCAAGTTGTCCTTGGCAATCCCTGTGCTGAGAGGTCTGGAAACTACTCCTGCTCCCACAGACCCAGGCATCCCCAGGGACCCAGGCATCCTGGGGATTGTACTTAGATGACTGGAGCTGATTCACTCTAGTGAATGGTCATTACTGAGCCACAGCACTGTGGCTCTTTCTAATACTGGTGTAAAAGACCTTTCCCAAGGATCTTTCAAGCTGTCCTGGGCTGGACACTCAGTCTTACCAGAATTTGGTTACAGTCATTATTTAAAGAACATAAAGAGTCATTTGGAATGGTTTGGGGGAGAGCTAGAATTTCCTGCCTCTTGGCTCTGCCCCCTCAGGATGACAATGTT
Organism: Macrotis lagotis; assembly: GCF_037893015.1. Lineage (NCBI taxonomy): Eukaryota > Metazoa > Chordata > Mammalia > Peramelemorphia > Peramelidae > Macrotis > Macrotis lagotis. The sequence continues at coordinate 111,834,066 of NC_133665.1, forward strand.
AGAAGAACAATAGAATTACTCAAGCAGATTATAGACTAGACAGGGGTGAAAAAGGAGATAGTAGCAGAAAGCATATGAGAAATATAAGCAAGGAGAAGGAATTAGCCTCAATTTCTTTTGTACAATGTGGGTCAAGGTTCTCAGTTGAGAGTTGAGGAGAGGGGGATGAAAAGGAAGATATAATGAGTTTATGAGGGAGGTCTTGTAGGATTACCTAGCAGTCCTGAGGATCCATTTGAGGTTGTATAACTTAAATTTATAGTGGATCTAATCAGAATTATTAGTAATTTTCTCTACCTTCATTCAGCAAAATATGTGAAGGGAAGGAAGTGGATGGAGAGTAATCCAAGGCTGAGACTTGATAGTGAAATGCTGAAGGGGACAGTGTAGAGTTGAACTGTTACACCAAGGAATCAAGATTGGGGAAAAGAGGAGAGTGGATAATGCAGGGGAGTTGGGTTGGGAGGGAATTGAGGAGTCAAGGGGTTGCCAGTCATAGTGTGGAAAAGAATAGGGTTTGATCAGCGAAGGCAGTGGGATAGGTGGTTGGATAAGGGGACTTTAGAATTCTTGAACACAAAGGTGGTGCATTTGTGGGTGATGTCAAAATAAGGGTATGATACCAACCTTGGGTATGACTGAGGTTGAGTTAGAGAAGTAGATCATAAGGAGTGAGTAGATTGAGAAACTGAATGGTTGAATTTGTATATATATTTTTATATATGTATATCCCCTAATATGAGGGCAGGGGTTGGTCAGGAGAGGAAAAAAAATGTGAGTTCTGTATTAAACTTGTTTTATAGAATTAAGAAGTGGAGTTTTACATGTGATTATATGTAGTATTATATATGGCGATGTTTAAAGTTTCCAATACTTTCTTTCGCTTTTTGTGGGGCAATGGGGTTAAGTGACTTGCTCAAGGTCACACAACAAATAAGTATCAAGTGTCTGAGATTGGATTTGAACTTAGGTCCATCCTCCTTACTCCAGATCTGTTGCTCTATTATGCTGACTAGCTTCCCCGCAATACAGTTAAAAATATTAATTTTGCCATAAAATGTGAATTTTGCCATTAAAATAGCAATCAGTTTTTCAAATGCTTACTGTAAACAAGGGCTAAGATTTCATTTGCTTAGATATTTGGAATACAGTCTTATGAACTAGACAAAAAAATCAGAATGATAGTAACAAGTTTCAGTGCTGAATATGGTGATAGGATTGCAGCAGTTAACTCATGTTTGAAACAAGGTGGGGGAGCAAGAATATAATTTTAGTTCAAAACAACTAAGTACTCAGGTTCAAAATAAATTAAGACATCTTAAAAACAGATGATCACAATTCATTCTCAAGTCTATTGATTTCCTCTAGCAACCCACAGAATAAGCACATGTTCTGTTCAGCTTGAAAGAATCAGACATTTTGCAACATTGACATCATAGGACAGTTGCTTATAACTAGATCTCTGATGCCAAACTTTATCTTCCACCTCTCACAAACCATCATCATCATCATATAATTGTCTAAGCAATTTAATTTCTGCTCATACTATTTTTGTCAGTGTTGGGTCCAAGACTATCTCTGGAGTTTCAAAAGTAGGGATTGGTGGTAACAAACTCCAAATTAGGTAAAAGGGTTTTTTTGGCGAAGTCAAAAAATGGGTTTCTCAGAGTTATAGTTAACTTTTAACTGAAATGTCATGCTAGGATTTTTTCCAGTGGAAGACAATGTATTTCTCCTTGATTTCTATTTTTATTGTCCACTTTGTTGCCACTCAACATTTCGATATAACTTCACATGCTCTTGTACCTGATCTCTAGCTGGTAAGTAGCTCTCTACTTAAACATGTAAACTCTACTTAACCATTAAACATGTACACTGAGTTTGAATGCAATAACTTTCTCAGATCATCAAATTCCTCTCATGGCCAAATGTGTCATTTATGTTGAATTTGATAGGACCTCTGTTAATAAGGAACACAATGGGATGGACCTTAACACCCAAGATGGCTTTGTACTTTTTAAATGCACCATCAAATGGTTTTTACCAATATGATATTTCTAGTATCATTACCAATTAATACAAGTTTGATCTAAACTCAGGGTTCTCCTTTGGGGACCATATGATGAAGGAAGTTTCTTCAGACCTGCCTGACAGAACAATGGAAAGATGACAGAAGCACAATTTCCATCAATGTTAATTTTAAAGTCACTAAGAAGGAAAGGGAGAAAGACTATCAGTCATGGGAAAAAAAAGATAGGAAAATGCCAAGGGTTTGGTTGTTCAGGAGGGAGTAGTACATTTGAATTGCATTACTGCAAGCATAAAGAGCATGGTCTTTCTTGGCTTCTTATGGCTCCATGAAATAAGAATGGGAAAACAGGTGACCTAGCAGGCTGCTAGGTATGCAGCATCATTGAGGTAAAAGAAAGCCAGGTTTCTGGAAATGAAGTTGGAATTTTCCATTTTCCATTTTTGTTGCAGTTTTTTACATTTAGTAGGATTCTAATTCTTGTTGACAGAAACCTTTGTTGCCTAGCAGTAAAAACACAAAAAAGGAAGACTGACAAATTTGAAAAAGCACAAATTACTATATGCTATATACATATAATGCAACAAATGGAAAATGGGGCAGCTAAATGGCATAGTGGTTAAGAGTGCTGGCCCTGATGTCAGGAAGACTCATCTGAGTTCAAATCTGGCCTCAGGTGTTTCCTAGCCCTGTGATCCTGATCAAGTCAGTTAAACTTGTTTGGCTCAGTTCCTCCTCTTTAAAATAAGCGAGAGAAGGAAATGGCAAATTACTCCTGTAACTTTGGCAAGAAAACCACAAATGGATCATAGAGTCATACATGACAAAAATGACTGATGAACCACATCGGTAGATGGAACAGGGACTGGATCTTTCAGGGATCAGAAAGGAATGATATTGAGAGATCTGGACTCTGCTCCCATATTCATCCCTCTAAATTAAATCCTACATTTAAAGATGCACAGTTCTCTCCTACCATAATATAACACAGTTCAACTTGATTTCATTCTAAGTAGGGCTGAGGATTCCTGTAGGTGAATGGTAGGAGATGAAATTAGGGAAGATGATCTTGGGCCTTGCAGGCTTGGTCAAGGATAGCCCTTAAAGAACCAAGAGATCAGCTCTTACTCCATGAAACATGACCACAGTATGAAAGATAAATGACACACGACCACAGCTCTAGAAGTGGGATTTACAAAGGGAATGAGTCTGAAATATGTTGCCTTGGACTTTTAATATCTTTAATAAGTTTACATGATGAAATTGGGAGGACCCAGATAACAGAAATGGCTACAAGACTCTGGGCTCTCTCCAAATTGACTCACTTGGCCTTCACAGGACTCTGGTAGTTGTGGGCCTTTGATGGCTGTAGCCGTGAATGGAGTTGAGGAAAGACTCCATCTTGTGAAATGGTGACTTGGCCAAAGAGCCGGTTGAGCTCTGCATCATTGAGTATAGCCAGTTGCAAATGGCAAGGAGCGATGCGGCTTTTTTTGTTGTCACTGGCAGCATTGCCAGCCAGCACCAGGATCTCGGCAGTCAGGTACTCCAGGACTGCAGCTAGGAAAACAGGAGCCTCTGGGGATAGTCTCTGAGCATAGTGGCCCTGGCGCAGAAAGCGTTCCACACGGCTCACAGGGAAATGTAGTTGAGCTCTTAAGGAACGTGATCGGCTTCGGCCTCGGGGAAGTGATGGTCCTTGCTGATACCGCTTATCTGGCATAATGTTATCCTAAGATCTTCTGGCATCCCCAACTAGTCCTAGCACCTATGTTAGGTTCCCCGAACAGGGACCCTTTTATATTCTCAGACTCACTATTTCAATTGGCCAGTAGTTAACCAATGGGGAGCCAGGGACCCATTGTGAGATGAGACACTCATCCTGGCTAGTTGTGATATCATTACCTTCTACTTTCCTGCCAATTTGTTCCACCTGGGCTCCTTTCCTTAGACTCTTCTTTTCCCATCATGGGATTACAATTTCCTATGAGGAGGCAGAACCATTAAGTTCTTCATCCTTCACAGAAGCTAGCTTTTCCATAATCTAGACCCTAACTCATCACTAGTTATTCAGGGAATATATTGTCTTATTGCTAGCACATCTCTTTCCCAAATATTACTTCTAATCAAAATGCTGTGTTCAATGGTCTCATAATGTGTGCTTTGTTGTATCACCTCCCCTTCCATGTCCTCTTTCATTTTCTTCAATCCCACCCACCCTTCAGTGCCCAATTTTATTCTCTTCTCAATGAAGCAAGCCTTTCTTGAACACCATGGCCTATTGTGATCTCTCACCTCACTTATTGGTTTTTGTCATTTATGTATTATTCCTATACTCTTGGTTTGTTATACTGAGCAATTTATCTCTTCTACTGATATTTAAACACATATTAATGTCTTTTCCCAAGATCAGGGCAACAGAATGGTCAATAGATAACTAGGACTCTTAAAAACCTATGATTATGAGGTATATGACTGTACAAAAAGGAATCAAAAAAGGAAAAGAGAAGTCAGAGGGAAGAGACATCATCCATCATTCAGAGTTAATGCCTTTATTAACCTGTATGGATTGGAGCCCCAAGAAAAAAAGATAGCTGGACTTCCAGGAGTAGACTATTGGAGTTGTTTGTTGTCTTGGTTCAGTCCTTAGAAAGGTAGGATGGTGCCTTCCTCTTGGTAAAAGCTTCTGGTTACTGCTTCTTGCTCCTCTGGAAAGGGAACAAAGGAACCACTCAGACTCATGAAAGGGAATGGTTACAGAACTCGAGTCAGGGAAGTGGAATGACAAGGGAAGAAGCTTGAGGTGAGGGAGATTCAAGCAAGAGGATGTTCTCTAGCTTGACAGAAGGGGTCAGAATGGAAGGAGAGCTTTCAAGGCTAGGGCCTGAATAGGTCCTAGAAAAAAAGTGCCAGGGAGGGCCTGGGGAGGCATGAGGTAGATGGTAGAAGAGAAAATGCACTGGATTGAAAGTCAGAACTACATTGGGCAAGTTGATAGACTTCTTTTTTTTTTAAACAACACATTTTATTTGATTTTTTTATAGTTTTTTTTTTTTTTGCAAGGCAATGGGGTTAAATGGCTTGCCCAAGGCCATACAGCTAGGTAATTATTAAGTGTCTGAGACCGGATTTGAACTCAGGTCCTCCTGACTCCAGGGCTGGTGCTCTATTCACTGTGCCACCTAGCCGCCCCAAGTTGATAGATTTCTGTGGAACTTAATAACTTCAGGTCTAACTCCTATAATCCTATAACCTGGGTCTGTGACCCCACTCCATCACTAACTTGTAAGACTTCAAGCAAACTACCTAATGTCATTGAACCAATTTCCTCACCTGAGAAATGGTCATAGTTGTCCTTTCTCTGCTTTTACCCCAATGATATTGATGGGACTAGGAGAAAGTGATTTGTTTCATGAATATAAAGTTGTATTATTGGTAGTGATGATGAAAAGGAAAAAGTGTTACCATAAAAGGTACCTATCCTGGTACCGCTCCAGGACCAGAAGACAGGAAGGAAGGAGGTATTGTCTTTGATGGTTCCAATCCAGGAAACATCAGCCTGAAAGGCTAAAAGGTGAGTTGGTGTGTATGTGTGTATGAATTGGTATGTGCTGGTGATGGTGATAATAGGTATAAGGTAATAGGTATAAGAGGAAAGAACTGATGATTCTCTTTCTTATCCAATCTGGCCTTATAGCTTTCAAAGATTCCCAAGTCCTATGCCTCCATTCTCTATTCCTGGACACTTTATTTTCCTAAAATATTCAGCCTTTACATATACACTCAAAGTCTTTGAATCTAATCTAATAGTCTAATCTAATAATCTAATCTAATACAAAGAAGATTCAGTTCTGGTCTCTATCCTCTAGGAAAGGAGAAAAATCTTACTTAGGAATCAGTGGACCAGAGTTTACATGTTAACTCTGATATTCCTCAATTTCCTCATCTGTTTAAAAAAAGAGGGGCTTGGGGGCAGCTAGGTGGCACAGTGGATAGAGCACCGGCTCTGGAGTCAGGAGGACCTGAGTTCAAATCCAAACTCAGACATTTAATTACCTAGCTGTGTGGCCTTAGGCAAGTCACTTAACCCCATTTGCCTTGCAAAAAAAAAAGAGGGGCTTGATCTAGACCACCTCTAGGGAACACCCTTCTAGGTCTAGCTTTATATTCTTACAAACCTTCCCATACATTGTGCTTGGGGTCTTATACTAGCCTTCCTGACTCTTTCCCATCTAACCCATCAGATTAATCTATACCATTGCTCTCTTCATTTAAGGCTGATTCCAAATACAGACTTTTCAGCTAGACCCACTGAAGAATGAACAATGATTTTTATGTTTCCACTAATGGTGGTTAATTCTTACCTGGGAAAGGTTCCAGACACCTCTGACCACAGCCAGTGGAACAACACTTTTGCTCTCCTTTACAATGAGAATCTTGGAGACAGGGCCTACTAATGGGGCAAATCTCAGTCTCAGGGCATCGACCAGCCTTAACTGTGAGGGGATTAGGGAGGGAGAGAGGGTGGATTAGAGGACTCAGACTTGAGCTTTGTTATCAGAATGGGCTAGAGAGGACCTGCCTAGAAGCAGCCTTGCAGGGGCAGTAGCATTTGAAAGGGTTTCATTGGTCCAAAATTACCAGACACAAGACTATAGTTGAGTGATGAATTTGGAATCAAAAGACTTGGGTTCAAGTCCAAACTCTGCTTCTTATTGCTTGCATGATCTCAGGCAAATGATTTATTCTTTCAAGGCCTTGGTTTCCTCATCTATAAAACGAGGGAATTAGAGGACAGTTATCCCTTCCACATTGTATCATTGCCCATTGTGGTTTCACTATATCATGGGAATTTGGGTTGAGTTTTGCAAAAGCTACAGACAACACTTGAAGGCCCACAGATGACCCCAGAGCCCATGACCAAAAGTTTAATCCAAATTTGACAATGAGATGCTGTAAATATCTCATAAAAAAAGAAAAAAATTCAGACTTCTACTCTGGTATGAAGGGAAGGCCAAAAAATTTTACTCAGATTGAGGGGGAATGCTGTATCCCTAACTCCCCTGATGTGGAAGGGATTAATGCAGATTACAGAAAGGCCTTACTTAGTCTGAAACAATTTTTATACTTTGATATTTCTGTCCTAAATCTCAGGTTAGATTCACTAGGGTTAAGATTGTTTGTCCAATTTGATCAAAGGAAGAAGTCAATCATAGATACCTAGAGTGGGAAGAGACAGGAGAAATCACTTCAGACAGACTATGAGACAGGAAGGACTTCACTCATCCCCTGTCTCTCCCCAACACACATACTTTAATTCCTAGTTAATTTATTATCCTGAATAAGTTTTCCTAGAGAAAACTTGTGTGTCTGTAGGTTGTGATATCAGCTAAGGTCTTTCAAAAGATGTAATTTTTTTAATCACAGTATTAATGAATATCAAAACAGATTTTTTTTCTTCAGGTTGCTTTCATCTCCAATACCTTTTTGGTCTCTTCTGACTTGGAGGAGTCACTAAAAGATTCTCTCTACATTACAAATCCTCTGTTTCCCTCCCAGCACCTGGCATCAATTCTCCTTGGATCTGAGCTTTTCTATTTAGCACAGGGAAAAGAATTAAGACCTTCCTGAGGACTTTGGTGTGATCTAGTCCTATCTCTTCACTTTACAGAGGAGATAAGATATGATGTACCCAAGGCCAAACAAGTAAAATGTGGCAGAGCAGAGATTGGAGAAGACATGGAAATACTCTGGAGGACAGGAACAGCATTTTAGTGACAAACTCACACTACAGCCTTCAGAATGGAAATACCAGGACAGAAACAATAGATTTAAGGGTTAGGGAAGGATGCTCCTTTCTTTTCCTTTTCACCTCTATCCCCACACCAGCCTCACTTGGTCCACTTGCTTCCAGGCTCTTCCCAAACAAATCCTCATCAACTTCACTTACATAAAACATTGTCTTCATCATACTGTACAGATTTGTGCACAAGCTCCTTAGGTGGGCATTTAAGCACCTTGAAAGGGTGAATACCCTAGTCTCAGAGAAGGGGAGGACCCAGAGCAGCTCTGATTTATTGCTTAGTCAGGCCTGTGAGTCCATATGTATAATCACTTTACTCCTACCTCTCCCCTCCCCTGTTGTGCCTGCAAGTGGGCTCACTCTTGGGCTCCTGGGCTCACTCTCCACTTAGAACTCCCATGAGAGAGAGAGAGAGGCTTGATTGTTTTCATTTGGAAACAAGCCCAGTGAATTCATTTGTGAGAGCTGCTGGGCAAGGAAGGTCTTCCCATTACTATTTGAGAGCTACTTCCTCCCTTGATTGAGATTGATGTTTGTCCTGAAGAAGACCATGACACCATGCAAGTGAGTTAGATTTGAGGCGGGATGGGGCTGTGCAAAGTAACCAGCCTCATTTTCTTCTCCAAAGCCATTTAGGTCCAGTGACTAAATATGGATCAGGATGACTGGAGATGGTTCTGAGGTCCACATTTTATTTCCTGCTGCCCTTGGAGAGTGCAAGAAAGTAGTTAACCCCTCCCATCTGGGTAGAGAAAATTTAATTTCTCTCAAACCATAGGTCATGAGTTCTAATTTCAACTCTTCTACTTGGAAAAGTCATTTACTCCTGTGGACTTCAGTTTCCTCATCTGTAAAATGAGGAGATGGGGTGGGTTTGATAACTACTAGGAGCCTTATTACTCTACATCTATGAGCCTGGTCTGGCTCCCAACCTACCACTTCACTAATTCTCTGACCCTCATGTTCCCACCAATAAAATGGAGGTAAATGGTACTTGAATTTCATATCTTGCAGGTTATTTATATAAGACTTTAAGGTTTTAAAAGCACTTTAAAATATTTGATCTACACATACCTGTGAGGAAAGTACTATTATTCTTCCTATCTTGCAGATGGGGAAGGCTGAGAAACATTAATTGACTTGTCTAAGGTCACACAACTGGTAAGTGTCAGAGGCAAGATTTGAACTCAGGTTTTTCAAACTAAAGGCCCAGCAGGTTCTCTCTGCTACTCGGCAGCCTTAAAGGCAAGCACCTTTGAAACCGTAAACTTGCTTTAGAAACATATAGGAAATCATTATTACCTTTGATAGGCATGACACAAGTTCGACCACAAAAGCTAGCACAACACTTAGCCCTTCCATCACAGTCCTGGTCAGTATTGCAATTCTTATTGCAAAGTTGATTGAGCTGGTACTCCTCCAAGGAGGAGGAAGAAGAAGTTGCCAGAGGGCACATACCATCCGTCTCTGGAAGAGAACAGAACCAGTGGTTGTGGTGGGATAGGTGGTTTCCTTCTTCTCCTATACTGACCTATCTATCCTAGCTCTATTTCTACTTGCTCAGGGGTCTTAGGTAGGGTGGAGTTATGTCTTTTCCAGGTAGTCCTCCCTGATCTGGAGGAGTTAGGGTGAGCTGAAGTACACAGAGCACTGTCTTCACTTCTAATTCTCTATCTACTACCCATCCCCATAACTATTTAGCAAGACAACTTGAGGGGGGAATCACAGGGTCTTAGCCTCCATGGGCCCAGAGGCAGAGATCATTTCCATACCAAAGCAAATTTTCTTACCTTGGGTGGTGTTTATACACAACCAGTTGCAGCCCTGTTGGCAGCATTTCAGGTTTTGGGGGCAGCTGGTATCATTGTTGCACATCTTTTTACAACCAGTTATGTCTGGCAAGACCTGGTGGAAGTCTGGGCAGGACCCAGCCTTCTCTGCAATGAACAGGATCTATGAGTGCTGTCAACTTCTCTACTCTGGAAGGTAAGTCCTGCTGCTTCTCTCCTGACACCTTAACACTCCCCAACTTTTGTTCTGTCCCCTCCACTTCTATTTCCTCTTTCTACCCCTCCTCCCTCTCATCCTGACACCTTTCATGAAGATAGGTTCCAAAGGTCCCCTCCAGGTCTCAATCCTTTTCTCCCATGACAAGCCATTCTCCATCTCTCTACCTATTGAATCATTCTCATCAAGTTTAGATGCCACCTCCTCCTTGAACATTTCCCTGATATATTCTCCTAAGGGTTCTCTTCTATAACAGATCTCCTTTTTGCTTGGCATACTTTAAAATATGTGTTTTCCCTATCCTTTCCCCCTTCCTCTTCTTAGATTGCCAGCTCTAGTTCTTCATCTTTGAAGTCCTGATGTGTACTGCCAAACAGTAGTTGTTGAATATCAGTTTGTTGAATTGGATCCCTTTTATCCCCCTCTCTCCTTTCCGATTTATCTCCTTCCATCTTCTTCCTTTTCCTCCTCTTCTCTCCCCAATCTTTTGTTACTCTTGTCAGGAAGTTACTTTGGTGTAAAGAGGTGGAAAGAAAAGCAAAGTTTTTCCCAGGGACTGAGCAGATCAGGGAGACATGAGAAGACAGGGAGGTCCTAGGACTGGAAGAAATTAAAATTTTGGGGAATGGGAACTGGAAATAAAATGTGGGGGTGAGGAGAGAAGAGAAAGGGGTAGGGAGATGGATTGGTGGATCATGAGAGTACTGCTCTAATAAAACTGAAAGTTGGAATGTGAACTAGAAAATACCCACTTCCATCCAACCTCCTCATCTCATGGGTAAAGAAAGAGAAATACAGAGAGACATAGGGACCTCCTGGAAGTCACAAAACTAGAGGGTGTTAGAAAGCCAGTATTGGAACTCTTGTTTCCTGGATAACACCCCATAAATACTAGGGATCCTTGGGGTCAAGAATGGTTGGTAACCAATGGAGCCATTATCTGTCTTGGACTAATCTTCATCCCTCTGCCCTCCCAGTGCATCTCCCTTCCACCTTCTCTTCACATTCTAGATGGACAAACTATGACTATAGGGCATAGGAGCTAGGGACCAAGGGATGGCCCAGGGCAAAGGGTGGAGGTAGGGTTAAGAAGGAAGAGGAGACAACCAAGGAGGGGAACATCTCCAGCAATTTCAGATCTCCTACCTATTGAATTCTGAGCTGCCCGTGCTCCTAGGGCCAGTAGGACCAAGGTCAAAATCTGCACTGACTGCATCTTGAGGCAATGGCTCTATAGTGCTGGGCTCTGGTAGTGGTTGAATGGTCATCCTAGCTGCTCCAGCAGAATTTAAAAGAGAGCTAGATTCAAGGGTTGGGAGGGAGGGGCCAGGAAAGGTGGAGCAAAAAGTAGAGAAGAGGGAAGGGGAGAAGCAGGACAGCTGGTTCTCCTGGAAGTTCCTGGTTTGGGGGAGGAGAGGAGAGTAAGAACCCTAAACTGGGAGCCAGAAGACTTCCCCTTCCCCAATTTTTAAGCCAATTAGTTGTATGACTATGGACTTCATGGATCAGAGCCTCAGTTTCTTCATGTATTAAATGGGGCTTCATAGGGTAAAATACGAAATAGCTCAGTCCTACAAGGATCTGTGTTGCTCAATAATGCAGACTAAATTTCTTCCATTCTTTTTAATCATTAGTCTCATGTGACCCCCCTCACCACTCCTCAGAAATCTATCTTCTGGTAGATAGTCTCTCCTATGACAGATGTACACAATTCAACTTTGGTGTTGCAATCCAAAGCCTTTCCAGTTTGACAGGACTTGCCATTGAGTCTTTTATCCTTTAAAAACCTGGCACAATATGTTATAGAAAGCTTAGGGAAAAAATGTATATAGTTTTAAAGATTGCAAAGCATCTTACATATATTCTCATATGAATCCTCACAATCTTGAGAGATGTTAATAAATTTTTTAATATTATTTTATCCCCATTTTACAGATAAGATTGAAGGAAGTTAAGTGATGAGACTTGCCCAGAGTCACACAGCTAGTAATTAGTCTGAGGTTGGATTTAAATTCAGGTTTTCCTGAATTCATCATCTAGTACTTCACTCACTACTTCCAATGATTATTACTGGGGGTTATTCAAGAACACAATAGCCTGCAAAGAGTTAAAGGCAATGGAAAGGCAAGTGGTAGGTATAAGCAGACTGCATCATAACTCTAGTAACATAACAATAGATAAATTTACAATGAAAAATGAAGACAAACTGGACACTTAGCCATTGGCATTCTCAGAAACTCAGAAATTGAGAAAGGGCCCCGATATTCTGGACAGATCTTCTGGGTCAGACTTATGGGAGAATTGGCGGGGATGTGGGAAAAGTGGAACAGTAATGTATTGTTGGTGGAATTATGAATTGTTGATCTGACTATTGTAGAGAGTAATTTGAAACTATGCCCACAGGATTATAAATCTGGAGATTTAAAAAAAAAAGAAAAAAAGAACCATTTGTAGAAAAATATTTATAGCAGCTCTTTTTGTGGTGACAATTGGAAATGGATACTCATCAACTGGGGAAAGACTGAATAAGTTGTGAATATGATTGTGCTATAAGTGGTTTTGAATAGGATGCTTTCAGAAAAACCTGGAAAGGTTTACATGGATTGATGCAAATGAACAGAACCAGGAGAACATTGTACACAGTAACAAGATTGTACTTTGATCAATTTTGAATGGCTTTGCTATTCTCAACAATACAAAGATCCAAGACAATTCCAAAGGACTTATGATGAAAAATGCTATCCTTTTTCATAGAAAGAACTGATGGAGTCTGAATATTGAAGCAATTTTTTTTTACTTTCATTTTTCTTGGTGTTTTTTTGGGGGGCTGTACTTTCACATCTAATATGGAAATATCTTTTGCATGACTCCATATGTATAACCGATACCAAATTGCTTGCCTTCTCAATGAATGAGAGAGAGGGAGAGAAAAAATTTGGAATTTGAAACTAAAAAAAGGATGCCAAAATTGTTTTTACAAGTAATTGGGAAAAAAAAGTTAGCCTTTTCACAGATTCCTAACTCTGTGATATGAAAGGGATAACTACTCAAAATAAAAAAAAAAAGACATGGGAGGATATGGACAGTGATTTTACAGTATGGGCAGGCACAGATGGGTTATGATCTACAAATTTCTCAATGCGTTTCTGACCTAACCTCAAGAATAAAGCTATACAAACCCTAACTCTGCCATTTACATGTGTGACCCTTCTTTAGATTTTTAGCTTCCACATAGGTTTGGACTGAATGATCTCTAAGTCCCCTTGTTCCAACTTCAAATCCTGATTCCTTGCCTCCTTTTAACCCCTCTACTCCATCTCCCCACCCCCACTATATAAAGGGAGGTTATGTCTTGTTTAGAGCTGTAAAGGCTCAAGGATATAGGGAAGCTGGGGGAGGGAAATTAGAATTGGAGGAAACAATATTTCCCTTCTCCAAAGCACCAGAGTTTGCTTTTTATTCTATTTAGCTTTCTACTTTATTTGTTTAATTAAATTTAAATTGCCAATGAATCTAAACCCTTAGACACATTTTCATGTTCTGGGCACCAAAGTCCAACCTTTTCTTGAGCACTTCACCTATGCCCATACTTTATTATCATCCTGCATGTTGCTGATCCTAGGAGAAAAGCTAACTTAGCAAGAAGACAAAGAGATAGCATAAGGAAACCACTTTCCCAAGAAGTCTCCTGGCCTCTGCCAATGAAGCTGAATCCAACTAGAACTGGAGACTGAAAACCGCCTGGGGCTAAGGGTAGGTTCCTTCTTAGCAGAGGGTGGTAGGTGGAGCCCCCTCTTCTCAGAAAGACCCAGGAATATTTTCTCTATTCAAATTTTCTGAACCCATTTGCCCTCAGGTTGGGTTAGTGAATTGTGGTCCTAGAGAGGAGTGAGATAGGATAATTTAAATCAAGACCCACAACAGGTCAATCTGGTATAAGGAGAATTCTGCCTTATAGTCAGAAATTCAATGTCTGACTGTTACTAATGTCATCCTCTCTGGTCTCAGTTTTCTTGTCTATAAAGTGAGAGGATTGGGTTAAATCTCTAATAATATTAACTGACATTTTGGTAATACCTTATGGTTTACAAAAGCACTTTGCTCACATTGTCTCATTTACTCTTTCCTAAGAGGGCTAAGAACTGTAGGGTTAATCCTGTATTACATTTGAGGAATAGATTCGAAATTTAGCATCTGGGCTACAGTCACACAGCCAGTAAGAGTCAGAAGTGACATTCAAACCCAACTCACTCCTGATTCAAATCCCTTCCTCTAATGTCCTTTCCATTTCTGTCTTAAGAGCCTATGAACAAATTGCTGATCACCATGTGCTGGTAGACATCAAGTCATTGACTGCTCTACAATCTCACTTCTCCATTATCTATCTGTCAGCGACAATAGCCCCACTTTGCAAGTCTTTGGAGGAGTTAAAAATAGATTTTTTAAAGAATTGAACTGAGTACCCTTTGTCTAGATTGATGTATCCAGAACCCTTGCTCTCTCTAGAATCCCACTCTAAATATCCTTAACAAAAAAAAAATGCTTTATTGGTTTGTTTTGTTGTGACAATCCAATCATTTCCAGATATATGTCCCACTGGACACTGGAATCATTGGAATGAAGAAACACAGTTAAGAAAAATCACATCACATAAGGCCACATTGGTCAGCACATGCAATATTCCACACTGTAAATCTCCCTTTCCTCCCCCCAGCTCTTCACCTCTAAGAGGAAGTAGGGATATTTTATTATCTATTCTATAGGACCAAGAAGAATTATTACAGTTACTCAGAGTTAAACTACCTCTTAGAGTTCTTTTAATTAACTTATTTAATATTTAATTATTTAATTACGCATCATCACTATAATTTATTGTTCCTCTAGTTCTGTTTTCTTCTGCATCAGTCCATTTGAGATTTCCCATGTTTCTCTGAATTCTCCAAATTCATCATTTCTCAATATATAACAACCTTCCCATTTGAGATTTCCCATGTTTCTCTGAATTCTCCAAATTCATCGTTTCTCAATATATAACAACCTTCCCATTACGTTCATATGCCACAGTTTGTTCAGTCATTGTTCTGTTGATAAGCACTCACTTTGTTTCCAGTTTTTTGCTTCCGCAAAAGAAGTTCTATAACTTTTGTTAAATATGAAGTCTTCCTTTTTGTCCTTGATCCCCTCAAGATGCTCCAGTAGTGGGAAAACTTGATTAATAGTTCCTTCTTTTCTTGCTTGATTCTAAATTATTTTCCAGTATAGCTAGACTGATTCACAGTTCCCCCAACAATAATAGTAGTGTTTGCCTTTCTGCAGTCCCTTCAACATGCTCTATTTTTTAGTGTGAATGAAATGTCAAGGTTGTTTTAAATGACAGTTTCTCTTTTTATTAGTGATTGGGGTATTTTTTCATATGGTTATTATTATACAGTTCTTCTTTTAAAAACTATTCATATCTTTTGATCATATGTCTATTGGGGAATTACTCCTGGTTTTGTTAAGGTCCGAGAAAAATCCCCAATCTCTGAACAGAGACACTCGACACGATGGAGATGCAATAGCAAGGGTTTATTAAACTAGCTTGAGCTAGGGTTCCGTCCTAGGACAGGGCTAGGATCCTGGAACCCCGAGTAAAGTGAGGAGAGACCTTATATATGGTTCAGTAGGGGATTTCCAAGCATCTGCCTGCTGGTTGTCTTGAGATGGTGCAGCATGTTCTTATTGGATGCAGGTCCTTGGGGAAGCCCCCCTGTTGCATGGTCCGAGAGCTGACCAGGCAGAGACTTAGGAGCAGAATTTAGGCAAAAGTTCATAGGTTTCAACATTCAGGGTCTTACAGGCATTCAGGCAAAAGTTTATAGGTTTCGACACTTCAGGGTCTTACAATTTGCTATATCATTGTCAATTTTTTTAATTTAAATTTTGTTTTTTCCAATTACATGTAAAGATAAATTTTCAATGTTCATTTTTTTGTAAGAATTTGGGTTTCACATTTGTCTCCCTCCCACCCCCTTTCCCTCCCCCCCACCCTCTTGACAAGAAAGCTGATAGAGGTTATACAAGAACAACCAAAATTGTTGGGGGGGGGTGTTTTTTATGGACAATAGGATTAAGTGATTGGCCCAGATCACACGGTATCAAGTGTCTGAGGTCAAATTTGAACTCAGGTCCTCCTGACTCCAGGACTGGTCCTCTATCTACTGACCCATCCAGCTGCCCCAAGAATGGTCATGTTAAATATATTTTCATATTAATCATGTTGATAGCACTGTCAATTTCCCAAGTATCTTGGATGTCTGACTTTTAGCAGAAATATTTTTTTTACAGTTTTTTCTTTATTTTTTTAATTTTTATTAAAGATATTATTTGAGTTTTACAATTTTCCCCCATCTTACTTCCCTCCCCCACCCCCTCACAGAAGCAATCTGTCAGTCCTTACTTTGTTTCCATGTTGTACCTTGATCCAAATTGGGTGTGATGAGAGAGAAATCATATCCTTAGAGAAGAGACAAGAAGTCTAAGAGGTAACAAGATCAGACAATAAGATATCTGTGTTTTTCTTAATTAAAGGAAATAGTCCTTGAACTTTGTTCAAACTCCACAGCTCCTTATCTGAATACAGACGGCACTCTACTTTGCAGACAGCCCAAAATTGCTCCCAATTGTTGCACTGATGGAATGAGTGAGTCCTTCAAGGTTGAACATCACTCCCATGTTGCTGTTAGGATGTACAGTGTTTTTCTGGTTCTGCTCATCTCACTCAGCATCAGTTCATGCAAATCCTTCCAGGCTTCCCTGAAATCCTATCCCTCCTGGTTTCTAATAGAACAATAGTGTTCCATGACATATATATGCCACAGTTTAGCAGAAATATTTGATGCAAAGATTTTTCCTTTATTCAATATTTTTTTCATTCTAGCTACAATTTTTTGTTCATTTAAAAGCCTTTTAATTTAATCACATTTGTCTATTTTGGGAGATACTCTCTAATACTATTTAAGAATGTCCAGCTTCCCTACCCCCCCCCATATTCACTTAAAAATGTCTATTAGTTGGTTGATGTCACTTTTTGCATAAGAAATTGGGACTCAGATAAGTGAAGGGTTGGTGCATGGATCTATCTACATCAAATTAGAGATTTCAACCTAGGTCATCAGAATCCAAATGTAGCAAGGAAAAAATGCCTTCTTTTTGCTTTAATTTTTGATGTGACCCTTTAAATATTTTAGGTCTTTATCCATGACTTTTTTCTTTCCAGAACCTTTCACTAAGTCCATATATATTCATAATCCCTTCCTTTTCAATTATGTAAAACTTTGCTATGTTTCAAATGTTTGTTGAAAGTCAAGTTCAGGTCCCCTGTCCTGAGTGGGACCTGAGGCTTCTCTGGTTATGCAGATCCAGAGGGATCAGTTCTCCCTCTTCTAAGCGATCCTTACTCTTAGAAACTGTCTCAGCTGACTACTTATTTTGTTCTCAAACTTTCACATAAAGACATCAAATAGGGGATCATCTAGCTCAGCCTGCTTTTACATAGAAACAGGACTGAGGAGGTGAAGAAGTTTGGCATCAAGGACATGGGCAAAGTCAGGATGGAGCACCCATCTCTTTTTTAAAATATATTTTTTAAACTATCTTTTTTAAAAAAAAATTATTCATTTAAGTCAATAGGGTTAAATGACTTGCCCAAGATCACCCAGCTAGTCAATTATTAAGTGTCTGAGGTTGGTTTTGAACTCAGGTCCTTCTGACTTCAGGGCTAGTACTCTAACCACTGCACCACCTAGCTGCCCAGCACCTATCTCTTGATCCTTAAGTTCATTGCTCTTTCCATTGCCTCTTGTCCAGCCTGTTAATGAGTAAGGATCCATTTTTTTTTTTATAAATTTTAGTCTTATCTTGTCCAGAACCAGACTTCCATGTCATTTCCCAGCTAACTCATTTGTCTGTCATGGCATCACCTCCCTGATGTCACAGTTCTTGAGAACAAAGACAAACTACCCCTCTTTATGTGATGTTCCTGTATATTCTATCTCCCCTCTCCATACCTTTGTACAAGACTCTTCCTCATGCTTGCAATACTCCCCTGAGTCACCTCCTCCACCTCTTAGAATCCCTTATTCTATTCAAGGCTGTGCCATCTCCTACCTGGATCCTCCTGGGTATAGTTTCCTCCCACCCTGAAATTAATTTGTATCTATTTTTTTTTTTAATCTAATTGTGAACATGTTTTCCTGCAGGAGAAGGTAAACTCCTTGAGGAAACCGGTTTTCAATTTGCCTTTTATGCCTAAGCATCTAAGACCCCATCTTGAACACAATTAACAAATGCTTGTTGATTTGAGTGCTTTCTCTATGGTTAGCAATGTTCCAGGTTATTGATTCTTCAACTTTTTTTGGGTGGGAACTCAGGACTTTGACACATTTTAAAATTATTGAAGACTACAAAGAGCTTTTTTTAAAAAAATTTATAATTAGAAATTTAAAAATTTAATACATTAATTTGCTAATTTAATAATTAAAATAACAATAACAAATTCAATACTTAAAACATAAAAGTGATGCACCATTCTCTGAATTTGAGGTGGTTGATGTGCTGATTGTTAGGTATAACAATTCCTCAAAACTATATTCCTGGTAAAAAAAAAGATTAATTTCTTTAGAAGATTTTGTTCTTTAGAACAGAATTCTTTAGAAGAATACTGTTTTTACATATCAGTCACCTTGTCAACTTAATAAGAAATTAAGACTCCTGAGTATCTTCCCCTTTTGTTACTTACAAACTCAAGAGACCAATGATCAGGATGCTGGGAGACTTGTCCTGCCAAGAGATCAGATACGAAGATGATAGTCTTTGAGGAGCATTTAGGCAGTTTAACATTGTGCCACTTTTCATGGTCAGGCCTCAAAGGAGATTAATAATTTGCCATATTACAATCAATATTGGAGAGGTTGTGGGAGGATTGGGACTTTAATGCATTATTGGTGGAGTTGTGAACTGATCCAGTCATTCTAGAGAGCAATATGGTACTATGCCCAAAGAGCAATAAGACTGATCATACCCTTTGACCCACTAATACCAATATATTAAGCCTAAATCCAGAAGAAATCATAAAAAATGGAAAAAGTCCTACATGTTCCAAAATATTCATGGCAGTTCTTTTTGTAGTGGCAAAGAATTGGAAATTGAGGGAATGCCCATCAACTGGGAAATGACTGAACAAGTTATGGTATATCAATGTTATGTAATACTATTGTTAAATAAGAAACCACAAATGGTTGAATTCTAGAGAAGCATGGATTGAGTTACACGAACTAATGTTGAGTGAAGGGAGTAGAACCAATTGTACACATTAACAACATTGTGAGTTGATCAACCCTGATGGATGGAACTTTTCTCCAAAGTTCAGAGAGATAGGACAACACTATCTGGGTTGGACAATGTTATCCCCATTCACAGGAAGAAAAACCAAACCAAACCAAACCAACTCCCCCCCCAAAAAAAAAACCTTTACAGAATCTGAATGGACATTACATTACATGATTTTCTTTATTTTCCCTTAATCCTAATTCTTCATAACAAAAATGACTAATCTTTAAACGCTGAAAACAAATGTGTATAAACAATATTCACTTGACTGTCACTGAGAGGAAGGGAGTGGAAGGAAATTATATAACTTAAAATATGCATATGCATGTGGATGAATGTTGAAAAACTTTTACAACATGTAAGTAGAAAAATAAAATAAAGTATCAATAAAAATAATTTTCCCATTCTCTGTTTTTGTATAAAACTCCTAATTCAGGGTGGCTAGGTGGTGCAGTGAATAGAACACCGACCCTGGAATCAGGAGTACCTGGGTTCAAATCCAACCTCAGACACTTAATAATTACCTAGCCGTGTGGCCTTGGACAAGTCACTTAACCCCATTACCTTGAAAAATATAAAACTCCTAGTTCAAGTGTAGTCCTTTTCTTAATGACTATCATTCTACAGTTCGAGATAAGATCTTAGAAAATAAAACTTTTAAAATGTCTAATGTATATTTTCTATCATTTTATTTTAACCCTATGTTTTTAAAGTTTTAGGTTTCACACTGGTTAGAGGACATGTCTTGCATTGTGGAAGACCTGAGTTTAACTCCTGATATGGGCAAGTCACTTGGCGCCACTCAACTTTCTAAAACTTAAAAAGTGTTGTTTATTTAGGTTAGTGGAGGAAGTTTCCATACCTGGAAATCCCTATACTGATGAAACCATAGTGTACTCCAGAAAAAGGGGGGAATAAGTAGTTTTTACCTTTCCTAGATCTTCACCAAGAACATCAGTGACAGTGCTCTTTTGTAAAACCAAGAGTGGTGCCCTCAGGGTACTGTTGGTTTAGGTAATATTGTTTGCCCTAAATTAAATGGTATTAGACCTCTAGATTTAATGAATTCTTTGTTTGCCGTCCCAGTTTTTTTCTCTTTTTTCTTCCCTGTCTCGGTTAGCTGTCTTTTCTTGTTGCTATTTGTGTCCTTTTGTATCCTTTCCCCTTCTAATTCAGTTTCTAATTAGCTATAGGCTAGAAAATCAGGTGCCTCAGCTCATTAAAATTGTTTGTAAAAGAGCCTGAGGCTTTCCCTGCAAAGAAAGCAAATCAAGGTGGATTTGGGGATACTATCTTGTATAATCAAGTCTTAAAGTTTGATTTTTTTGATGGTCATTGGTGCCTCCATCTTCAATAGCCAACAGAAACATTTAGTAAAGGAATCTTTCTTTTTCTAATGTTTCATTTTATACCCCAAACAAGAAATATTCTTAGAATTAAACACATAAAAAAGGCATATATTAACTTCCTCTTCAATTTCTGTTCCTTAGTCATAAGTAAGAGTCAGTGACCAGAAATTATAGGGAATTGATATTCAGGTGAGCAGAGAGGACATATATATGTATGTGTTCTTCATCTCTACTCCAAGCCATTTCCCCTCTTCGTTTCACTATTTCCTAGTCACCTTCTCAAGGTTCTTGGTTAATAATACTGGTTAACATTATATAGCACTTAATGCCAGCACTTTTCATTTATTTCTCACAATAATCCTGGGAGGTAGGTGCTATTATTGTCATCATTATTCCCATTTTATAGATGAGGAATCTGAGGCAAACAGAAGTGAAGCTACTTGTCCACCAGGGATCACAGAGGTATGAAGTCTTCTGAGTTCAAGGCTCAATGCTGTAACCATTGCACCACCCAGTTACCCATTTGAGGCTTATAACTTGACCTCCTTACCTAACCAACCCTCAGCTCCTTTTCTGATGATGTTCTTCAAAAGTGCCTTCTTATACCACTCCAAATATGCAAGATCTTGAATAAATAAATAGATAGATTAATAAATGAATAATAACAATAATAATGATAGGATATATATATATATATATGATTTCATTAATTTGCGGTTATTATCAGTTAAGGAAGCTCCTTCTACCCAAGAAGATCAGTACCTTCCCTGCACTTGGTCTTAGAAAGTTGCCTACAACACTGAGGAGTGATTTGTCCATGGTTATATAGGCAGTAGGTTCTAGAAACAGGGCTTAAACATCAGTGTTTCTGGTTTCAAGGATAAGTACTCAATCCCCTATGTTATGATGGCTTACTCTAGGACCTGAAATAACCTGGACAATTTGCCCACTAACTTAGAGGAAACGGTTGCCTACTACCCAGTCCTTAAAATCTTCAGTAGATGCCACTGTTCTAAATACCCATCTTCAACTTAACTGAATCAAAAAGTTTTGAATTATACAGACCTAGCAGGGGAGACCAAAACCAAGGAGAGGAGAATTAGGTAATTATTATTGAATGGGATAACATCTGAGATTTCTTCAGTAGAATATTACAGATTAGAAATAGTTAAAGCTGTGTGTTATATCTCTTCTGCCCCCCCCCCCCCAGCAACTTAATGTTGCCTTGACCAAAATGTAAAGAGTAAACTGACCCTGTCTTATCTGGACTGAAGTCCAGATGTTTCTACATTCCTTGTCCTGGAGGGGGAGAACCTGTCTGTTTGAATTATATGCTCTCTCTCTCTCTCTCTCTCTCTCTCTCTCTCTCTCTCTCTCTCTCTCTCCTTGTTTTAAGGCAGAGCTGGGGGGTGGGAGGATCCAATTCTTGAGAATTGAATAAAACTTTTCTCTTCATACCTTGAGAAATCTCTGAATTTTATTTAAGTGGGTAGACTCATCTTGCACAGTTGGGGGATTGTCTGGGAGATTATATGCCCATTGGGGACCATTGACCTCTCAGAACTTGGCAAAAAAGTGCCCCTGCCCAAATTCAGCAGTTTGCTATTTTCTGGGAGTCTTGGTTTTCCCCTCTGTGCAAGAGACTCTGTAGGAGGAGAAAAGCAAATTCGAGGCAAAAACCTGACCGGTCAGTGGGGACAGCAGCCAGTAACTTTGTGCATGAGGCCCCAAAAGAAGGTAAAATCTTGGAATCTGCTAGATTCCTGGAGGGTCAGGACTATTTGTGTGACTGAGGGTTGGGGGTGACCCCACAGTATTGGGCATAAGAGAATCGGATCTAAAGGCACTTGATCCTGAGAGGTCTCTGTCACTATTTAAAATGGGAAGAGCTCAGTCCTAGCCATCCCCCACGGTAAATGCGGTAAATAAGACTAAAATATAAAGGGAAAAGTAAGAAGAAAATGATTAAGTATTGTCATGTATGGGGAAATAAGGATATAAGAGAAGGAATACATTTGGTCTGAAATTTGGGAGGGAGAGATTGTCTGAGGTGACACTGAAATCTCCACTCATGGCATTCCTGAGGTGTCAGGAATTTGCCATTGGCCTGTGTTTGTTGATATGTGTTGAAATTATCAGTTTGGAAAATTCTGTTGCATTTGTGTGATCTGTGTTTGTACCTTATCTGTCTTTATATGTTTAGATTGTCTATTTACTTGTGTTAGGTTACTCTATTGATTTGTTAAATGGGGGAAAAGTTCCCCCCAAAATTTCCTTGGGTTGCCTCATTTAAATTGCTGCTCTTTATTTTTAGGCAGCATAATGCCCTCACTGGCTCTCCCCTTGAGCCTGCTTTCTGCCTGTGTTACAATGAGTAATATGATCGCTCCCACCTCCTTCCCCAGCGCTGTCTCTTGAGCACTTCCAAGAGGGATTTTTTAAATTTTTATTTAAAAAGGAATGGATTTTGGTGTCACATTGACTGAGGCCAAAATACTCACCCTGTTATTCTACCGTTGTGAGAAGGGACCCCCTTCCTTGTTTATGATCCCTTCTCTTCCCTGTTCTCCCTGATTCTGTGCTGCCAGAATGCTTCCCCTTCCTCCCTTTTAGAAAGAGGACTGGAGTGAGAGGGAGAGTGAGTTACTTCAGGAAGAATTAGCAAAGTAAGTGTTAAAAGGGACCTTGTTTTGAAGTAAAAAAAAACAGGAAAGAGACAGTGAATATTACCAAATATGTAAACAAAGAAATCATAAAAATGAATATTATTTCAATTTGAAAAAGTTGTGGGAAAATAAATTGCAGAAAGACAAGAGAGTCAGGTTAATCCTAAAGTATATAATATGCTTGCCAAGATATGCCAGTATAGGGGAAACCAAATAGTTAATCTTTTTTCCAGAATGATATGACATCATTAGAGCTTCAGGAGTTTATCAGTATAGATTCTGATAATGTTAGTTATTACAGAAAATTATGGGACATGTAAGGTTTTAAGAATAGAAGATCAGGGTGGCTAAGTGGCACAGTGGATAGAGCACCGGCCCTGGAGTCAGGAGGACCTGAGTTCAAATCGGGCCTCAGACACTTAATAATTACCTAGCTATGTGGCCTTGGGCAAGCCACTTAACCCCATTTGCCTTGCAAAAACTAAAAGAAAAAAAAAAGAATAGAAGATCAACCCCCCCCCCCCCAAAAAAAAGATCTAGGACTGTCTCTCTGTTTTGTTTGTTTGTTTTAGTTTTTGCAAGGCAAATGGGGTTAAGTGGCTTGCCCAAGGCCACACAGCTAGGTAATTATTAAGTGTCTGAGGCTGAATTTGAACTCAGGTCCTCCTGACTCCAGGGCCGGTGCTCTATCCACTGTGCCACCTAGCTCCACATAGGATAGTCTCTCTATAAAAGTTATTCAGTTTACTCTATTTGAGGAAGGGGAGCAGGAAATATTCTAATTAGGCTAAGGAATTTTTGAATGACTGCCTTCTCTAGGGTTTTAGCAACTATAATCAAGAAGTGTTAAATATTAAAACCTTGGAATGAAAAATGTATTGTGAAAAGTTAAATCATATCTGTGGTATATATATATACCACAGATATGATTTTCTTTCCAGTTCTTTCCAAACCTCTGACCCAGACTATAAACAGCTCAAAGTTTCCCTCAATATACTGTTCCACCCTTCCTTTTCATTAGCTCTTCTTGACTTTAATTCATACTATTCTGAACTAGAATCACATAGCTTATACAAATATATATATATATATATATATATATATATATATATATATATATATATATATCTGGAAAGAAAATCCTGACATAGAGACAATTGGGGTTTTTGGACCATTCGTTAAGTATGGAAATTTGTAAAAGCATGTAGACAGAAGATTTGAGCAGGGTTGACTTTGTACACCAAAGATGGATTTGGGGAACTTTGGAAACTTGTGATTTGCAAATCATTGTTAAAAAAAAAAAGAAAGTATAGAACTATAAGTCTATATAGGGAGATATGTCTTTATATGAGGTTGGGGTGATTTAAAAATTGCATTAAAGTGCTACTTTTGCAACATTTGACAGTGAATTGATTGGAAAAGTAATAAACCTCATAAAGTGAAAAGTTTGATATGAAAGCAATTGCTAGGTATTCTATAATGTGCTAAATCTAAAGATACATGTAAACTGAATTAAGTGGCTTGTAAAAATTTTTTTTGTTTTGATTCTGATGTCTTATGGCCCCTCCAGAGTCATGGGAGTCAGGACAGACTTGCCAGTTATGGGCTTTAATCAAGCTTTAGAATAACTAAACAAGGGGAAGGTAATATTTTACATTGATTGGGATGTAGTTCATGTTTTTGGGAAAAATCTAGAGTGATTGAGTAATGCTAAACAGTAAAGATAAAGAATGTACATGTTACTTTCATATCTCAAATTGTGGGGAATCTCCAATTCCCAGAACATAGAATGTTCTAATATTAAGAAATGTTGGTCAGTGAAGATAGAAAGCTCTTATAAATGAGAGCATTGACAAGTTAGAATTGCAGTAATAAAGATGAGAAGAATTTGCAAACTTTTTAGACTTTGAAAAGAAACGGATTTAAAGTTAATTTGAATATGACCTTTAGAACTTAAGAGAAGTATAAAGAAAATCTTGTAGTTATAAGAACGGATTGTTTTTAGCAACAATTGGTCTTAAGGATTTGTTGTATTTTGAAGTTTTAGGGAGTAAAGAAAACATACATGTAATTGAAATATGCTGTGTACAATTAGTAAACTTTCTATAAGTAATTTTTTTTTGCAAGGCAAATGGGGTTAAGTAGCTTGCCCAAGGCCACACAGCTAGGTAATTATTAAGTGTCTGAGACCTAATTTGAACCCAGTACTTCTGACTCCAAGGCTGGTGCTTTATCCACTATGCCACCTAGCTGCCCCATAAGTACTTTTGAGACTTTAAAATTGTTTTTGTAATAACAAACTGTGAATGAATTGAAGTTTCATCTATCACATTTGTTATGAAAAAACAGCTAGAGAATACCTTTCTAACAAGGTTATATCTCTCAAAGTCTTTTTCTCCCAGAAAATTTTGAAGAAGAGATAAAATAAATTTATAAAGCAAAAATTTAGAAGAGGTTTGTGTGTAAACGATATTTAATTATAAGGCTGACTTTAAGAGAACCTGTTGTTTTATGTTCCTTTAAGAGAATGAGATGTTGGCATGTTATGTCTCATGTAGGTTAAGAATTTAATTGTTTACATTATATCTTAACTGCAAGATACCCTTTCCAATAATATTGAATAAATGTGAGGTGCTTTGGAAAATAATTGGGAAATTAAAATTATGTAACCCTAATTAGATGACTTATCAATGAGTAAGATGATTAAGAGTGTTATCAAACATGTGACCTACTTTTGGAAATATAAACTATTTTACTGTAATGATGTCAAAGCTGGAATTAATGATTGATTGCTTTAATAGGGAAATTATCAGAGATCATGACCCTCTGGGTTCCCTGACATTTTAAATGATGTGTTGGACCTTGTTCTAGATCTGTAGGTCCAGGTATAAATGTAATAATGGAAAGATTATTTTGTGAAATCTAGTTCTTAATGTGTTACACTTATGACTGTTTTGTTAAATTTATGGATCTCAGCCCCTGAATTTCCAAACCCCATCCCCCACTCCTGTCACCAGGTCCTGTATGTTTGCCCTGGGAAGATTCCTTTGCTGAATAAAAAGGGGAGAAGAAGGCAGCAGGAGGATGGTGGAGAACTGGCAGAAAACTTCTTATCTCAAAAGCAATAGAAAGAGAGACAGTAACATGAAAATGCCTGCAGCAGGTTTTGAATAGCTCTTGGTTTTTGTTGACACATTTTCAGAAAGGGCAGAAGCTAATGAAACAGCCTGGGAAGTAGTTTAGAAAAATTCTGAATGAGCCCCTCCCCGATTTGACCTCCTGCTAGGAACCTGGTCAGACAATGGCCCTGCATTTACAGCTAAAATCACTCAAGGAATATCCCAGATGCTGGGAGAACTTGACTGCTTTTTGAATGTTTAGAAAGTAACCCTATTTAATGTATTCTGATGATAGGAATACTCAGTGTAGATATATGTGATGTATAAGGAAGGGAGCTGATTGCTAATGACTCCTCCCCCCCATCTAAACTGTGAAGTGGATTCACTTGGAGATCTAATTAGGTAAAAGAACTATTTTAGATCATGGGACTTTTAATCAATTTTCTTTTTATATCAGATACTAGGACAGTCAGCAAAAGGAAATGCTTCTGGGTAAATGTCATGTTCCTGCAGCAAAAGAAGTCAAGATGTCAGGTAACAGGCATGTACAGCCAAAGGGGCGGCTTCTCAGTATGGCTGAGGTTGGACCCTTTTGACTTGATTTCCCCAAAGTGACATTTGGATAATGTCTCACCTGGAAGAATAATCTGGGCTAAGACATTTGACTACCCACATGACCTCTGCCTGGACACTGATATTCAATATTTATATATATAAGGAAATTTTCCTTTGATGTACTGGACTACTAAGCAAACCAGAAAAAAAAAGAAGTTTTAGGTGAATTGGATCTAATAGCCACAGATAGGTTAGGTGTGTTAGGTGTATGGCTCTGACACCTGATAACAGCTACATGTTAAGATAGAAATTAAGTTTCTTTAACTTTATGTAGAAGGGATATTTAGGGAAAAAGAAGGGGAAATTATTAGGATAATTACAGTTTTAAGGCCTAACTTAAAGAAAGGAATGTGAGTCAAATAAGTATATAAGGAGAAGGAAAATCAATGGTATATTTGGGAATATTTTGAAAAATTTCATTTTGGTTAAGGATGTTTTAGCCATTGTAATAAGAGCAAAGGCTCAGATCGTTTTATTTTTTAAACCATATTTTGGGTACTCTGAACTAAGATGATTGTTGAATGTATATGTTATAAGCTTAAGTCAGGATGATAATTCTCATTAGGAGTTTGCTCATATAGTAAAACACTAATGAAAGTTTATTGTGTTAAAGTAAAGTATGTGCATCAATATGGCAATAAGGCAAAATGTAAATTGCAATGAGCTCCAAATTCTCTTTGTCTTGTGATGGAAACATGTATTTTGATCTGAGTAAAATGTTAAGTAGTTTCTTTACCAGAAGACAAAGCCTCAACTAGTCACCTGAGCTGGAGAGGAATTTTTGGAACAGATTCAGAAGATGCAGAAGGACATTGAATGCCTCCAGGAGTGAAGAGAAGAGAGGAGAGATACTGGACCAATTCATTTTCACCATTTCTCACCTATGTATACATTGTTTATCTGTAACTTCCCCTTGACTCTGGAAAATGTGGCCAGCTAAAGGTTTCAAGGGGCTGAGCCAACATGAAAGAATTCACTTAGAAAACCAATTCTGAGCCAGAGGAGAGAAACACCAGTGGCATATGACTAATCACTTCAGGGTGACTATTGTTTATAACTTACTGGCCAGGATACTTGCCTGGGGAGTAGCAAATGTCTAGACATTCAGAAGCAGGGTGCATATATTCTGGACTGTATAACTTAGACATAGGTGACCTCAGATTCATGTGAGATTAATGATAGTACCTGGATCCCTTGTAAAGATGCTCAAAATGGGGCCATGTTAAGGGAAATGATAACTACGAGTTAATGTGGACTTGCAAGGAAAATGAGGATGATGACCAGATGGACCAGCAATGTGAGTTTATATTGCATAAATTTGAAGAAATCTCATCAAAATAAAGAGGAGGGATTTAATGGGATAAAAGTCTGAGATTTCTTCAGTAGAATATTATAGATTAAAAATAGTTGAGCTGTGTGTTATATCTCTTCTGCTCCTCCTCCCCTGACAAGCAACTTAATGTCACCTTGACCAAAATGTAAAGAGTAAACTGACCCTGTCTTATCTGGATTGAAATCCAGATGTTTCTACATTTCTTGTCCTGGAGGGGGAGAACCTGTCTCTGTTTGAATTATATGCTTTTTCTTTAGAGTAATTGTGAAGACCACTTTCCTCACTAATGAGGATGGGTCAGTGGCTGGGTGGGGGGATTGCTTTAGGATAAATAGATTTAGGATTCTTTGCTCTGTACCTCTCTCTCCTTGTTTTAAGGGGGGGTTCAGTTTTCAAGGATTGAATAAAACTTTTCTCTTCATACCTTGAGAAATCTCTGAATTTTATTTAAGTGGGTAGACTCATCTCACACATCATCCCTGTTGTTCTGTTTCTTGTATCAAAGGTGCTTTGAGTATGTTTATCGGAGATAAGCTTATATGCCAAAACTTTGAGATTAACTACAAAAAGTAGTTATTTTACCCATCTGGGCAATAAGTCTAGAGAACATAAAATATAAAAGAGTAATAGCAGGCAAGCAGCTTGTTCTAGAATTATATCTACTTGAACCCCATTGAAGAAAACAAGCGTAAAATTACCCTAAAAATAGGTTGCATTACTATGTGGTTTTATATATATTAATATCTATACTAATATATTTACATATTTATATCTCAATATAGTGCTTTTATATCTTCTCATTTGACCTCATAGTATTATGTTTTATCCTACCTATCATATGTTTTCCCAGTGTCCCTTGGGTTACCTGTAGTCTTTATTCCTCTGAGGTTGTGTTTTTTCTATGATTTGTAGCTACATGCCTTTATTAAGAGGATGCCTATTTGTTTTAAGTTTCTTTTTTTTTTTTTTTTTGGTTCACCAGAATAATTTGGAATCTCTTGACTCTATCCTTCAGGTAGATTGTGGATATGTGGAGACTGAAGAAATTGTTCCAGAAGGTAGAAGGGAACGTGGAAAGCCCAAGCATGAATGAACATGGCAGGGTAGGGGAACAATTATTTAGAGAGGTAGGTAGGGCATCTTCCAAGAGCAGAAGGCCTTGCCTGAATACTTGCAAGAGGAGTTTTGAACTTGATCCTATTGGCAAGGAGGAATTGAGGTAAATTCTTAAACATGAAAGGGACATATTAATAGGAAGATCTTATAGTACAACATAAACTCCTTGAGGGCAGAGGCTAGTTTTCATTTTGTCTTCTTTTCTCTAGCACCTAACCAAACCTTGTACTTAGTAGACACCTAATGTATATTTTCTATGAGCCCATTACTTGGCCAATTGAACTGAGCGGAATATTTCTGATGATAGCAGGATGGAATGGAGTGGGGAAAGCTTAGAGGCAAGGAGGTTGTTGAGGAGGATATGGAAAAAACACACATGTGAAGTTCTGAGAGCCTGGCCTAAGGAGCCCCCTCTAATGAAAGGAAGAATCATGGGTATTGGAATTAGAAGATCTTGATTTTAGACTTAATTCCAATACTTACTAACTCTATGTCCCCAGGCAAGGAATTTAAAAATCTCTGGAACCTATTTCTAGTCTGTAAAATGAGGGTGCTAGTTTTTGTGATCTCTAACACAGAATTATTGTGAAAAAAAGTTCTTTACAAATAGCAATGAGTATGATTATTATTATCCATTTTCATTCTAAACATCTCAGTAGTAAACAAAACCTTATGTCCAAAAAAACATGCCTCTGATACCATCATTTGGGAAAATAATAAAACACCTGGGGTGAAAATAAGTCTCCTTTCTGAGAAAGGAGAAGGCTAAAGCCAGACCTCACCTGGAGTTTATTTGCCTGGGGACACTGCCCCAAGGCAAACAGGAAGGACACAGTGCCCCTTTGCTAGTTATCTGAGCACTGGAGGAAGTGGACACAGGAGAAATATTTTGATTCCCAGAATCCTTCTTAGTTAAATAACTTAGAGTGCTGGCATAAGCCTTGGGTCCAGAATCTTCCATCTCAAAAAATAAAATCACATCCCTTTGTTTCTAACAAGAATAATATTTGGCAGAACTAAATGAATCCCAAGCTGAGTACCACCCTCCCCATCCCCAATCCTTCCTTAGACTAGATTCACTTCTCTATTTTAAGACCAGTAATATTCTTCCTTGCAACCATATTCAAAAACTTGGTTGCTTTTGAATCTCTCTCATTATCAAGACCATTGGAATAGGTAGATGGGTCTTTCTGCTTCTACTCTTTCATCTTCAGTCCATTCTGATCACAGCTTCTTTCTTGATTGGAGTCTTCTTAGAAACCTTCAGTGTCCCATAGGCTGCCATATTAAGTCAAAATTCCCTAGCTTGGTTTCCAAAGCTCAACACTGGTTCTCCTGTGTTTGCTTATCTCCATTTCTCACTATTCCCTATAATCCTGATAAGGTAATAGCTTTGAAGTGATGAGAGCCAGCCCTCATGAAGAGGCCACCAAGTTGATTTGAATTCTAATTCCAATTCAGATGCTTTGTGGTGATATGACTTCTGGGCAAGTCACTTCACCAGTTTCATTCCCTATGTCCACATTAGTAAAATAAAGATAATAACATATATCTTGCATTAAGAATTGCAAAGTGCTTATAAAGTGGTACGTAGTAATTATTCTATATGTGTTAGCTATTATTTCTCTCATGAGAATGTCAGCTCCTGAAGACCAGGGGCTGCTTTTTGCTTTTTGCAACTTATTTAATCATAGCACGTGATCCATGGTAGGCACTTAATAATTGCTTGCTGATTCGAACTCACTATTATGAGGATCCATTGTTTAGTAGTTTTATTTCATTTTCTAAAACTTTACCAAGTTTCTGAAGATAAAATGGTTTGGGCTTAGGAAAGGGTAAATAATTCTGTATATGGCATTATTTTCCTAGAATTTTGATTTAACCCCGATAAAGTTTTCTTTGTATAATATAAAATAGACTTCAAATTGGAGAAAGATTTATTTCTTATATTCCTGGTATTCCTAAAAGAGGAAGTGAGGAGGGAAGTTTTGCAACATACATTTTCACATGCACAATTTGTGTGTGTGTATATATATATATATATATTTGCAACATACTCATACATATTCTGTACATACTGCAATAAGCTTATACATGTAATCTGTTCATATTGCAATATATACACATAGATATTCTGTATATATGGCAACATACACAATGCATATTCTATATATTGTGACATATACATGCATATTCTGTATATGTGTATGCTGCAACATGCATACGCACATATTCTATAAATTGAAGAATGTATGCACATACATATTCTGTACATATATTTTATAGCATATGAACACACATATTCTGTCTATCTATCTATCTATCTATCTAACTTTTGCAACACACACACACACACACATACTCATAACTGAGAAATGGCATCTATAGGTCCAGGGACCCTTGGGATCCCAATGAATCTTTCAATAAATATTAAGCACTTACTATGTATCATGCTAAGTAAGCACTGGAGATAGGAAGAAAGGCTAAAGATATAATCTCTTCCATTAAGGAGCTCACAATCTAATGGAGGAGACAAGCAAACAAATCTAATGTACTATATGCAAAATATAAATATTAAAAAATGTGCTATATGCAGGATAAATAGGAAATAAGAGAGGGATGCTATTAAAAATAAGCAGTTTCAGGAAAGGTTTCCTGTAGAAGATAGGATTATATTTAGGGCTTAATGGAAGCAAGGAAATGTAGTTAGTGGAGAAGAGGAAGCAGAGCCAGAGAAAAATTTTGGAACAGACAGTGGCTTGAAGAAGACTTGGAGAGGGAATAAAGTGTATTGTAGACTGCAAAGGTAGGAAGGGGCTAGGTTCTGAAGGACTTTGCGTTTATTGGGGAAATCATACTCCTCAGGAGTGGATTGGGCCTCAGACATTTAATAATTACCTGTGTGGCCTTGGGTAAGCCACTTAACCCCATTGCCTTGCAAAAGAAGAGTGGATTGGTCTCCCAAAGGGAGATAGCCTTGAAGGACTTTTAAGCACCAAACAGAAGATTTTGTATTTGAACTTGGAGGTGATGGAGAGCCAGTGGAGTTCATAGAGTATGTTAGACCTGCCACTTTCGAAAATTATTTTATGAAATTTTACATGTACATACTCTATCATATTGTTTGCTACCTTGGGGAGTGGGGTGTGAAGGGAGGTTGGGGGAAAATGTGGAATTCAACAGCTTGCAAAAGAATGAATGTTGGGTGGCTAGGTGGATAGAGCACTGGCCCTGGAGTCTGGAGTACCTGAGTTCAAATCAGAACTCAGACACTTAATAATTACCTAGCTGTGTGGCTTTGGGCAAGCCACTTTAACCCCATTGCCTTGCAAAAACCTAAAAAAAAAAAAAAGAAAGAAATAATGAATGTTGAAGACTATCTTTGCATGTTATTGGAAATATAAATAAATGAAAAAAAGCTTAAAAAAGAAATATTGCTTTAGTGGCTAAGGGAGCATGAATTGGAGTAAGGAGAGATTTGAGGCAGATAGACCAATTGCGAGTAATTGCAACAATCAAGACAAGAAGTAAAGAGAGCCTGCACCAGAGTGGTAGCTATGTGAGCTGAGAGAATGGGGCTGAATGGGATGAAGTCTGAGATTTCTTCAGTAGAATATTACAGATTAGAAATAGTTAAAGCTATGCATTATGTCCCTTCTGCCCCTCCTCCCTGAGAAGCAACTTAATGTTACCTTGACCAGAATGTAAAGAGTAAACTGACCTTGTCTTATCTGGACTGAAGTCCAGATGGTTCTACATTCCTTGTCCTGGAGGGGGAGAACTTGTCTCTGTTTGAATTATATGCTTATTCTTTAGAGTAATTTATGCATATAGATTGTGAAGACCACATTCCTCACTAAGGAGTATGGGTCAGTGGCGGGGTGGATTCCCCCTAGGATAAAGGGATCTTGGATTTCCTGCTCTTCACCCCCTTTTCTCTCTCTCCATGTTTAACATTGAGCAAGGCGGGTCCAATTTTCGAGAACTGAATAAAACTTTTCTCTTCATACTTTGAGAAATCTCCGAGTTTTATTTAAGCAGGTAAACTTATCCCACACAGCTGGGGGCTCATCTCAGGATTATATGCCCATTGGGGACCATTGCTCTCTCAGAACTTGGTGGAAAGGTGCTGCTGCCCAGGATTTGGCAGTTTGTCATTTTCTGGGAGTCTTGGTTTCCCCTCTGTGCAGGGGACCCAAAGTGGAGAGACACAGTAGGAAGAGAAAAGCAAATCCACGGCCAAACCTGATCTATCAGAGGGGACAGCAGTCGGTAACTCTGTGCACGGACCTGAAGGTAAGACCTTGGAATCTGCTAGATTCCTGGAGGGTCAGGACTATTTGGGCAACTGAAGGTTGGGGATGACCCTGTTGTATTGGGTGTAAGAGACTTGGATCTAAAGGCACTTGATCCTGAGAGGTCTCTGTCAATTTAAAATGGGAAGAGCTCATTCCAGGCCTTCCCCCATGGAAAATAAGGGAAATAGGGATAAGGAGATTGAGGTACCTGTGAATAGTCCATTAGGGAGAAGATTAAGTGATTGGGATAAGTTACCAAAATATAAAGGGAAAAGTAAGAAGAAAATGATTAAGTATTGTTGTCTTGTATGGGGAAATAAAGATATAGGAGATGGAACACATTTGGTGGGCCTTTGGGAGGAAGAGACTATTGGATGCCACACTAAAATCTCCCCTCACGGCATTCCCGAGACGTCAGGAATTTTCCATTGGCCTGTGTTTGTTGATATGTGTTGAAATTGTCACTTTGAAAAATTCTATTGCGTTTGTGTGATCTGTACTTGTGCCTTATCTGTCTTTATGTGTCTATTTACTTGTGCGTTTGGTTCTTCTATTTATTTGTTAAATGGGGAGAAAAGTTCCCCTAAAAATTTCCCTGGGTTGCCTCATTTAAATTGCTGCTCTTCATTTTTAGGCAGCATAATGCCCTCACTGGCTCTCCTCTTGAGCCTGCTTTCTGCCTGTGTTACAATGAGTAATATGATCCCTCCCTCCTCACTCCTGCATTGTCTCTTGAGCACTTCCAAGAGAAATTTTTTAAAATTTTTATGTAAGAAGGAATGGATTTTGGTGTCAAACTGACTGAGGCCAAACTACTCACCCTGTTATTTTTACTATTATGAGAAGGGCCCTCCATTCCTTGTTTATGTACCCTTCTCTTTCCTGTTCCCCTTGATTCTGTGTTGCCAGAGTGTTTCACCCTCCCTCTCCCTTTCAGGAGAGAAAGTTACTTCAGGAAGAATTAGTAAAGTAAATGTTAAAAGGGACCTTATTTTGAAGTTAAAGAAACAGGAAAGAGAGAGTGAGAGCATTAACAAATATGTAAACAAAGAAATCATAGAAAGAAATGCTATTTTAATTTGAAAATGTTAGGGGAAAATAAAATTCAGAATAACAAGAGAGTCAAGTTAATCCTAAAGCATATAATGTGGTTACCAAGATATGCCAGTATAGGGGAAACTAAATAGTTAATCTTTTTTTCCAGAATTATATGGCGTCATTAGAGCTTCAGGAGTTTTATCAATATAGATTCAAATATTGTTAGTAAATACAGAAAATTATGGGACATGTAAGGATTGAAGAATAGAAGATCAACCCCCCCCCGAAAGAATCTAGGACGGTCTCTCTATAAAAGTTATTCGGTTTACTCTATTTGAAGAAGGCGGGGCAGGGAATATTCTAATTAAGCTAAGGGATTTTTGGATGACTGTTTGCCTTCTCCAGGATTTTAGCAGTTATAATCAAGAAATGTTAAATATTAAAACCTTGGAATGAAAAATGTATTGTGAAAAGTTGAATCATATCTGTGTTTTATATAGCTGTATAAGCTATGTGATTCTACTTCAGAAAAGTATGAATTAAGTCAAGAAGAGCTAATGAAAAGGAATGGTGGAATAGTATATTGAGGGAAACTGTGAGCTGTTTATAGCCTAGGTCAGAGGTTTGGAAAGAACTGGAAATAAAATCCAGACATGGAGACAACTGGGATTTTTTTTGAATTATTTGTTAAGTATGGAAATTTGTAAAACCATGTAGACAGAAAGTTTGAGCAGGGTTGACTTTGTACACCAAAGATGGATTCTGGGAACTTTGGAAAATGGTTTACAAATCATTGAAAGGAAAAAAAGTATAGAACTATTAAGTTTATAGGGAGATGTGTTTATATGAGGTTGGGATTTAAAAATTGCATTAAACTGATACTTTTTGCAAGTTTGGCAGTGAATTGATTGGAGAGGCAATGAACCCCATAAAGTGAAAAGTTTGATATGAAAGCAATTGCTAGGTAAATGTTAATCTTATCATGTTATTATTGATTGTATAATATGCTAATCTAAAGATACATGTAAACTGAATTAAGGGATTTGTAAAAAAAATTGTTTGAGGGGCTGCTAGGTGGTGTAGTGGATAAAGCACCGGCCCTGGAGTCAGGAGTACCTGGGTTCAAATCTGGCCTCAGACACTTAATAATTACCTAGCTGTGTGGCCTTGGGCAAGCCACTTAACCCCATTTGCCTTGCAAAAACCTAAAAAAAAAAAAATTGTTTGAGTTTGGATTCTGATGGTCTCTCCAGAGTCATGGGAGTCTGGACAGACTTGTGAGTTAGCTTTAGAATAACTAAACAAGGAGAAGGTAATATTTGACACTGATTGGAATGTAGTTCATGTCTTTGGGGAAAATCTGGTGGGAGTGAGTAATGATAAACAGTAATATCTCAAATTGTGGGGAATCTCCAATTCCCAGAACATAGAATGTTCTAATATTAAGAAATGTTGGTCAGTGAGGATAGAAAGCTTTTATAAGTGAGAGCACTGAGAAGCTAGAATTGCACTGATAAAGATAAGAATTTGCAAACTTTTTAGACTTTGAAAAGAAAATGATTTAAGGCTAATTTGAATATGACTTTTGGAATTTAAGAGAAGTATGAAGAAAATCTTGTAGTTATGAGAATGATTTTTTTTTAGCAACAATTGGTCTTAATTCTTTGTATTTTAAAGTTTTAGGGAGTAAAGAAAACATACATGTAATTGAAATATGCTGTATACAATTAGTAAGCTTTGTATAAGAACAATTTAAGCTATACTTTTTGAGATTTTAAAATTGTTTTGTAATAAATTATGAATGAATTGAAGTTTCATCTATCACATTTGTAAAGATTTGTTATGAAAAAAAAAACAAACAAAACTAGAGAATACCTTGCCAATGGGTCATAGTTCTCAAGGTCTTTTTGGCCCAGAAAAATTGTGAAAGGCTTTTTTTTCACCTCATGTTTATGAAAGGGAATATTGATATGTGAGATCAATGTAGCTTATTTATTATCTGTTAAAAAGAGAAAATTATACATGTAACTATAACACTCATGGATAATAAGTGTACATTGGGCTTTTGAAATTATTGTATAAAACTACATTGATAGAGTATCTTATTTTCTTTGAAAATAGAAGTGTATATGAAAGAGATAAAATAAGTTATAAAGCAAAAATTCAGAAGAGGTTTGTGTGTAAAATATATTTAATTATAAGGCTGACTTTAAGAGAACCTGTTGTTTTATGTTCCTTTAAGAGAATGAGATGTCGGCATGTTATGTCTCATGTAGGTTAAGAATTTAATGTTTACATTATATCTTAACTGCAAGATACCCTTTCCAATGATATTGAATAAATGTGAGGGGCTTTGGAAAATGATTAGGAAATTAAAAATTATGTAACCCTAATTAGATGACTTATCAACAAGTAAGATTGAAGGGTGTTATCAAACATGTGATCTGCTTTTGGAAATATAAACTATTTTACTGTAATGATGTCAAAGCTGGAATTAATGATTGTTAATGAAGGAAATTATCAAAGTATGACCCTCTGGGTTCCCTGAAATCTTAAATGATGCGTTGGACCTTGCTCTAGATCTGTAGGTATAAATGTAATAATGGAAAGATTATGTTGTGAAATCTAGTTCTTAATGTTACACTTATTACTGTTTTGTTAAATTTAGAGACTTCAGCCCCTGAATTTACAAACCCCATCTCCCAACCCCTGTTACCAGGTCCCGTCTGTTCCCCCTTGGAAGATTCCTTTGCTAGATCAAAAGGGGGGAATCCAAGAGCAGGGAAGGTAAAGAACATTCCTAGACCTGTCTCCCCTTCCCCCCTGAAGCAGCCTACTCCCCCCCTCAGAAGATTTCTTCCCTGAATAAAAAAGGGGAGAAGAAGGTAGCAGAAAGATGGTGGGGAACTGGCAGAAAAATTCTTATCTCAAAAACAATAGAAAGAGAGACAGTAAAAATGCCTGCAGTAGATTTTGAGTATCTCTTGGTTTTTGTTGACACATTTTCAGAATGGGTAGAAGCTAATGAAAGGCCTTGGAAGTAGTGGAAAAAAATTTCTAAATGAGCCCCTCCCCATTTGACCTCCTGCTAAGAATCATGTCAGACAATTGTCCTGCCTTTACAGCTAAAAATTCTCAAGGAATACTCCAGATACTGGGAGAACTTGATAGCTTTTTGAGTGTTTAGAAAATAACCCTATTTAATGTATTCTGATGACAGGAACACTCAGAGTATATATATGATATATGTGTAAGGAATGGAGCTGATTGATTGTGATGCCCCCCAATCTAAATTGTGAAGTGGATTCACTTGGAGATCTAATTAGATAAAACAACTATTTTAGATCACAGGACTTTTAATCAATTTTCTTTTTATATCAGATACCAGGACAGTCAGCAAAAGGAAATGCTACTGGGTAAATGTTATGTTCTTGGAACCAAGGAAGCCAAGATGTCAGGTAACAAGGATGTACAGCCAAAGGGGCGGCTTCGCAGTATGACTGAGGTTGGACCCTTTTGACTTGATTTTCCCAAAGTGACATTTGGATAATGTCTCACCTGGAAAAATAAATCTGTCCTAAGACATTGGCCCCACATGACCTCTGCCTGGACACTGACATTCAGTACCTATAAGAGAATTTCCCTTTGATGTCCTGGATCTTTATGGCTACTAAGCAAAACAGAAAAAGAAGTTTTAGGTGAATTGGAGATTCAGAGATAGGTTAGTGTGTTAGGTGTGTGGCTCTGATGCCTGCTAACAGCTACATATTAAAATATGAATTAAGCTTCTTTAATTTTATTTAGAAGGGATATTTAGGGAGGAAGAAAGGGAAATTCTTAGGATGATTACAGTTTCAAGGCCTAAATTAAGAAAAAGAATGTGAGTCAGATAAGTATATCAGGAAAAGGAAAATTAATGATATATTTGGGAATATTTTGAAAAATTTCATTTTGGTTAAGGATGCCTTAGCCATTATTGTAATAAGTAAAGGCTCAGATTGTTTTATTTTTAAACTGGGTACTCTGAACTAAGATGATTGTTGAATGTATGTTACAAGCTTAAGTCAGTATGATCATTCTCATTTGGGAGTTTGCTCATATAGTAAAACACTAACTAAAGTTTATTGTGTTAAAGTTAAGTATGTGCATCAATATGGCAATGAGCTCCAAAATCTTATTGTCTTATGAAGAAAACATATGTTTTGATCTGAGTAAAATGTTAATCAGCTTCTTTACCAGAAGACAAAGTCTCAACTAGTCACCTGAGCTGGAGAGGACTTTTTGGAACAGATTCAGAAGATGCAGAAGGACACTGAATATCTCCAGGAGAGAAGAGAAGAGAGGTGAGACACTGGACCAGTTCATCGGCATCATTTCTCACCTATGTGTACATTGTTTATCTGTAACTTCCCCTTGACTCTGGAAAATGTGGCCAGCAAAAGATTTTAAGAGGTTGAGCAAAAGAATTCACTTAGAAAACCAATTCTGAGCCAGAGGAGAGAAACACCAGTGGCATATGGCTAAGTCAGTTCAGGGTGACTATTCCTGATAACTGACTGGCCAGGACACTTGCCTGGGGAGTAGCAAATGTCTAGATGTTCAGAAGCAGGGTGCATATATTCTGGACTCTACAACTTAGAGATAGGTGGCCTCAGACTCATGTGAGATTAATGATGGTACCTGGATCCCTTGTAAAAGATGCTCAAAATGGGGACGTGTTAAGGGAAATGATAACTATGAGTTAATGTGGACTTGCAAGGAAAATGAGGATGATGACCAGATGGACTAGCAATGTGAGTTTATATTACAGAAATTTGAAGAAATCTAATCAAAATAAAGAGGAGGGATTTAATGGGATAAAGTCTGAGATTTCTTCAGTAGAATATTATAGATTAGAAATAGTTGAGCTGTGTGTTATGTCCCTTCTGCCCCTCCTCCCCTGACAAGCATTTTTATGTTAGCTTGACCAGAATGTAAAGAGTAAACTGGCCCTGTCTTATCTGGACTGAAGTCCAGATGGTTCTATATTCCTTGTCCTGGAGGGGGAGAACTTGTCTCTGTTTGAATTATATGCTTATTCTTTAGAGTAATTTATGTGTATAGATATTGAAGACCACATTCCTCACTAATGAGGATGGGTCAGTGGTGGTGGTGGGGAGGATTCACCCTAGGATAAAGGGATCTTGAATTTCCTGCTCTTTACCCCCTTTTCTCTCCCCACGTTTGAGGAAGTCCAATTTTTGAGAATTGAATAAAACTTTTCTCTTCATACCTTGAGACATCTCCAAGTTTTATTTAAGCAGGTAAACTCATCCCACACAGGGCATATTTGAGAGATCTAATCCAATAAATCCAATAATCATTTATAGGTGCCAGACACAGTGCTAAGTGCTGGGAATACAATTAATTAAAAGACAGACCTTGCTTTCAAGGAGTAACAATCTAAAGAGAGAGATAACAAAAGGATAAAGGAAAAAGGAAGAGATAGTGGGTGGGTAGGGTGGGCATCTTGTTCCATGGAGTTGAAACCAGGCTGAGAATAGTTACAAAGTGGAGTTAGTTCTGAGTCCCATTTTTGCTTTCTATATAGAAAAGCACTGGGAGGAGTTTGGTACTCCATCCTCTAGTTCTTCAATGGTGGTGGGGGTGGGGTTGGAGGCTGAGAGAGTAATACTGTTGAGTAATTACAAGTGCTGAGTTTGTTCTAGGAGGAGCATCTTGTTTCTCTGAGTTGGAAGCAGGGAAGGTGTTGCAATGGTGAAATTGTGACAGACTTCGCCAACAGATTGGTTATGGGAGATGAGGGATAAAAGATGTGGGTGACTCCCAGGTTGCCAGACTGAGGGACTAGAAGAATGAAGTTGCTCTTAACATAATAGGGAATTTGGGAGGGAGAAAAGGTTTAGGAGGAAAGAAAATGAATCTGGTCTTGGACATGTTGAATTTTTTTTTTTTTAGATTTTTGCAAGGCAAATGGGGTTAAGTGGCTTGCCCAAGGCCACACAGCTAGGTAATTATTAAGTGTCTTAGGTCACATTTGAACTCAGGTCCTCCTGACTCCAGGGCCAGTGCTCTATCCACTGCGCCACCTAGCTGCCCTGACATGTTGAATTTTAACTATATATTAGATATCTTATTTGAGATGTCTGATAGTAAGTTGGAGGTCATTAGAAAGATTGGGGTAGGATAAGTAGATTTGAAAATCATCAGTATAGAGATGATAACAAATTCCATGGAACTGATGAGATCATCAAGTGAAAGTAATGTAGAAGGAAAGGAGAAGAGGGTCCAGGATAGAACCCTGTGGGACACCTACAGTTGGAGGGTGTAATTTGAATGAGGATCTAGCAAAGAAGGCAGAGAAGCAACAGTCAGATGGATTGGAGGAGACCCAAGAGAGAGCAATAGTATTCTGAAAACCTAGAGAGAAGAAAATTTTAAGGAGTGATCAACAATGTTGAAGACTGAAGAGGGGGTCAAGAAGGTTGAGGACTGAGAAAAAGCAATTTTATTTGGCAACAAAGAGATTATGGATAACTTTGGAGACAACAGTTCTGGTATAATATTGAGATCAGAAGTCAGATTTTAAGAGGTTAAGAGGAGACTGAGAGGACAAAAATTGAGGCATCTATTGTAGACAACCTTTTCAAGGTGTTTATTAAAGAAAAGAAATATAGAAGGGATGGAAGAAAGAACTATAGGGATGGAAGGAGCAAGTGAGGGTTTCTGAGAATGGAAGAGACAAGGGCATGTTTATAGGCAGTAAGAAAGGAGTCACTAGAGAGGGAGAGATTAAAAATAAGTCACTGGAGGGACCGACTGTTGGAGGAAACAGATTGGAATAGCATTATTTGATCAGGAATAGAGATTAGCCTTGGTCAGGAATAAGGCCCTTGATCATATGAGATAGAGTGAAGGAGGATAATGTGGCAGAAAGCACCTGAATGAAAGGAAATGAAGAGGAAAGGAGAAGAAGCTCATTACAAATGGCCTCAATTTTTTTTGTGTGAAATATGAGAAAAGGTTCTCAACTGAGGGGATGGAAGGGGAAAAGGAGCCATGAGAGATTTGAAGTTTTAGGGGAAAAAGTAAATAAAAAGTTTTAGAAAAGCTACCATGGAAAGAGTGACAGTGAGTTGAAGAAAGAATAGCCTGTCAGCAGAAGCAGCCCAGTTGAGACTACATAACATAAATTTATTATGTTATATGTATTACTCTACATAATATAAGGCATGAATTTTTGAACTAAGGACTTAACAGAATCAGATACTGAATAGAGTTATTTTCTTCCCCTCCCTCATCCTAATCCCTACTACCCATTTCCTACCTGGTACTGGGTGCTTTTTCTGGCTGTATACTATCCCTACTCCACGTCAACTTGTGATTCCACTATCACTTTCCCAACCATTGTGGGTGAGTAATGGATCCAATCCCACCACTTGAATGGGTAGGGAATCACCAAGTACAATCCTTTTAATAATATGGTGGACCACTGGACCTTACCATTTGCTCTGATATTAAACCCTAAAGATTCCTGGGTCTTACCATTTGTCTTGAAGTTGAACCATTTTGTATGTATTGTCTCTCCTTATTAGAATGTGAGCTTCTTGAGAGCATGAACCATTTCATTTTTCTTTTTGTATCCTCAGCACTCAATACAGTACTTAGAACATAGTAAACATTTAAGAAATATTTTTTTGTTTACTCATATAGGACTAATAATTATGCATATCACAAAAAAGCATAA
Source organism: Macrotis lagotis (assembly GCF_037893015.1). Classification (NCBI taxonomy): domain Eukaryota; kingdom Metazoa; phylum Chordata; class Mammalia; order Peramelemorphia; family Peramelidae; genus Macrotis; species Macrotis lagotis. The sequence goes on from NC_133665.1 coordinate 111,876,555, forward strand.
AATAAAAAATTTAAAGGGATGAGAAAAGGTAAATAATATTTTTTAAATATCATTTATTAATGAAAAAACAAAAACTTTTCCTCTCAGTAAAAATTGTTTTATTCATATTGACATTCTTAGTGAGAGCAATGAATTTGTCATGTTTTTAAAATCTTAGTTTAATACCTTGCAATACAGTGATTCAAAGGTCTAGTTTTTAATTCCATTTATTTCTTTACTTAATATTAATAACTGTCACAACTGTAAAAGATGTCTGCCTCAAAAAGATGGATAGATCCAAATGGCAAGAATATATCATTCACTACAATAGCTAAATGTCACTCACTCATTTTTCAATCCTGCCTTCCCATTATACAAGGCTTTTGTTGAAAATCAGCTGGTAAATTTCTGTCCTCCCTGGTGTTAATCTTGTCTGAGTCTTGCAAACCACCCAGAAAGCATTGCGCTTTTAGCAAAGGAGTTCAAAGTCCACTGAAAATTTTCCTTTGGAAAGCTTTTAAACATGCAAGAAAGTTATGTTTCCAAATTTTCTAAGTACGAAGACAGAGTTTTTTTTCTTTAGAAAGATTTTAATTTTGAGTTACAATTTTCCCCCCCATTCTCGCTCCCCTACCCCTACCCCCCACAGAAAGCGTTCTATTAGTCTTTACATTGTTTCCATGGTATACATTGATCTAAGTTGAATGTGATGAGAGAGAAATCATATCCTTAAGGAAGAAAAATAAAGTATAAGAGATAGCAAAATTACATAAGAAGATAACTTTTTTTTTTTCCAAATTGAAGTAATAGTCTTTGGTCTTTGTTCAAACTCCACAGTTGTTTCTCTGGAAACAGACAGTATTCTCCATTGCAGAGAGCCCAAGATTATCCCTGGTTATTGCACTGATGGAATGAGCGAGTCCTTCCAGGTTAATCATCACCCCCATATTGCTGTTAGGGTATACACTGTTTTTCTGGTTCTGCTCATCTCACTCAGCATCAGTTCATGCAAATCCCTCCAGGCTTCCCTGAATTCCCATCCGTCCTGGTTTCTAATAGAACAATAGTGTTCCATGACATACATATGCCACAGTTTGTTAAACCCATTCCCCATTTGAAGGACATTTACTTAATTTCCAATTCTTTGCCACCACAAACAGAGCTTCTATTAATATTTTTGTACAAGTGATGTTTTTACCCTTTTTCATAATCTCTTCAGGGTATAGACCCAGTAAATGGCATTGCTGGATCAAAGGGTATGCACATTTTTGTTGCCCTTTGGGCATAATTCCAGATTGCTCTCCAGAAAGGTTGGATGAGTTCAGACATGAGAATTTTTTAATAGTTAACATACATCATTTTTAGAAACCTAGAGAGAAGAGAACAGTGGTCTAGGTGGAGAGGGAGAGTGATCACATAATTGTCACAGACATCGAGGAGGAGAATTTAGAAAAACGCATTCAGATTTGACAAGAGATCAATAGAAGAGAACAATTTCAGTTGAGTCAAGAGCAGTTAAGGATCATAAGGAAGTTGACAACTTGGGAGCTTAAAAAGATGACGATGCCTTTGGATAGGACTAAGGAATCTTGGAAGAGGGGTAGATTGGTGGGAGAGACAAAAATACTACTATAAGATCTGGAAAACAGGTAAAGATTGTATCCCAGCCATGTCTGTTCTTCCTGTGCAGCTCACTCTGACCCACTAAAAATGAAAAGGGGGATATAGTGGGGTTCTTCCTAGCTACCACCCCAAAATATCCTTGAAGCATCTGTTGCAACCTGGAGTAATATGATTGGTAAGATACTGATATGCTGGGTAAGGGGGCAGAGATTTTCTCTGACAAGGTCCTGGTGCCAAGGTCTAGGCAATCATGTGGAGGATGTACTGGCTAGTGGGAACAGTAGAGATAAAGGAAGTTCATCATTGGGAACATGCTCAACTACAGGGCTGATTTTTTTTTTTTTTTTTTTTTTTTTTTAGGATTTTGCAAGTCAAATGGGGTTAAGTGGCTTACCCAGCTAGGTAACTATTAAGTGTCTGAGGTCAAATTTGAACTCAGGTACTCCTGACTCCAGGGCCAGTGCTCTATCCACTGTGCCACCTAGCCTCCCTAGGGCTAATTTTTTTTTTTAATTAGAATCTATGCTCTTTGAGGGCAGGGAGTACTCACTTTAAGAGAAGCAGGATGTAATGGATAGAGTTTTAGACATGGATAAAGGGGAAAAACTGGATTAAATTCTCTCAAATATATACCCTGACAATGGATAAATCAGAACCTCATTAGCCCTGGTTACCTCAAATGTCAAATGAGGACATTGACTGCATGACTTCTAGCTCCCTTTCAACTGGAAATCTCTTCTAGTGTTGTAACTCACTAGGTAAATGGTGGCGAGAGTCTGAGATTAGGTGGTGGTCATTTGAATCAAGAGGAGGAAATGGACTCAGAGACATTGTGAGAGTACTATCAGCAAAATTGGTTGACTATGGCGGGGTGAAGGGGAAGAAAAAGCCAAGGATGAGTCTGTTGTTGTGAACTGAGTCACTGGAAACATATAGATTCTCTTAACTGAAACAGAAGTGAAAGAAAGTGAGTTTAAGGGGAAATGTAAAGCATTCTGTTCTTTATAATCCTTTGAAATGCTTTTGTTTGTCAGACAACAAGGTGGATCCAAGTCAGTCTAGTTTGGGGAGAGATGTAAACTGGATACATAGGAATCATTTGCATAAAGTTGATGAAATCACCAAAAAAGAGAGTGTGGAAAAGGGAAAAGAGGACCTAGCAGAGAGTACATAGAAGGTGGAACATGGGTCATGATCCAACACTGGAGACTAAGAAGGACAGCACAGTCACAAAAGCAGGTGAGAGCAAGGAAAACACAAGGGAGAGAGAATATCTGGGAGGAAAGGGTGACCAATAGAGTCAAAATCTGAAAAGACATAAAGAAGGATGAGATCTGGAAAAGGGCAATTGTATTTTTAAAAAAACTGAGATCCTTGGTGACCTTGGAAAGACCAAAAATATCTTCTTTCAGATCTCCTGGGAACTCCCTTTAATATAGTCCTGTCCCTCCTTCAAAAGATTATATATATATATATATATATATATATATATATATAAAAGCTATATTCAACTTTGAGATAGGAACCTGAAGAAGCAGTGACTTAGCATATGTGCCAAAAGTAACAGAGCTAAGATTTGAAACCAAGACTGCTCCACGTCAGGTTCTCTTTCCGTTAAACCTCTTGCCTCTGCATAGCATGTCCTTGAGATAACATATAACAATTCCATTTCTACAGGCTTCAAGGTTTACAGAACATTTTCTTCACTACAGATCTGCAGGGTAGTGGAAATAAGAGCTTCATTTAACTGATGAGGGTACTGAAGTTCAAAGATGCCCATCTGCTGGAGCTAGTGTTGGCTGTGATACCTCTGTCACAGTGTTGGCTTGGCTGCAGCCCTGGTCTGTTCCTCTCCTTGCTTCTTTTGCTTTCTGGACAGTTTTTCTAAGTTCCCTCTGGTTTTTCTGAGTTTCTTGGTTCAACTTCCCTCTCCCAGCCTCCTTTTTTATGAAGTTCTGGATTAGATGGAAGAGTTGAGTTTTTCCACTTTTCTTTATCATCAGTTTTTCTGGAACCATTTTCAGATATTTGTTGGATGTTCTTTGGGAGAATGGGTCCTTCAGCCTTTTCTATCTGTCAAGTCCATGATGTTCTTTTTGAATCCAGGTTGTGATCCCAGCTTTATGTTATCTATAGACTTGATGAGCAAACTGCATAGGCTTTTAGTGAAAACATAGATAAAAGTATTAAACTGCAAGGCTGAGGATGGAGACCTAGGACACTTTACTAGAGATGACTTTCCAAAGTTGACATTGACTTGAATGATTACTTTTTTATGTCCAGCCAGTCAACTAGTCCTAAAACTGACTTTTAGTCTCCATTACCCCATTTCTCCCCAAGAAATAGCATCAAAGAATTTATCTAAGTAAATTCTATTTACTATATTTCCCTGATCTCTCAGTTAAGTAACTCCATGAAGAATATGAATCAAAGTTAGACTGATATGATCTGTTCTTAAGAAAGCCATGCCTCATCTCTGTGATCACTGATTCCTTTTCCAGATGCTCACTGACTGACCATCCTTTTAATAATAACTCTAAAATTAGACCAGGAGTCAAAGTCTAGCTCAGTCTGCTTATAGTTTGCATTTCTGTGGCATTTCTTCCTTTCTCCATTATGTTTCAGAACTCACTGACATGGGCTCAACAAGCACATGTGCTCATTCTTTCAGTCTAACTGAGTCAGGGTTTGAAGCTGAGTCATCTGATTCCAAATCCAGTGCTCTTTTCATACTTCACTAATTCTTGTGGTATCTTGTTTTGGAAAGACTTTGGTGTTTATTGTTGTATGGAAAAGATTTTTCCCATCCAAAGAGTAACATTTCAATGAGTAGTCTAGAGTCCTGGAATGTTAGTGAAATGGTTTCCAAAGTGGGGGCTGTGACAAGACCCAACCAGGATCCTGGCTTAACATCAAGAAATGTGTGAACAATCTTTGGAAGATCAGACTGTGGTTCACATTCTATTCTTCTCCATGAACTTGGTGGCCACACAATCCTTTACTCATTAAAGCCCAACATTTCCCACTCTACCTTCTCCCTGACTAGGTGAGTTCTCAATCTTTCCCCTTATGAGCTGTCTCAAGGCAGCAGTTATAATCACACCCCAATCAGGATAATCATAGCAGCTGCTGACCAGATGTCACTAAGAAAATCTTGCCCTAGTCCTCATCTATTCATCAGGAAGAAAAAACATTTTACTGTTAGGGTGGTCATGCATCTTAGTGGTCTAGGATAAAAAATGGTATATAGACTGCTTAGCAGCTTTAGTCTTCTGTGTCCCTCAATAAGAACAGAGCTGAAAAACTAGCCTTCCAAGAATCAAGGATAACTCCCCCCCCCCCCACCCCGGGGTCTTCTGTGGGTGAAGAAACTGAAGCCCAAAGTGTCTAAGTAATTTGGCTAAGATCACAGGGCTAAGACATGAACACCTAGGAGCCCTTCCCCCATTCCAACCCAATATTCTTTATATAAATAACAGAAAAAAATGCTGTGAGAGAATAGAGGGGCAAAGGAAAGAGAAAGAGTAATACCTTGAAAGCTTTCAAAAGCTAGTCCTACTTAGAAAACTGACCTATATTTTCTCCTCCCTCCCACACCCATCCTTAAAGCTCCAATGTTCCCATCTCTTCCTCCCCTGTAGATAAGGCTAATTTATCAGGTAGAGTTTACACTTACAGTTTGCTCACAATCACCTAGTGAGGTGAACAAATGGTGCATTTTTAATGCATTTAGGGGTCAACAAAGACCTCGAACATTTAATAGAGGTATGGCCATAATCTGACCTCTATCAATCTCAATTTTATTATCTGTAAAATGGAATTAATAACCCTTGTACTACTTACTTCATGGGATTGCTATAAGGATCAAATCAGATATTGGACAAAAAAAATTATGTAAATGTTAACTAACATTATCCCCATTTTATCTTGAATCTCATAGAATTGGGAGGGGCTGTAGAAATACTTTAGTTCATTCCTCTGCTTCCCAATTTACAGATAAGAGAGCTGAGGCTGCCCAGAGGGATCACTTAACCTCTAAATTGAGGAACTTGGACTCTTTTAAGGTCCCTTCCAGATCTACATCTAAAACTTTTATGACTTCCCCAAGGTCATAGGGATAGAAAAATTAAAGTTTGGATTTGGACAAAGATCCTCTGACTCTACATTCAGGGCTTTCCCCAATGAACTCTGTTTAGAGGAGAGAGCAGCCTTAATGGAGCAGCCTTATGGAGGAGATTGGGTTTGAATCTCCACAAATACTCTTTGTATAACTTTGAATGAATCACTTATCCTCTATGGGAGGAGTTTCTCAAAAAAATGAGCTGGACCAAATGATCTCCAAAGTTTCTTCCAGACACTAATATGTTCATTCAGTGTTAGAAGGCTCAATGACCAGAGTCAGGGCTCCTGCCTCTCAATCCTGTCTTCTGCCTATTATATATCACACCATCACACACACATACACAAACACACACACACACACACACACACACACACAGACACAAAAATGTCTTTTTTTTAAATTGATATTTTATTTTTCCAATTGCATATTATGGCTGCTTTTCATCATTCTTTCCCAAATTTGTAAGTTACACATTTTTCTGCCACCTCTCTTCCCTTCCCCCTCCCCCTGGTGGCAAACAGTTTGGTAAAAGTTATACATGTACATTTGTGTTCAACATATTTACATATTAGTCATTTTGTGCAAGAAGAATTAGAACTAAGGTAAAAGAAAGAAAATCATGACATAGGATAGATGGGGAGGTCTTTGAGGGTAGGCACTGTGCCTTCTATTCCCTCATCTACTGCATAAGGTAGGAAGGACAAGAGTTCTAATGCTGCCAGTTTGAAGAGCTGAGTTTGAATTTCAGCTCTGATTGCCTTTGACAAGTAACCTTAGCCTTTCTGACCAAAGCACTAGGAAAATTGCAGTGATCATCATTGTAGTAGCTTCTTCATGAACTTAGTGAAGCAATGCCCCAAACCTGGATTGAGTGATAAAAAGAAAAATCAGATTTCTGAAATTGAATAAAATTATTTTTTTTTTCTAAAAATGTATTTTTCTAATCTGGTGTTAGCACTGTAGCAATCCAAGTCCTAGTGGCCAAGTATTTAATTTTGGGATAGAAGTAGAATGATGATAATGATGCTGCCATCAACTTGGATCTCTCCCAGAGTTGAATTTCTATGACACAGGGAGCCTGGCCATCATAGCTTGGCACTTCATGTCTCCCAGGCTGTCATGAAGTGGCATGAGAATGGGATCTGGGATCAGGAGACCTGCCTTCAAATCCTTGAGTTTCCATCTATGAGCTATGTGAGCTGATGCCAGCTATTCCACTTTCCTAGGGACTCATTTTCTTCATTGATAAAATTGGAATAGTAACACTTTTGCACTTAAAGGGTGGTTGTGAGGGAAATAATTCTTAAAATGATATAAAATTAGTTATTAATTTTTAGCCCTTTATCATTTGCTTGACCTATTTTCTTGCAGTTGACCTATAAAGGCAGCTAGGTGGCACAGTGTATAGTGAGTCAGGAAGATCCAAGTTCAAATCCAACCTCAGACATTTATTGTCTGTGGGACCCTGGAAAAAACCTTTAACTTGCCTACCTGAGTTTCCTCATCTGTAAAATGGGAATTATAATAGCACCTACATAGGAGGACTATTATGAGTATCAAATGAGATAGTGCTTTGCAAACTTTAAACACTATCATGATTATTCATAAGGCAATTCTATCACACAGGTTTGGTTTGTCTATTCAAGAAGGCTATGAGCTCCTTGAGGCCTTCTATTTGTTTGTCAAAGTCCTAGATTAGAAAAATCAAGCAGTATAAAGTCCATTGCCTCAAAACCCATATATACACCATTTGACCCAAATTTTCACTACTAGGTTTTGTATCTTGAAAATATCAGAGAAAAGGGAAAAGGACCTAGTTGTTCAAAAATACTTATAGCAGGTCTTTTTGTGATGGCAAAGAATTGGAAATTGGGGAAAGGATGAACAAATTGTGATGTATGACTGTGTTGGAATACTATTGTGCTATAAGAAATGATGAGCAGGATGGTTTAAAAAATCTGGGAAAGTTTCTATAAATAGATGCAAAGTGAAGAGAGCAGAACCAGAACACTGAACACAGTAACAGCAATATCATAATGATGATCAATTGTGAAAGACAGCTACTCTGATCAATGCAATGCCAAAGGACTCATGACCATTTACATGCAGAGAAAGATCAAAGAATACTTTTTATTTTATTTTTCTTAGATTTTTTTTTTTGTGGTCATAGGTTGGTCGATAGGACATTCAGCAGGTTCCTATTGCCCAATGACTTGATTTTACAAATTGGGTACAAACTCAGGGATGTTGTGTCTTGCCCAGGGTCACATGTAGACCCAGGACTTTGGAATCCAAAGTTTCTTTACCCATCTGAGTCTCTATCTCCTTATCCATAAAATATGGTCTTTGATTGTTCCTACTGCATGTCTGTGATGAGGCTTAAATGAATCTGTGGTTGGGAGAGCACTTTGTAGACTGTCAAGGACTCTGTAAGCCCAACTTTACAACCTGGAGGTTGATCATGTTTTGGTAAGAAATGAGAAGTTTTGGGGCAGCTAGGTGGCACAATGGATAGAGCACTGGCCCTGGAGTCAGGAGTACCTGTGTTCAAATCTGACCTTAGACACTTAATAATTACCTGGCTGTGTGGCCTTGGGCAAGCCACTTAACCCCATTTACCTTGCAAAAATCTTAAAAAAAAAAAAGAAATGAGAAGTTGTCATTCGTATCTCCAGCAGATTCTCTCCCCAAGTGAAGTGAATTATTCAAATGAATTAACAGTATGGAGTCCTTGTCTTTGTGAATGATTCATCTAAATGTTTCATAGATATAGGATTTGAACCAAGGGGTCCTCTAATTCCCAGGTCCTCAGACTCTTGTCCTTTCTTCTATGACATTCTACCCTGCCCTTTTCCCATCCTCATTCCTGCCTTTGCACCTGTCTGCCTTTCTCCAAGTCCATAATAGATTTTTCTTAATTTTTTCTTTCTTAATTTTAATTTTTTAATTTATCCAATAACCTATTATGAAAGCTTTTCAACATTTATCCACTTGTTTACAAGTCATGAATCTTTCTACCACCCTCCCTTCCCCTTCCCTCGTTGGCACATGGTCTAGTAAAAGTTGTACATATACATTTGTGTTTAACATGTTTACACATTAGTTGTTTTGCTTATGAGGAATTAGAACTAAGGTGAAAGAAAGTTTTTATAAAAAGTAAACACATTATGTATTCAGATTCTGTAGTTTTTTGTTTTGTTTTGCTTTGTTTTTCCTCTGGATGAGGATGAAATTGTCCCTAACGGGTCTCCAAGGCTGGCCTAGATCTCTGAGGGTCATGCATCATAGCTAGTCAACTCACGCTGTTGTTAATATGTGCAATGTTCTTCTCTTGGTTCTGCTCCCTTCCCACAGCATCAACTTGTGTAATTCTTTCCGCGCTTCTCTAAAGTCGGACCGTTCGTGGTTTCTTATAGAGCAATAGAAGTCCATAGCATTCATATACCACAACTTGTTCAGTCATTCCCCAATTGATGGGCATCCCTTCCATTTCCACTTCTGTGCCACCATAATAGATGAGCCTAATGGGGTCTCTGCTGTTATGAACGGTCACCTCATCAGAGATTCTTGCAGGTTATAGAGAAGTTAGTAAAAGAAATCCTGTTGGAAGGTCCTTCTCTGAAGTCTGCTCTGATAGTCTGCACCGATTGGTCAATCAATCAGCAAGGATTTCTGAGTTGCCTCATCTGGTGTGCCAGTGGCTGGGCTAGATAGATCTCAGAGAAGGTCAGCCTTATGCTTATGAAGCCTCTTAGAGACCCCCAAGACTGCGCTCTACCTGGATTCTGGTCTGCTGGTTCCAAAGATTCCTCTAAAGTTCAAAAGCCACTGGAAAGACAATTTTCACCCTCTAGGAAATGAGGGGCTTGGAGCCGGGCGGACCTCTTGTGGCTTTAAGTCAGTTTTCTTCGATGAAATACGGGGATTGGTTCCGAAGCTGTCTTCTAGCTGTAAATCACGGAGTCACAAATCTACAAAATCCCATTTCAGAGATGGGGAAACTGAGGGAGCCTAAGGAGTTGGTCCGAGGGGGCAGCCCGGGAAGCCCCGACGTCCCTCCTGCCCCGAGCCCCCCGCCCCCACGTGGCGGCTGCGGACCCTGGGGCCCGAGAGCCGCAGTGACTGGGCCAGCCGGAGCCCCCCGGGGGTGCAGCTGGCGCGGGGCGGGGCGGGCGCTGAGGCCCGAGGCCGGCAGAGGGCGGCCGGGAGACCGCGGCTCCGCTCCGTGGCAGGCGGCGGCGGCGGCGGCGGAGGGACGGCGGCGAGGCCCAGGCCTGCCGGGACCCGCTAGCCCCGGAGCGGCCGGAGCCCCCGGCCCGGGCGCCCCGCGGGCCCCTCCGAGCCGGGCCGGGCCCGGGCTCGCGGCCGCAGCGCCCAGCACTAGCCCGAGGGGCTGCAGCCCGGGCCAGGTTTGTCGGGGGGCTGCGGCCCGCGCCTGGGGAGGGAGGGAGGGGCAGGTGGGGGTCCCAGGGGCGTGTGCGTGTGTGTGCGTGTGCGTGTGTGTTGGGGGAGGGGCGCGGGCCCGCCCCACCCAGATCCAGCTGCGTGGGGTCGGGGAGGCGGAGGGGCCCCCCATCTTCCTCCGGCCTCTTTTCCAACTCGAGACGTTTCCAGAAGGTGACCCCACCCCACCCCACCCAGGCAAGCTTCCGCCCATGGTGTCGGAGAGCAGGCTCCTTGGGGAGCAGGAGGGGAGACCATGTCCCGAGCCCTGGGTGTAGCCACAGACAAAGGCTGCCAGGCTAATACCGCCGCCACCGCCTTCTCTCTGCCCACCTCGCACAACTGGTCTTTGCTTGGCCCCAGCCACTCTTCCAACACTTGCCGCTCCCAGCCTCCCCGTTGCTGGATCAAGCCTCTGCCAACCTAGCCAAGGCCTAGCTGGCAGCTGGTGGGATGTGAGCCTCTGGAGTCAGAGAAGGCACTATTGGATGGAGTCCAAAGCCGCCTTTCTCAAGTGAGGAAACTGAAACTCAAGAGGGAGGTGACCTGTCGGAAGACTATTTGGGCTGAATCTTGAGGTGGACTTGGTTTAATCTTTTATTTTTGGCAAGGCAGTGGGGTTAAGTGACTTACCCAACCTCACACAGCTAGGCAATTATTGAGTGCCTGAGATGGATTTGAACTCAGGTCCTCCTGACTTAAGGACTGGTGCTCTATCCACTGTACCTCCTAGCTGCCCTGGTTTAATCTTGATGCCAATTCCCAATTTGAGATACAGCAATGGACCCCTCTGGGCAGGGAAAGGCAATCTGGAGGAGGTATTTCAGTTATCTTCTTTTACCTTCCCCTCTTCCAACAAAATGAAAACAAATCCTTGATTTGAATAATCGTATTGCATGAATTTCCAACTTGCCTGTTAGCCACTGCCCAGCTTACAAACAAGTGCATTGCAGTTTATTTTTACATGCAAAGATGTGACACCATCTCTAGGTGATGGATGTGTGTCACACAGTTCCACAGAAGATACATCTCTTCCTGAAACATAGGACCCAGAGTTTGGGGTGAGAGGGTCATGGGGGCAGGATTATTAAGTGGTTTGGGGTAAGATTTAGTAGGGCTCTGACATAGGAAAAGCTACGTGTTCAGAGAAAGGAAAAAAAGGATTCTTTAACTGTTACAGAGACTTTTAATATGGCCATTTATTTAGACCAGACCAAAGAAGTCTATCTTCTTTGTTGTTTTTCTTCAGTCATATTCAGTCATGTCCAACTCTTCCTCCCATTCAAGGTTTTCTTGGTAGAGATACTGCAGGGATTTGGCCATTTCCTTCTCCAGCTCATTTAAAAATGAGGAAACTGAGGCAAACGGGTAAATGACTTGCCCAGGGTCACACCATTTATAAGGACAGCTAGATGACTCAGTGGATAGATCACTGACCCTGGAGTCAAGAGAACCAGAGTTGAAATCTGACCCCAGGCACTTGATGCTTGCTTGTTGCCTGATCTTAGGCAAAGGATTGCTTCACATCCAGGGCCACTTCCAGTTGTCCTGATTCATATCTGGTCACCAAGCCAGGTGGTTCTGGAGGAGAAAGTGAGGCTGGTGACTTTGCACAGCACCTCTTGGCTCAGATTCAATTCCCATACATGCCATGACATCACCTTCCTGATGTCACTGTCTTCTTTGAGAATGAAGGACAAACAAGTGCCAGGGTAGATTTGAACTCAGGTCTTCCTGCCTCCAGAACTAGCACTCTTTACTGTTTCACCTGTCTTCTTTAGTTAATTATTTAGTATTTTTTTAGCTTCTGTGTGGCATATTAGTTAGGACTAAGAGAAGTGAGTTCCTGGAATTATTCAAAATCCTATGAGTTTTCTTTTGTAAGCTTGAAGTGATTGGGGGAAGGGAGGTATTAGAAGAGAGGTCATTCTGTACATTTTTATAGTGAAGGTCAATCTAGCCCAGAATGGATCAGGTTCTTCTAAAAAATCTACTTTTAATAATATTATACTCTCCATGGCAGCTAGGTGGTACAATGGATAGAGCTTTGTTTTGGAATCAGGAAGACTCATTTCCCTAAGTTCAAATCTGATCTCAGTTACTTACTGACTTTATGACCTGGGCAAGTCACTTAGACTACTTAGATGTTGCCTCAGTTTTCTAATCTGTAAAATGAATTGGAGAAGGAAATGGGAACCCAGTTCAGTATTTTGCCAAGAAAACCCCAAATGGGACATAGAGTTGAACATGACTGAAACAGCTAAAAAAGGTGCTGTACTGAACTCTGATTTACCCAACCTGATAAGATCAATTGTGGGAAATTCAAAGATGTCTAAGACATGGCCTTTTCAGGGTATTCAAGGTATGTTGAAGTTGGCCATCCCTTCCTTTCCCATAGTGCTTTACAATAGTCCTGTAATATAGGCAGTACAAGTATTATTGTCCTCATTGTAGAGAGGAAAACTAAGGTTTAGACAGGGAAAATGACTTGCCCATGGTCACATCCTTGCTTAGTCAGATGAGATGCTGACACATTCTATAATAAAAATTTTCAAAAGTGTACAAGAGCTGTCACAAATCCGTTGGTTTTGGCAGCCCAGGTCAAGAGCAAGGCAAACAGTGATGTTCAATGGTATTAGCAATGGAGGGATTATGGGAGGATTAATGGGGTTTGGGGTTGGGAAGAATATGACTTTGGGGACTTGGGGACATTTTTACTTTCAATGAAATGAATTTCTCCTGAATGTGCTTCTCTCTTCATTTGCCAGGTATGAGGGAACCATGAGAAGGAAGGGGCAGGAGGCAGATGTGATGTAAAATCTTCCTCCCCTGCCCCTTTGGAACAACTGATGCCTAAAAGTCAGTCTTTCTTTTCCTGGGTTAGCTGTCCTGTCCTGTCCTTGTTACCCAGGCCCCACATTTGGCCTCCCACCTGAAGGGCAATCCCTGCTGCTAGCTGCTGGAGGGCCACTTGGTCCTCAGGGCAGCTTGGACCAGAGGTGGGCAATCCCTCCTCCAGCTCCCAGTCACTGGGCATGGCGGCCCCTGGTCGAAAGCGAAAAGCCAACTTTTCTAATGATGAGACAGAGACGCTGGTATGGAATGTTGTTCGGCATTTTGGGGCCTTATATGGGGCAGAGGCCATACGCACCCATTCTGCCCACCGCAACCAGCTCTGGGGCCAGATCCAGAGCCGAGTGAACTTTCTGGGTTACACCGAGCGCTCCGTGGAAGACCTGAAGCATAAGTGGCGAGATCTGCGCCTGGACGTCAAGCGGAAGCTTAGTTCGAGGAAGGGCCCCCCTGACAGCAATGGCCCCTACAAGGCCCGCCTCACACCCTTGGAGAAGATGGTAGCTTCTACCTTTACCCAGGTCAGCCCTGAGGCAGAACCTGAGGCATTCTTTGACCCAGGTGAGACCCAGAGCATTATGGAGGCTTTGACCTGGGAGGAGACCAGAGTAACTGAGTGTGGGGTGGCTGCCCAAAGTTGTGAGGCAGTGGCAAAATGGCCAAATTACACCAGTTTGCTGACCATCTCTGTGACCTTGCGCAAATTATTTAACTTTCCTGGCTCTTAGTTTTCCTCTTCTATGAAGTGCTGAGGAAAGGACCAATTGGTTTCCAAAGTGTCTTCCAATGCCTCCTTCACGGAGGAAGGTTTCAGAGATTGAGCCAGAAGCTCACACTCTTCTCCTGCCCCCAACACTGGACCTAAAGAGAAGAAATAGGGAGATTGATTCAATGGATTTAGAACTGAAAGAAAACTTAGAAATCACAACCTCTGACCCCCTCATTTCACAGATGAGGGAACTGAGGGCCAGAAAATGAAAAGTGACTTGTCCTAAACAGTCCTCTTGACAATAAACTCAGTACTGGAAAGGCCAGGAGAGGTCTTTCTACCCAGGAACCTCTGGGCCCAGACAAGGAAAGGCTTCCTCCCACAAGGGGAGGAGACTTTGGGGCAGCGGCTTTCCAGGGAGCCACCCATTGCCCTCCCTTCTTGTGACTTGCTGTGGCCAGACAGAGGGACTCTCTGAACAAATGTTCATCATTGGAAGGTGCAGACCCAGGGTCTATGGGTTGCAGGGGTGGTCAAGGAGCCTTGACAAGGAGAATTTGCATTTCTGGAGCCCTTGAGGGTCTGCAGAACTGCTTTCCCAACAGACCTGTGAGAGGTGCTACAGTTTTAATTTATCCCCGTTTTAGAGATGAGGAAACAGTTTCAGGGAAGCAAGATGATTTACCTGTTGTCATTCTGCTCAAGTCAGAGCTGGGATCCAGAACCAAGGGTTCCTGACTCAGGTTCAGTTCTTTTCCCCTCTTACCAAACTGTGTCTCCGGTCCTGGCCAGAGTGGATAGAAGACCTCTGTCTTCCCCTGGGAGCCCCCTGTGGGCTGAATGCCAATCCTGAGCCCATCTGCATACTGCTCTGGCCACAATGCCACCAACTGCTTCATTCTCAGAGTCTCTGAACAATCAGAGCTGCCCTACCACTGGGGCTTCTGCCACCTCAGCTTAGCTTTTTGTAGTGAAAAGATTACTTAGATCCAAAGACCTAAGTTCAAATGCCACTTAATACCTGTGTGGTTAACCTTAGGTATCCTCCATTACTCAATTTCCACATCTGGAAAATGAGACGGGGAGGTATACACTCTTAAGGTTTCTGCTCCAAGATCCTGTAATTCCTAGGAGGGTAGTGTTGGTTATACTGGCCTTCCAGAGCCTAGACTGTTTGGTCCAAACTCAGGAGAAGGTCCAAGGTCTGACAGGAAAAAACTAGTCTAGATCAGATGTCCAGAGTGCTAGTTCTGTGACCTGCTCCCTGTTGGGTTCGGGCCAAGACACTGACTTTCTCTGGGATGTGGTTGTTTTCTGTAAAATAAGTTTTAAGATACTTTGTAGTGCTGCAATGGCTATATTCTCCACAAAAGTTTCTTTGTAGCCCTCAAGGTGCTGCTTAGCCTGGGACTCAGGTTAGTTGGAAAACAAACCTACAGGTTGCTGAGACTTGGGCATCCCAGGTAATGGCCCCATTGTCCCGTCAGGGCCATGCAGTCAGAAATGAAGAAGAGTTTAAGTGGATTGGTGGCCTCCGGGACAGGGGTGATCTTCCTCATGTTTCCAGTGACTCAAATCCCAAACTGGCATCTTGTGGTCCTCAGGCCAGGGTGTGGACCCCAATCAAAATTTATCTCTCAAATGAAATGTGTTGAACTTCATTTCAGATACTTGAACTAGGAGTTGGGAAACCTGGGTCCTTAGACTTAACCATGCTTTTCTACTCCTGTGTGACCCTAGGCAAGTCACCTATGACTTCTCTGTCTTTGGACTTCAATTTCCTTATGACATACTGCGTGACCTTGGGCAAGTCACTTGAAGCTCAATTTCCCTATCTGTAAAATGAAAGGGTTGGATATAAAGATTCTTCTAGTTCTGAATCCATTGATTTTATATGAACAAAGACCAGACTGGGAACAGTATGTTCCATCTTCTAGAAAGAGGAGACTGGCCTAGCAGTCTCTCAAAACTGAATCAGTGAGTGCTTTGAGATCAGGTTGGGTTGATTCTGCCCCAGCTTCTCTTCACAGCCTCCTCCTGGGAATGTTTAGGGACTGGGGCAGGCTCCCTAGGGGAGGAGGCCTCAGTAGAATCATTTATTTTCCTCATTCCCTGATGTTTATTCTCTGTATATTTTCACAGAGCCTGACCTTGAGCCGCCAATGTCTCCAGCCCTCCAAAATGGCACGATGGTCTCCTATGCTTCTGTGGATGAGGATGAAGACACCCAGGCAGCAGCTGATCACATCCAGGAAGGAGGAGAAGAGGAGGAAGAGAGACATGGGATGTTGCTGCTCCAACACTGTAGCTCTCGGACCTCCCTCACCTCCCTTCCTGAGGACCCTGGTGAAGTTCCTCCTGACTGGGCTGCCCCTGCTGTGGTCAGTGACTTCAGCCAGGTCCTCAGTCCCTCCCAGGTGCCCCCACCTTCCCTTGGAGATGAAGAGAGAGGAGATGGGAATGGCAGGGGCAGACCTCCGAATTGGGAAAAGCTGGAAGACACAGCCTCCTGTTCCCCACTCTTTCGGGATGAGTCTCTTTCTTCCTCAACTTCTCCAAATGGGGAGCCCCTTCGGGGGGGCATGAGCTGTTCTAGGAGTGCTCGGGAGGCTTGGCGGACTAACCTGCATCGACTCTTGGATCTGGAGGAACAGTGGGATCAGTTGTACCACCAGGAGCTGGGTGTTTGGCAGGAAGAGAGAGCCCAGCAACGAGAGGAGCGGGCCCGAGATCGGGAGTTACAGTCCCGCCTCCTCAGTGTCCTCACAGACATTAGGGATGAACTTCGCTACTTGCGCCAAGAGAGGGTCTTTGCCCGACAGAGTCAAACCATGGCAGCATCTGCCACTGCCAACATAGCCCAGAGCCTCTCCCCACTCCCAGTCTTCCCCAACTTAGGGACCCCCCTCTCAGGGACCTCACCACACTCTGGGTCCTCCTTTCAGCCTGGCTCGGCGGTTGACTCCTCAGGCCCTCCCCTTACTAACACAGGCCAGGGAGAGTCAGTAGGACTGGGCCATAATGGAAGGCCGCCACGTCGAGGCCGAGGAAGACCCAGGGGCTCCACATCAAAACACAAAAGGCTCTCCTTAGCTCGCAGCTAGGGGTGGAGAAGGGAAGTGGGTGGGTGGGGGCATGAACTTTTAAAAAAAATTTAAAACAAAATGATGTTAATAAAAAAAAAACAGCAAAACAGTATCATGATACTTGAAGAACATCCCGATATAGGGCACTATACCTACTGAGGGTGATCTGTCTGATTTCTTGACACTGTTTTTCCCTGGCTCTTAACTGTAAATGGTCTGATCTGACATACCATATGAAATAAGGATGGGAGTGGCTGGAATGACGAGTGGATTAACTCTCCTCTTGTGCCAGTTTGGGTAATGGACAACAGTGTCTGGCTAAGAACACCCCTACAAACCAGCCTGAAGGATGTACAATGGTCTGTAGGTACAGCTGTGTCTGAAAGGTCACCAAGGCCTTAATCAGTACAGATTTAGACATGGCCTTTAGTCTATACTCTGTTGTCTCTATCTATCTATCTAGTCTGTTGTCTCCATATATATATATATATATATATATATATATATATATATATATATATATGTGCATATTGTAGAGTATATATTTAGAGATGGCTTAGTCCAGCTGGCACATGATAGATGTTTGTTGGCAAGTTCTATGGCCAGACTCTCACTGCTTCATAGAGCAATCAGCTCTGCCATTTTTGGACAGCCTCATCCCTAGAAAGTTTTCCCTCAGATTGACCTGCTTCCTTCTGTCACCCTTTAGCATTTGTCCTAGTCTTTAGAGTGACATCCACCCTTCAGTCCCTCCATATGACAACCTTTAGGAGAAGCCATCATTGCTCCCCCTTCCCCAGGCTTCCCTAGTTCCTTCCATTGTATTAAGTGCAATCCATCCACAATATTATAGCTGCCCTAGCATGTTTGATTACCATACTAGTCTACTATAGCCCCGCCCCCCACTGGTGATGACAGTTCCTAAAAACTTCAAAGAAAAATTGGAGGTAAGGTACCTAGAAGAGTATGGGGGCAGAAGAACCTGAAAGAAGCAATTCTGAAAATGGAACTTACCCAGGTGAGAAAAGAGGTGGCCTGATGTTTTGGACACAGATGGGAAAGGAGAAACAGGCTCAAAGATTGGTTCTGCCACCTTGTGGCCATCAAAAGAAAAGTAATTTCATTTCCTTGAAAATATTTACTGAATTTTCTTTCCTCCCTCCTTCTCTCCCTTCCTTCCTTCCTCCCTTCCTTTTCCCTTCCTTTCTCCCTCCCTCCCTCCCTCCCTCCCTTCCTTCCTTCCTTCCTTCCTTCCTTCCTTCCTTCCTTCCTTCCTTCCTTCCTTCCTTCCTTCCTTCCTTCCTTCCTTCCTTCCTTCTTTCCACTCTGAAACTGACCTTTATCCAGAGAGTTAGAGAATACAAGGCCAAGTATGCTTAGTTGTGTGATCATGGTCATCACTTCATCTTTCCAGACCTTAGAGAAATGAAGGGAACTGGATCTTGGGTTCCTAACTTTTTTTGTGTGTCATGTATTTTTTTTGACATTTAGATCACATTTATGGACCCCATCTCAGAATCGTATTTTAAAATGCATAAGTATACATTATTGCATGAAATATACATGTGATGACATGCATAACTATGCATTTGAAATGTATAATATATAGGATTTCAATAGCAACTAAAATTGAAATGCAATTATCAAAACATTAAAGAAACAAAGTTCATGGACCCCAGTCTAAGAACCCCTGACCTGGATGATCCCTAAGGCCTCCTTGACCTGTCATCCTGGGTACATGTATAGCCCTATTCCAGCCTTTGCCAGTGACTAGTTGGTAATTCTGACCTAATCTTTGGCAGCAGGCTTTCACAGAGGGACTGCAAAGAAAACATACCAGGGATTAATGAATGTCCCAGATTCTTCCATCTGAAAATGGGTGGACAGTTCACATGGACAAGACCTGGGGAAGTCCTGCTGAAACGTCAAAGATAAAGCTTTGGAATCATCATCTCCCTTGTACTCTTCACATCCCTTGGTCCTCCCCTTCCAGCCTGCTAGGTGCCTATATGTAATAATTATGAAAGATGACAATGCATGTGAGGGCTGCAAAGAACTGCATACTTTCTCTAAGGTTCATACAGAGTTTTATACTTAGAAGCAAAAAGGACTTTGAGTGCCATCCCCTTCATTTTGCGGATAGGGAATCTGGAGCACAGACCACTTACATGACCAGGCCAGTCTCTACCTCTTAGGTGGGCAGATTGTCTCATTTGAGTCTTAGGACACACCTGCAAGATAGGTAGTTTAAGTGTCATGCTCAGTTTTTAGAGGAGGAAAATCAGACTAAGTGACTTGTCTAAAATCACAAGGACAGTCAATAGAGGAGGCCCAGCTTCCAGACACAGAAGGTATAGTGGCAAGCTAATGGAACAGCATTTATGTAGTGCTTACTGTGAGCAAGAAATATGCTAATTACTTTTTATAAGTAATTATCCCAACAACCCTGTGAGATAGGCCCTATTGTTTTCCCCATTTTATAGTTGAGAATAGCTCAGGGTCACACAGAGAGGAAATGTTTGAGGTTGGATTCGAACTCACATCTTGATGCCAGACCCAGAATTCTATTGACTGCTCTACCAGCTGCTTCAAGAAAAGAAGGTTGGATTTGGAATTGGAGAACCTGCATTCAAATCCTTCTTTTTGCCACCCCTAGAAAGACTTGATTTCTGGGTCTGGGTTTCCCCTTCCAAAATTCAGGATTTGTATGAGATGATGTCTCCTCTTAGTTCTGGGCTCTCTCCAATTGAAGATGCTACCTCTGTGGCTGCCATGTTGATTTGAGGATCAAGGGTTGACTTTGTGCCTTTTTCTCCAACCACTTTAACAGTCTGCTTCTCCCAGTGCCCTTGGATTTCTGACTCAAAACAGAATGAGGATTATTTTTTTTAATTTTATTTGAGTTTTGAGTTTTACAATTTTTCTTCCAATCTTACTCCCCCCCCCCCCCACGGAAAGCAATCTGTCAGTCTTTTTGTTTCCATGTTGTACATTGATCCAAATTGAGTGTGATGAGAGAGAAATCATATCCTTAAGGAAGAAACAAAAAGTATAAGAGACAGCAAGATCAGACAATAAGATATCTGTTCTTTTTTTCTAAATTAAAGGGAATAGTCCTTGAAATTTGTTCAAACTGCGCAGCTCTTTATCTGGATACAGATGGTATCAAACAGCTCAAAATTGTCCCTGGTTGTTGCACTGATAGAATGAGGGAGTCCTTCAAGGTTGATCATCACCCCCATGTTGCTATTAGGGTGTACAGTGGTTTTCTGGTTCTGCTCATCTCACTCAACATCAGTTCATGCAAATCCCTCCAGGCTTCCCTGAATTCCCATCCCTCCTGGTTTCTAATAGAACAATAGTGTTCCCATGACATACATATACCACAGTTTGCTAAGCCATTCCCCAACTGAAGGACATTTACTTGATTTCCAATTCTTCAAACAGGGCTACTATGAATATTTTTGTACAAGTGATGTTTTTACCCTTTTTCATCATCTCTTCAGGGTATAGACCCAGTAGTGGTATTGCTGGATCAAAGGGTATGCATATTTTTGTTGCCCTTTGGGTGTAGTTCCAAATTTCTCTCCAGAAAGGCTGGGTGAGTTCACAGCTCCACCAACAATGTAATAGTGTCCCAGATTTCCCACAACCCTTCCAACAATGATCATTATCCTTTCTGGTTATATTGGCCAGTCTGAGAGGTGTGAGGTGGTACCTCAGAGAAGCTTTGATTTGCATTTCGATAATAATGATTTAGAGAAATTTTTCATATGGCTATAGATTGCTTTGATCTCCTCATCTGTAAATTGACTTTGCATATCCTTTGACATTTGTCAATTGGGGAATGGCTTTTTGTTTTAAAAATATGACTCTGTTCTTTGTATATTTTAGAAATGAGTCCTTTGTCAGAATCATTAGTTGTAAAGACTTTCCCAGTTTACTGCATTTCTTTTGATCTTGGCTACAGTGGTTTTATCTGTGCAAAAGCTTTTTAATTTAATGTAACTGAAATCATCTAGGATTGTTTTTGGTGATGTTCTCCATCAAAATGAGGATTATTTTATATGAGGGCATCCAATAAGCTGGTAGCCTAGGGCCTAGTATGAAGAATATTAATAGAGCTAGAACACACCAACCTCTCCATTTTATCCTAGAAAGGGAAGTGACTTGCTCACAGTCACATAGCTAGGTAATGGCAGAGCAAAATTCAAATCTTTTGCCTTATGTTCGAGTAATCTTACCATGACTACAAATTATTATTTGTCAAGCAAAGAGTCAAGGAGGCATGGAACCAGGTCTAAATTCTTCCCTGGTGTCTTGTTCCTTGGGGAACAATGGAGAAGTCCTCCAATCCCAATGCTAGCACCAGAACCAAATTCAAGGGAGGCAAGACACGATCACTTTTGTATATAATTGAGATACATTGGAGTCAGAGGATGAGGAAATGGGAGACCAAGTTGTTCACATAAGGGTAGAGGGGATTGTGAGCCAGATACCCAACTTACTTAGAAGGAAGGAGAAGGATGGTTAACATCCCATAGATGACAGACTGGGGGGGGGGGAAGAACCTTGAAAGGAGAAGTGGTCATCCAGGGTGACCTGGCAGATGGGGCATCTGAAATGCAGAACTGGGGACTGAGGTGAGAGGAAAGAAACAGCCAGCCTTGAAAAGGATGCTAAGAGATGTGTCTTCAAGGGAAAGGCAGATAGATGTCTGTGAGCAGTAGAAACTGGAAATTTTGAAAAGATCTAGGAAGAAGAGGTTTTTTTTTTTTTTGTCAGCAAAGGAGGATTTCAGAGGCCACAGTGGAAATGAGGGCAGAGGAGGCTCAACCAATCACCAACTACAGTTGTTCTTTCAAATTACTGGGTTTAGGGGTGAAGCATTCCCTCTCCTCCCTCCCTCCCCATTCTTCTCTTCCCCATTTACCCATCCCTTAGATCTGGAAAATCCGAGTCTTTTTTTGTAATCTCTTTATACCAGAGAAGATTTTTTTCTTTTCTTTGATGGGCTATTTACAGTTACTTATTGTCAAATTGGAGTTAAGTATGTGACCACAGGCTCTATATTGTCTACTGGCCCTTACATGCCACTATGGCTTCTGCAAAAGTCCCCCAAAGTTCCCATTTGATTTCTTATCCAGATCTATGATTTATTGAAACCACGGTGGGGAAAGTTGTGATGTGGAAGGAATGACGATTATCCAGCATTGTGTTGAGCACATGAGATAAGAGAGGGCTAGGGGTGAGTTTTAGAGAAATGGGAATGTGGGGTCTGAATATGAAAGGGGTTTCAGACTTTACAGCCTAGGAAAGCAGTCTGACTAAGAGCAGTGCACTTGGGCAGAGCCCCTTTACTCCTCACCTCCTTTGTTTTCCTACTGACCCTGCTCCCTTGCTCTCTGCCAGGATGACCTTTATTTCTCATCTCCACCCAACTGGGGGCTCAGGACAGTAGAAGTATGTGATATGAAGCTGGAGATGATAGATTTCCAGAAACAAGCATCACTTCACCCCAACCTCATTCTGACAATTTAGGAAAAACCTCAGCAGCCCTGCCCTAGTTCCTCTAAGCTGGAGGAAGGGTTAACCTGGAAATTTTCTTAGGAGCAGGCAAGTGTTGGCTTTGCTTTATAAGCAAACTCCCTGGGGTCCTGCTGAGAGATGTGGTGCTACTTGGAAGAAGCAGTCAGGTTGCATAGAGTTTTTTAGGGAAAACAAAGGACGTACCTGTAAAACCAGTTATCTCCATGGCAACTGGGCTACCTGGAGGTTTTCCCAGTCTTGCCCATTTACCTGTGTTTTATTGATGTGTGAACCAGCTGACTGTCTAAAGAATTTACACTTGGCAAGGAGTGGGTAGTCCTGCTTTGAGATGGAGGACTGGAGCTGGAAGCACTAGCCCTGGGCGGAATCTGGCTTCAATGCTCATTAGTTCGGTGACCTGAGGTGAGTCACTTAAATTCTCTGAGACTCAATGTTCTCATCTGTAAAATGGACTGACAAGCAGTTGGTATGGGATAAAGAAACAGATTGGAAGTTTGCTCAGAGAAGACTGGGGAAGGTCATGAAGCAGTAGCAGCAGCAGCAACAGCTCATATGTAACTAAAGGAGTTTTTTTTTCTCACAAATCTCCTATGATCAAAGTACGACTAATATCATTGTGCTAGTTTTGGGCTTTGGAATGCTTATGCTCAGAGATGGGATGACTTAGCTAAGATCACAGATCCAGCCAGTGTGAGCTGGAATCTGAACCCCGCTTTCTGAATTTCACTTCTTTTTTTCAGGCTGTGGATATTACTATCTTTTTTTTGGGGGGGGGTAAGGCAATGGGGTTAAGTGACTTGCCCAAGGTCACACAATTAGTGTGACTTACCAAGCAATTAGTAAGTGCCTGAGGTCAAATTTGAACTCAGGTCTTCCTGACTCCAGGGCTTGTGCTCTATCCTTTGTGCCACCTAGTCGCCCCATGAAAGCCCACTTTAAAGAGGAATTAGTTCCCTCTCCACTGCCTGCCCCCCCTCTTTAATTGGAAGGGAAGGTGTTCTTTGTATGACTCAAGCACTTCCCTGCATACATGATACCTCCTTGCCTCTCCATCCTACTTCAGGGATTCAGATATTTTCAAAATATCTCTTCCTCCAACAAGCCGGAGACCTCTGACTTGGGAGGTAATCCTTCTCAGAAGGATGGAGAGAAACATATTTTTTATTAATGCATATTTTGGTCAGGAGATTGTATGAGGGAGGCATGGCAAAGGAGAAATATTTTAATAAATTTAAACCTAACCCCAATCTTTTCATTTATCTGGTAGGAGATCAGGTACATATAGAGAATACAGTATTAAGCAAATGTGATCATTTCATTATTAATGCCTATAATTCTGAATGGATGGTGTGATTAACAACCATTATACTACTCTACTGTGGGGAAGGAGATTCCCCCAGAGGTGTTCAGACAAGCACAGTAATTTGTACATAGTAGATACTTTATAATTAATAAATGTAGATTATGAAATTACCCCCCCCACATACATACAATAAACTTGCAAAAATTTGCCATTTTCAAGTATTGCAGCTAAACCATTGACTACAATTAATTTAAAGTTGGTTAATGCCAAAAATTCAGAAATGTGACAGTTGCTCTATGATTCAAAAAGTTTTGACTGTCACTGAACAGACATTGAAAAGATCCAGAAAATAGCAGAACATCAATTTTGTCCCATATTTCATTGATCAACTACAATAAGTCATTCTTTCTTGGAGCGTGGAGAAATGTAATTAAACATGTGTCTGACAGAGAATCTTAGCACCAGGGTCAACCGAGGTTAGTTTCATGACTTAAAGTAAGTATGTTTTTATAGCTTTTTCCTCAGGTCTGTCATTCAAATCATTGTTTTTGATGGCCAGAGAATTAACTTCTGCACTACCTACAAATGGTGAACATCATTTCAAACTCTAAGTTACTGGCCTCATTGTGGCAAAGTCAACTCATTCTTCAGGCACTATAATTCAAGTTTATGGATACTGAACACAAAATAATGAATTTAAGTTTTGAATGTCTACAGAATTGGATAACACATTATATTGATCCTCATTAACTTTAGCTCTCATAACTTCCAGCTATCACCTTAAGTTAATATTGTGAATTCTACAAAAGTGGGGCAATGAGCCTTCAGTGCTAATCATCTTATTTCTAGAACTTTTAAAGAAATTAAATGAAAGCCTCCAGTAGCACAATGATGATTCTGCTCACCAGTAGATGGCGCGATTTATCTTATTAAGAGACTCCCAAAGAACTTTGGATTCATTGATTGATAAGATTCAAGGAATATTTGTTTCGGTGCTTACTATGTTCCTTATGACAGGTACTAGGGATATAAAAATTCCCTCTCCTCAAGGAATTTACAATTTAAATACTGTATAAAAATAACACATCACTTAGAATGTTAGAACTTCTAGGGGATGGAAGGGAAATAAATGGTATTGAAGTGGACAGGAGGCTGAAGAAAGGGAAGAATTTTAAAATTTTTTTGTTTTGTTTTATTACTGTCTTTTGTTTTTATTTTTAATTATCTTGCTTTTATTATGCTCTAGACAAATATCAACAAAAACATCTCCAGACAAAATAGAGTATATATGAAATTATGAATATGATTAGCATTATTATTTTCTTTTCATATATGTTAAATTTAACATAACATAGTTGCTTGCCTCTGTCCCCTGCTGAATGTCCTTCTCTCTTATGTGTTTTCATTAAGACTCTTTTCTTTTCTTGTTTTACAACCAGTATCTTCCATCACTTTCCACTATAAATCTCCCTCCTTTCACCCACCCCCAATAAAAGTCCTTTCTTGTAAAAAAAATATAGTCCAGTAAAGCAAATCCATGGATTTTTCATGTCTGAAAATGTATGTCTCAATATTTACCTCTTGTCTAATTCATCACCCCTTTACCAAGAGGTGGGAAGCATGTTCCATCATCAGTCTCTGGAGCTATGAACCACACTGACCATTGTTCTTAAGTCTTTGAAAGACATTTTGCTTTACAATGTTGTAGTCATTGTGTCAGGGCAGATAGAACAATGGAGGGAGTTCTATGACTGTAGATCTTAATGAGTTCAGATTTGGCCTTAGACACTTACTAGTTGGTTAATGCAAAAATTCAGAAATGTGACAGTTGTTCTATGATACTCCTTGATTCAAGAAGTTTTGACTGTCACTGAACAGACATGGAAAAGATCTGGATTTGATCCTGTTTGCCTTAGTTCCTGTAAAAAGAGCTAGAGAAGGAAGTGGCAAACTACTATCTCTGCCAAGAAAAGCCCATTTGGGGTCACAAATATTGGACATGAACAAACAGCAAGAAATCATTATAAATATAATTTATTCTCTTGAATCTATTCAAGTCACTTTAAACCTATCCTTTTCACCATTTCTTATAGCACAACAATATTGCATCACATTTGTATGTCTTTAATTTAGTCATCTATTCCCCAATAGGCACTCAAATTCTTTGCTACAATAAGAAGGGTTGCCACAAATATTTTTCTATACATGGATACCTCCTTTTTTCTTTGGAGTATGTCTAGCAGAAGTATCAAAGGGTTAAAGATTGACTTGGGGTATAGTTCTAAATTGTTTTAACAATGATTGGACCAGTTCACAGCTCTAGCAATAGTGCATTAATGTGTCTGTTCTATCAATCTTTTCAACAATTGTGATTTTCCTTTGTGTTATCTTTGCCAGGTGTTGCTTTCATTTTCACTTCATTTATTATTTGTGATTTGGGACCTAGCTTGTTTTTGTTCTGGATGAATAGAAGGCCTGTTCATCTCTTTGGCAATTTCCCTTCTCAATTGAAACATTCCAGTCAAACTGGTCTTCTAGTCATTGCTCCCATTCAATGTTCCATCTGCCTTAGCAATGATTGTCCCCCATGTATGAATTGCACATGTTCTTCATCTCCACCTCAAAGAATGCCACAGTTCAAGGGCCACCTCCTCCAGAAGGTTTATTAGATTCCCCTCCTAGAGTCGATGGCACTCTCACCCCCTTGGAAGGATCTTGTGTACCTTGATATAGAAACGTTGTATTTACCTGTATACAAAAAAAGGTGGTATATCCTTGACTCCAGTAGAATGAAAACTACATAAGGGCAGCACCTTCTGGATATTCCCTTTGGTGCTGTTAATTCATCCCCAGTGCATAAGGAAGTGCCTGGTTGGAAGGATTTGTTCACTGAGGACATTTCAGAGAGATATCATGAAAAATTGTCAAATGTCTGGCTTGCAGATGTCAGGATATTCCATGTCTAAGGTAATCTATGCTAGGCATTGTCAGTCTTCTATTATTTTACTATTATTTAAATCCCCCAATATCATTGACCTTTTCATGTGCTTGTCTCTTCTCCTATATTTTAAGCTTCTTAAGGCCAGGGACCCTGTAGTCTGGTTTCCTCTAATCCCTACAACACTGGCAGAGAAAGGACAGTCATCATTTCTTCATTAGTTTGGATAACCACAATCAGTAGCATTTATAGTTTGAGTACTTAATTATATATTCTATTATTTTCCAAGAATTTCCTCTGTAGATGTCTGGTTTCCAGAAATTATAAAGTCCCTAAAGATCTGAAAACCAACCTGAAGTCTTCTTTGTGCCTAGCACTTAGTAAGCCCTTAATGACTAGCCTTAATGCTTGCCTCTCTTCCCTCCTGTTACCATAACTGGGGTCACTTGATCCTTAGCTATGGATTTAGATTGGATAGTGGGATCCAAAGATTTATTGCCTAATGGATCCATCAATCCATCCAAGGTATATGTTAAGTCAGGGGAATACAAATGCAATAAATAAAACAGGATCCTTACTAGGAAGGAGTTTAGGCAGCTTGGCATTCTCAACCTTTCTATTCTTGCTTTGACCTTGCTCCACTGGGTTCATGTCCTGGTTTTTTGTCTGGTTCTTCATGCCCCATATTATTCATCTGTCCTTACAGTTTTAGCCCTTGGAGTCCCCTCTCATTCATGGGGGAGATTGGCCCTATCTTGCCCTGATCAGTGGTGCTCATAGAGCCTTAGATTCCGAATTTGGATTCCTGTTCCTAGCTGCCAGATACCTTTGGACCCCAGTAACTTGCTTGCAAGAGGCTTAAATTTCACAAACTTAATCACAGTCTCAGTATTTTACCATACTCCAAATTTACTGGGCAAATTTCTTTTGTAGAAACACTGTTGGGACTTTCTCAGGTTGCCTGTCACAACCTGGAACATCTCTCTAGTCTCTGGATCCCTTTTAATCCCTATCTGGCCTGACCAGCTGCCAAATGAGCCCTGGTCCCGCCAACATTCAACAAAAAGCCACTAAATTGAATTCAATTAAGATAAAATAGCATTCACTGCAGAGAGTTAGTTGAGGAAGGTTTCAAAGAGGCTTGATATGAACTTTGAAGGATGCTTATAATTAGGTTTGGGAAGGAGATTGATTTGGGTAACATGAAGAAAGGTGAAGATGTATGTCAAGGTGGGAGAGTGGCAAAATAGAGGGACCCAGAGAGAATAGAGACTTTTTTTTTTAGGTTTTTGCAAGGTAAACGGGGTTAAGTGGCTTGCCCAAGGCTACACAGCTAGGTAATTATTAAGTGTCTGGGACCAAATTTGAAGCCAGGTACTCCTGACTCCAGGGCTGGTGCTTTATCCACTGGGCCACCTAGCCGCCCCGAATAGGGACATGTTGAGAGAAAGTAAGTGATATATTGTCTAGGCAGGTTTGAGACAGGTTATGAAGGGACTTAAACATTCATCATACAGAAGAATCTGAATATAAATCAACCAGACCTCATTATTAGGAAATGAGAGTGTTGGAAAAGCCAACATAAGAGTAGTCAGAAACACTAAGGCAATGTTTGGTCAGTGTAACCTCCTATGTCAGTGTTAAGTGGTGAGATTGGACACAGAAGTTCTCATTTCCCCTGCCCCCTTCCTAGTATTGAAGGCAATAAATCTTTGGATCCCACTATCCAATCTAAATCCATAGCTAAGGATCAAGTGACCCCAGTTATGGTAACAGGAGGGAAGAGGGGCAAGTATTAAGGCTAGTCATTAAGGGCTTACTAAGTGCTAGGCATTATGGGAGATACATGCAAAGAAGACTTCAGGTTGGTTTTCAGATCTTTAGGGACTTTATAATTTCTGGAAACTAGACATCTACAGAGGAAATTCTTGTAAAATAATAGAATATATAATTAAGTACTCAAACTATAAATGCTACTGATTGTGGTTATCCAAACTAATGAAGAAATGATGACTTCAAATGATGACTTAAAAAAATTTTAAATCAATGAAAATGACTAAGATTTTTTTTGAGAATCATGATTCTCCTTGAGAAAAATTTTTTGTGGGGGTTAATAATTCAGGGTCTAGGGGTCCATACATTTTCTAAAGTCTCCATTTCCTAGTGCAGAGAGCTATTGGGATTGGGAGAAATTTACAGTCAGTTCATGCAAATGAAGGGATTTTGTTGACCCTCCCCCAAAATTATGACAACCACATTAGAGCTCTAATGATGAGATCCATAGAAAGTTAACAAGATCATAGACTCAAGAGGTTTAGAATCATCTAGTCCAAAGTCCTTCAAAGCCTCCTGGGTCAAGGAGTTGATACAGTATTTTTCATTTTTTAAGGAGAACCCTTGGGGTTTGGTGGTCTCCTAGAAGAGAATGCTATTGTTTCTGAGTAAGACTTATTCTATGGTCTGGAAGTTCTCAACCTGAGGGTCATAAACGTTTTTTTGAACCATTTGGGGGTAAGTGATTTTGCCCAGGTCATATAACTAGAAAGTTTCTGAGTTTGGATCTATCCATTGTCCCAACTAGCTGCCTCTCAAGAGTTTGCTTTTAAAAATATTTTAATAACTATTTCAATATAATTGTTTGCTTTGTCAGGAGTGTGCTGGAGTCAGCCAAACTATCTCCCAAGAGGTGATTTTTAAATTTTCACTTTGACTATTGAAAAATCACTTGGAAATCAGCAATGCTACAAATCAGAGTTTAAACAGGGCTGTTTCTGTTGACTTCAAAAAGTGATGGAGAAAGTGTTAGTTTATGTTAATTAGGTAGAAAATATTAATAATGAAGATTAAACCAAGAGTATGTTATTTTCAGAGTCATTCTTAATCACTTACCCTGCTGTTTGCAATCCTGTGTATTTCACATTATTTATTTATTCGCATCTTAAATATTTATTTATTTAAAAACATCATAATGGGAAGGATCCCAGGCTATCAAAGAGATTAACAATACAAAGTTAAGAGCTTTCATTGGTCTTTTATTTTTTAGGTTTTTTGCTAGGCAAAAGGGGTTAAGTGGCTGCCCAAGGCCACACAGCTAGGTAATTATTAAGTGTCTGAGATCGGATTTGAACCCAGGTACTTCTGACTCCAGGGACAGAGCGCTATCCACTGCGCCACCTAGCTGCCCCTCACTGGTCTTTTACCAGCATCATTCACCTTCATTCTTTTAAAGTAACTTCTACAGTTTTTAGTAACTTTACAAAGTGAAATAACCTTATAATTTATCACTAAATTGCTCCATGAATTCAAATATGTGTGTGTGTCTGTATATATATATAATTTCTCCTCTTCTAGATCAAATAGACCTGAATCATATCCAAGTCATTTGGCTTTCAAATCACTTTGGTAGTAAAAATCCCTGAAATTATCAACAGCAGGCTTAGTGCAGAGTGGAAGGTGATCTCTTAGAGATCAAAGACACTTTTCTCCTTTGTCAAAAAGTCAGTTAATAGATCTACGTTCCTTTGTTATGAGTTATTCTTTGCTATTTTTTATTACATAACATAAGGTAGGATTCACTTCTTATTTTTAGTTTGAGAATTAATAATATTCCTTTTTCAAGCAACAGATAATGGGGTTACTCTAGATAGACCCAGTATTGGCTTTCATTTAGTAAATCTTTAAAAAGTTCAGTGTGAAATAAGATAAGTAGCACTGAAGGTCTATTTGCTTTACTTGTATAGAATTCACATTAATCATATTGATTTAAGGTAGTAGCTGGAACTCTTGAGATCTTAAGTTCATGAGGATCAATGTAATAAGACACAAAAGTGGTAAAGGGAATGGAAGTGAAAGAATTTAGTTTCCATTTATTTCCCTTTCAATAAGAGTCCTGACCACTTGGGCTCCAGGAAACTGGCTCTTTCATTAACTACATTTATACATATATCTATCTCTATCTCTATCTCTATCTCTATCTCTATCTCTATCTCTATCTCTATCTCTATCTCTATCTCTATCTATCTATCTATCTATCTATAGAGAGAGTGTATACATATATATGTAAAGATGCAGAGCAATTCTGTAGCTTATTCAAAGATATTAAATTCATTGTTTTGTTTTCAGCATCTATAAGCTTGAATTATAGTGTCTGAAGAATGAGTTGATTTTATCACAAGGAGACCAGTGAACTAACTTTATTTTGAATTTGTAATGATGTTCACCATCTATGTAGGTAGTGTAGCAGTTAATGTTCTAGCCATCAAAACCAAGGATTCTCATGTTAGAGTTGAGGAAAAAGCTATAATAAAGATTCTTTTTGGTTTTTTTTTTGTTTTTGTTTTTGCTAGGCAATGGGGTTAAGTGGCTTGTCCAAGGCCACACAGCTAGGTAATTATTAAGTTTCTGAGACCGGATTTGAACCCAGGTACTCCTGACTCCAGAGCCAGTGCTTTATCCACTGTGCCACCTAGCTGTCCCTTATATAATAAAGATTCTTAACTGAAGTCATGGAACTAGCCTAAATTGCTTCTGGTGCGAAAATTCTCCACTGGACATGTGTTTAGTTATATTTCTTCTTGTTGGGGTGGCAGAATGACCCACTGCATTGTCCATAAAAGATGAGACAGATTTAGGGCTTTGGATCCCTTTCAATGACTATTACTGATTAAAAAAAAATTAACCTAAACCCAGGAGTAGCATAACATAGCAATTTTTCTAACATTTCTAAATTTTTAAACTAACCAACTTTAAGTTAATCATAGTCAATGAGTTTAGTTGTAATGCCTGAAATGGGCAAACTTTTACAAGTGTTTGGGGTGGGGGGTGTAATGTCCAAACCCTTGTCCAAAGAGTGTGGTAAAGTAAAATGTCTGTTTGAAAAAACTAAAAATGGAGGTTTCCCAGAGAGGAAACAAAACCTCAAAAACTCCAATCCAATTCAATTTCAGCACCTGGTTGCTGGGGTCAATGGTGGTAGACTTTGAATATGATGGTGGAAAGGCTAGTTGAAAACCTCAAGGAAGAGTTGCTCTTCCCTTTGGACATGGACTCCTTCAGTACCCTAGTGTCTGAGGGCTATAGATACAGTTTTAAGAAGTTGACAAAGCAGGCCCTTATCGAAGCTGCCGCAGTTCCCCTGTAGCTGCTGCAGTCAAAAAGGAGCCCAGAGTGACAGTTTCCCGACGGCCGTTGTTCTGCTTCACATGGTAACGGAACAACAACATTGTGGGAAAGGACAGGAGCTGCCGGGGTGACCCCGGGCACTGCTGGGTGCAGGCAGCCTCCACCCTGACCCAGCAGTGGCTTTGGTGTGCAGACAAGGTTAGGTTTTAACACAACTCCCAGGAAAAGTATCCAGCATTTTGTCTGCATTGGTTTTGGAAGGTCATGGCAGTGAACTGTGAAGCCCCTACTCGGCGTCCACATCAGGAAACAGGCCCAGAGCAAGTGACTCGACTTTGCAGTCCACAGAGCATTGGGCCAGCTGGTGCTGGTATCATTGCATCTGTTTTCACTCATTGTGTTTTCTCCTCTTGGCCAGGAACATTTGGTACTGAAGAGGAAGTGATCATCTGATGGACCTGTGCTTAGTTATCAGCTCATCACTTGCTGTCTGGACTTGAAGGATCAAGAACCAGGTCTGGTGCTTCAAGCAAGTCTTGGGTATATTGGCCAAGGATACCTGCTTGCTTTCCAGGA
Organism: Macrotis lagotis; assembly: GCF_037893015.1. NCBI lineage: Eukaryota > Metazoa > Chordata > Mammalia > Peramelemorphia > Peramelidae > Macrotis > Macrotis lagotis. The sequence continues at coordinate 111,908,859 of NC_133665.1, forward strand.
TCAACTTTATTAGAAGCAGCCTGTAAGAACCTATACAAGATGGTGATGGAATCCTTCCTGCTTCCCCAGAAGCCAGCAGATAAAGCAAGCACCAATTAAAGTCAAGTTATTTATAATATCTTACAGTCCTTCCCCCCAAGTGGACTTTCTGTATTGATTCTGGGTAATGAATCAGGAGATGGCTCTGGGTGCCAGTAGAGTTCACTGACTTGCCCAGGTCAGATTTGAACTGACTTCAGGACTGGTGGCAATAAATGCCATAGCTGATTTGTGGATGTCTTGAGTCATAGGATGGGGGTGTTGCCTAATGAGGGTATAGGAAAAAATACACGAATAAATAAATATACTGGAAAAGGTGGCAATAAAAAAATGGGAAAATTGAAAAAAAAAAGAAGTTGACAAAGCCTCACCTTGTCCTTCATATAGAAGAATCTTTCAACTGAGAGACTTAGAGCCCAAGCATGACCTAGAGAACCAGGTCAGCAGAACTAGGCACCTCCAACCTCATTACACCTTAAAGAGAAACTGGTTATATGTGAGAAGCACCAGAAAGAGTAGATCCTTTTCTGTGGGGACAACTGGTCTCTATTTATGCATTGTCATTCCAGACTCAGGATCTACAGTAAGCCCTGTAGAAAAAACTACAGAGGATATCAGGGTCATTCTCACCAGGAAACTTTTGATTTTCTAAAGAACAAATTTGATACCATTAAGGATGTTTTTCTAAAGAAAGGACCAAACCTCATACTTGGAAGAATAACAAGTTAGCTAAATATAGAGACTTTTACAAGTTCATGAAGAAGGGGCTGCACTCTCAGGGCTTGGACCAGTAGAAAAAGGGAGACTACAGATCCTAAGCAAGAGTGAGACCATAATTTCTCTCTGCACTTTCAATGAATGAGGGAAATGACAGAATTTGAGGAAATGTTCCAGAAACAAGATCTGGAGCTGTTCCAGTCCATGGGAAGTCCATTAGAAAGGATGGAGTTGCACCATTATCCAGAGGTTTCCATTACTAAAGTGAGTGGGATCCAATTGTTGTCATGCCATATTTCAGACTGGATGAGACCTTGCATTTAGTCTTTTTGGTTTTTCATGGTGACCAAGTCTGAAAGAGTCTGAGTTATGAAGACTAAGAAGAGTGTGAAACATGGAGGTCACCAGCAGAATGTACCTCTTAGCTTAGAAAGATCTGAATATTTCATCATCTTGGGAGCTTAAGCTTTCACATCTGGAACTGTGGGGCAGGTATAAGAGATGACAAAGAAAAGGTAGTTGGTATATTTAGAGAGTTAGTGAACAGGAAGATAAGCATCCTAGGTTTTCAGAATAGAAATACAACCTAATAACCACCTCCTTCCTGACCAGACCTTGTCCTGTACAGTTTTCTGAACTCTAATGTAGAGTCCCTTTATTTTATTTTATTCTATTTTAGTTTTTGCAAGGCAATGGGGTTAAGTGGCTTGCCCAAGGCCACACGGTTAGGTAATTATTAAGTGTCTGAGGTCACATTTGAACTCAGGTACTCCTGACTCCAGGGCCAGTGCTCTATCCACTGAGCCACCTAGCTGCCCCCAGAGTCCCTTTATTTTAAGACTATACAGATGCTTTGTATTTTGTTTCCCTGATTTTTTATTCTCTGACTCATTTTTTTTCCATTCTAAATTGACTCTTTGTTGATCATTAGCAAGTTGAAAACTGGGTCTAAGGGAATGTCTGCCCACAATCTTTCTTCCCAAAAGACACAGCTTTGAGGTTAATAGAATCTTGGCCAGTTCTGGATAATGAGTGTGATTTGCAATGTGAAAATTTTTTATCAGATGACTGGAAAGAAATATTCAGTTATCTGTCATGTGAAGCCCAAACTACCTTGGATAATGCTTTTCAGGTCTCTTATTCTATGAAATGAACACTTACTTGGTCTTTAAAAAGTAGCATTATTCTGGGTTCATGTCAACTATTTAGTGACAAGACAGTTGAGCTCTCTGGTTTTCCATTTCTTAAGTGAGCATTATCATATTTATCCTATTTTATAAGGGACTTGTGAGTGTCAGATGAGGCTGCATTAAGTGATTTGTAACACTGAATGATAGTATAAATGGGATACAAAATGATTCTATGAGATGGCTGGGTTGCATAATGGATAGAGCATTAGGCCAAGAGTTAGGGAGAACAGAGTTTAAAATGACTATAATTTAATTGCATTTAGTGAAACTAAAATGAATTTGGGCTTTCATCAAGATGTATGATCATACTTTTGTAATGAACTAAAAATTGGAAATGAAGCAGGATTTTAAAAAAAAAGATTAAAAATTGGATAGAGAAGAGGCTTGAAAATTTAACATGGGTACCTATGGTTATAAAAGTCATAATCTCTCCTAGAGAAGAAAAATAATCAGCTCTAATACTGTTTCCCATCTAAAATTTTCTATGTAGACACTTTCTCTCTGATTTCCCCTTTATATTAGGGTCGGTGCTCTACCCATGTTGCCACCTAGCTGCCCACTATAAATTATTTTTAAAAGCTGGCTTTTATACATTCAGACTGGAGACAAGGTTTTTTTCTGTGGAGGGGATTTGTGACAGAGCAGAGAGTCTTTTCTGAATGTAGTTCTCAAATTCATGGCAGGTAAATTGCGATAAGTTTTTAAGTGGTTGGTCAGTCTGGGTGTTTCTGTGAAGCTTTTCTCACAATATGCTTTCTCTCCTGTTTGAGTCCTCTAGTGCTAAACAAGAGAAACTTAGTCCAGACCAAATACACTCTGCTACTGCTGGTCAGTATTTGGTTTCTTCAATACTCTGTCTCCAGTGTGAAGCTTTTCCTGCAGTCTGGATATGTATTTGGGACCTGCCCAGTTCAGCTTGCCCACCTCTCTTTCTAGGGAAATTGGTTGACTGTGTTTCAGACTTTCATTGGTTCTCAAAATCAATCCTCTCATCAAGGAAGGGAAAGGATCTCTTCTTCTTCTGTTGTTGTTTTAGCAAGGCAATGGGGTGACTTGCCCAAGATCACCCAGCTAGGCAATTATTAAGTATCTAAGGTTGGATTTGAACTCAGGTCTTCCTGACTCCATGGCTGGTGCTCTATCCTGTGCACCTGGCTGTTCCACAACGATCTCTTCTGACTTTCTTGAGTACAGTCCATATGTGTCTTCAGCACAATACTGAATTTCAGTTTTGATAAAAATCATCAGTGAAAGCAGAGTACAGTGATCAGCGGGCTGGTCCTTGTCCTCAGGGAGCTTACATTAAAATGGGGGACCCAACATGGAAGCAACTAAATAGATGGCTCTAGCTGGGGTAGGTGGAAGGCACTCTCAGAGGCGACAGCATGAGCAGCTCAGGAGACAGGAACAGACCTCCTGGGTAGGTGGGATTTGAACTGAGTCTTGAAGGAAGCCAGGTGAAGCAGAAACAGAGGAGAGTGGAGGAAGAACTCTAGGTCAGGAAAAGCAGGGAGGCAGGAGATGGGGGTCATGTTAGAGAAACTGCCAACAGGCCTCAGTGTGGAGGACAGTTGTTGGGGGTGGGGGGTGGACTAGGTCTGGGTCATGAAGAACTTGAAATGGCTCACAAAAGAGAATCTTTTATTCGGTCCTGGAGACAAAAGAGAGCACAAGGGACATGGTCAGACATCTGCTTTAGAAAAGTCACCAAGGCAGTTCTATGGAGCATGGGTTGAAGTGGTTTGACACTGAAGTAAATAAATTGGTCAGGAGGCCATCGTGTGCTGAGTTCCTGGAGAATTCTGGGACCGGAGGCTTTTAAAGAGATGAGAAGGTGTGCCTGAGCAAAATCTACCTCAGAAAGAGGAGGAACAAGTATGTGGTCCCAGAGTTGGAGGAGCCACAGGGCACGACAGGACCTCATAGGCATCTGGTCCAACCCTCTCACTTTATAGATAAGGCATCTGAAGACCAAGAAAGTAAGTAGTGCCTTATTCACAAGGCATATGGGTAATAAGCTATCAGAAAAAGGATTTGAACCACTCTTTCCACTATTCTATACTGAAAATTCAAAGCCTAAAAGTATTACCATAAAGACAATAAAGATGGTATATGAGGCTTCCCAGAAAGCAGGAGGGTGACCTGTGAATCCTTGATATTTTACATTTACAAAAGTTGTATACTCTGATAAATGATATTACCTAATGTTTGAATGAGAGAGAGCTAGAGTCCTCTTCCTCTCCTCTATGGAAGGAAACATGAGCTAGATTTTGAAATTTCTTTTGGGGGGGAGGAGACTAAACAAACTAGCAAGATATGATTTGTTTGGCAGCCCCGCAAGGTCAAATCTGGTTCAGGGAAACCTAGATTTCATGCTTTCTATTGCCTCCTGGTTTCCTAGGTCCTACTGGTTTCTACCCATTGATGACAAGCTTTGAAGGCTCCCATTCACACAAGGCTAGCTACAAGGAGGTTCTAAATAGATACCTAATATTTTGTAGATCAATAGCCCCTGTTTGATCTGTCTGCCATTATTATTAAGAACTATTCCGGTTTATAAATAAATCTCTGACTTCAGTTACTTAGATTCAGCTCCTGTTTTTTTCTGTGCCACAGTGAAAACTGCTGGGTCTGAAAGTATTTATTTCTCAGAAATTATGATCCCCAGCTATAGTTCTCACCTCTGCAGTGGCCTGTAGATACATCCCTTCTCTCAGAATTCTGTTGATTAATGAAAAAGAACTCTTCCTCCTGTTTCATCTGGGGTTTAATATCAAAAGTCAGATAAATAAATTTATATTTGTGTCTAACGGTGCTCTAAATGGGCACAGGTTGACAAAATCTGTAAGGGAAAATGAAAGATCTCTTTTCACTGGAATAAAAAAACTATGAAAAGTCACATGAACATGAATTCAATCAGTGTACTTATCATTTTTTAATCACTTTTTTATAGGCATGGATTTTGTATGCAGGGAAATTTAACAGGAAGAGACTTTCTTACATATCATATGTTCAACAAGCCAGACTGGAGTTAGGAAGGGCAGAGCTGAAGAGAAAGATTATATAAAGTTCAGGAAATTTTCTAGATATCCTATCAAACCAGTAAGTGGAATATCAGGACTTTGGTTTGTTAGATACCATATGTGAATACACTTCTTAGCTTCCTCTGGAGCCAAGAAAGTAAACAAATTCAATTTAATAAACATTTATTAATCACTTATGTCCAGAGCACTGTGCTAGTCACTGAAGAAAGCAAAAGTCTGGACAAGATCTGGTACCAGGTCCCTGTCCTTATGGTTGAGGATGGGAATAAATCAAATACACACATAACAGTAATAGAGAATATTAATGGTGAGTACCTTAGAGCTACAGAACAGGGTACCATGTGTCAGAAAGGGGAAGAGGTCATGCATAGTAAAAGGTTCTAGGACTTTACCATGATCAAGCTACAAAAAACAAAGGTGTCAATGGCAAAGTTTGAGAGGACTAATTATAAGAGACCAAATCTACAGTTCTAGCTCAAAATAATTAGAGAGGTCAGGACAGGATCTGAGCATAGTATGGTTATGAGTTTAAAAAGGAGTAACATAAGAAGGAGGGGGAGAATATAACTTAGGGATAAGATCAGCAAAGTAAACAACATTTACTCATAGTGGATATCGAATTTAGTTAGGAAGGCTGTCTAAAAAAGAATCAACAATTCTGATAAAACCTGATTAATTTTTAGATAAAACATTTTCTTTCATTCAGGTAGTATATGGATATTAGAACCAAAGTGAGATCAGGAGAGGTGCAACCCATAAGGGAAGATCAAGGTTTGATAAAATAAATACCCATTTGCCCATACTCTGTAGGTTTCTGTTAAAACTCAGGAAACTTCTTACTTCTACTTGAGTGCTTTGTCAGAAATGATAATGGTGGTGCTTTGGTGATAGCTCATGCTTTTCCTGGGGGTATGGTTGAAATAAATACATATATACATACACACATACATACATACATACATACATTTTTCTATTCAATTAGGCTTATTAAAATATAGAGCTCTGGACTGCCGAGCTCTATCCTCTGCCCCTGGAACAGGACTCTGGGGCTCTGACCCCATTCAGATCCTGATCACAGTCTAGGCCCCCCCATAGAACAGCAGGGCTCCCCCACCTCAGTCCCATGGCAGAGGGGGGGTGCATATGGTCATTCACAGACCAGGAGGGAGGACAGAGCCTCATACACTGAGACCCTTGTGGGAGTGTCCCAAAAGCTCAAGAAGCACCCCCAAACCAGGCCCAGGCTGGGAAAATGAGCAAGCAAAGAAACAAAAAGAAGACTATTGAGAAATATTTTGCAAATGAGCCCAAGAAGGATCAAAGTACTCAGTCTGAAGATGAGGAAGTGCCGGGTTTTTATTTACAACGCCGGCTTCTTTATGCTAGTCCGTCCTCTTACTCACCAGTCCAACGCGTGATGAGTCTTCGGGGTACCTCCGGCCCCCACTCTTTGATGGGGGAAGAACCAGACAGAGCGCCTGAGGTGGGTAATGAGTCTTTATTCTTCTGTGATCACATTCCCGCTTCCCCCCACCTCTCAGCAGACACTTTTATCCCCTCTGTCCTCCCTCCCATGAACTCTTACTCAATGAGGGGCCGAGTTCTGTAACATTCCCTTATAAGGTGATTATGTTTCCCCCTCTAAGCGACCGCCAAGCCTCTTCCCCCCGCCCCCAACATCTCCCCCTTTCTGTTTTACAAGGTTATCACTTGGTGTGACCTTAAGCGGTGCTGAGGTTAGCCTTAAGCGGTGTCATTTCTACTGGCCTCTGATAGCCGGGGGCGAGGAACCCTGTCTTAGGTCATCTCCTTCAACCCAGGACCTTGCCCGTCCTAGGCGCCCGACACCCTCAGGGCCTGTCTTAGGTGGCTGGGTCAGGAGAAGTTGCCCGTCTTGGGGTTTACCTTGTCTTACCCCTAGGTGTCACATGTCATGCATGGCGGCTAGCCAGACTTGGGGATCCGCCGGGGGCGAGGAACCCTGTCTTAGGTCATCTCCTTCAACCCAGGACCTTGCCCGTCTTAGGTGGCTGGGTCAGGAGAAGTTGCCCGTCTTGGGGTTTACCTCGTCTTACCCCTAGGTGTCACATGTCATGCATGGCGGCTAGCCAGACTTGGGGATCCGCCGGGGGCGAGGAACCCTGTCTTAGGTCATCTCCTTCAACCCAGGACCTTGCCCGTCTTAGGTGGCTGGGTCAGGAGAAGTTGCCCGTCTTGGGGTTTACCTCGTCTTACCCCTAGGTGTCACATGTCATGCATGGCGGCTAGCCAGACTTGGGGATCCTCCCCCGTCTCCATGGCCATGAAGGCTTTCTGAGTAAGAAGCATATAGCCCCTCTGTCGCCTAGCTAGGCGGCAGAAACAGACAACAAGTAGGGTGATTCCCAGAATCAGCGTCCTTGTTCACCCTCAAGGGGGTATCCTCCCGCCATCTGGCAATCCCTCCATGGTATGGGATCCTCGATGTCTTCCCCTGTGGCCACACATGAGGGGCCCCACCGAGGCAGAAGGGAGCCCCATCGATGTATTGGTCACTAGCAGGCGAGGGTAGATCGGGGAGTTCCGTGCTACCGGAAGGGGAGAGGGAATAACTCGGAGTATTCCCCATGTCGGATTTCCTTCAGATGGAGCACCTCCAAGGATCCCTACGATGATCAGAAGGCCTGAAAAAGGAAGAAATTCCTCTCACCCCGTAGGGTTGGGCATTAATCAAGGTCTCTTATCTTGTAAACAGGGAGCCATCTTTCTGGCTCTTCTATCTTATCCTTGGGATGAAATGACAGGTGGCCCTGTCTTCTGTTCTTTACCGTTACAGGGCCATGCCAACCTCCCTCTTCATCTCTCCACATGACTTTAGAGCCTGGTAGGGCCTTGGTGGGAGAGGGCAGGAGCATTGGTTCTTTCTTAGCATGTCCTTTTGGGGAGAAAAATCTCTGGACGGCTGTAGTGCCGTCATCCCTGACTTGTAGGAAATTCATGGTAAATAGTACCTGAGACAGGTCTGAATGGGTCAGTGACCTGCCAACTCCCCCTTTCTGTTTAAAAAGATAGGATGTAGCAGAGTATCCATGTAAAGCTGGCACAGGGTGGGGCTATTGGCCATTCCCTGAGGTAGGACGGTGAACTGATAACGTTTACTGGGGGCTTGGAAATTGATCGCGGGGAGGGAAAAGGCAAATTTTTCTTTGTCCTCCGGGTGGAGGGGAATGCTATAGAAGCAGTCTTTAACATCAATCACTATAATAGTCCACCCTTGCGGGACTGCAGTGGGCATAGGGAGACCAGGTTGGAGGGTCCCCATGGGTACCATGTTGGCATTTACTGCCCGAAGATCAATCAACATTCTCCAACTCCCCCCTTTCTTTTTTATGACAAAGACGGGGGAGTTATACGGGCTAAGGGACGGTTCCACTTTGTTCTCGTGCAGGAGGGTCATTACTATGTCTGTGAGGGCGATGAGCTTTTCTTTTGTCAGGGGCCACTGCTCAACCCAAATAGGTTTCTTATTAATCCATGTTATTCTGGGGGAAAAGCTCATCTCTAGAGTGGCCCCAATTAATTTCCCCGCAGGCTATCAGGGGTGGCAAGTGTCAGGTTAAGCTGGCTCAAGATATCTCTACCCCATAATGCATAAGGGAGGTCGGGTAGGCACAGTGGGGTGAAGAGTCCAGATTCTTCCAAAGCTGACCACCGTAAGGCGTGTGCTGCTTTCATGGCAGATCTATTGCCCCCCACCCCCGTCACTGCTTGAGGGCTCTGTAGGAGTGGCCACTCGCGCCTCCACTGTCCCCTATTTATGACAGAGCAATCGGCTCCAGTGTCAATTATCCCTTCGAGCTTCTGATTTTCCACCGTGACGGTTAACAGTGGTCGCCCAGAGCTGACCGGGTGGACCCAGTTCACATGAGCGGGAGGGGCCCGCAAGGGCAGCGCCTTTCCTACCTCTTGGCCCTGTTTTACCAAGGTGGGAAAGGGGTGGGGGTTTGTGACCCTTACGGATGTGGGACTTCCGGGACCAAAAATGACCTGGGTATGGGTGACTAAGTCCACACATCTCTCAGCCCCTGTGATGAGCGCTGGGAAAATATTTAGCTCAATGGGAATCATCGAGGTTTCCCAAGGCCCGATCTCTCTCTGCTGTGTCCCTTCTCTATAGTCAACCCTCACGGGGATAGTCACAGTAATGGGGCCGCTGTCTTCGAGCACGGGGGGGGGCCCCGCGGCCGGGCCCCTCCCTTTCCCTTTTCCCGACTTCCCTTTGGATCGGCAGAACCTGGCTATGTGACCTGGCTTTCCACAGGAATAACAGGTCGGAACTGAAGTGGAGGGGGGCCGCTGCCTGCACTGTGCTTTGAGGTGCCCTGGCTTTCCGCACCCAAAACAGGTGGGTCTCACCTGCATACCGTGAAGGGCGGTCAGGAGGCTATCCTCCCGGTTCTCCATGGCAGTCACTAAGGCTTGAATTGAATCCTCGCTGGGCATGTCCAGCAATTTGTCAACAATTTCTTCTAATGAAGCGTCGGGGGGAAGGCTGCTAATGGCTGCGATCCCTTTGGGGCGAAGACCCTCTTTAATCAATTGTCTCATAAGTAGATCAGATCCCGGGGTGTCTCCCATTATACGAGTCACTGTCTCTTTAACCTCGTTCACAAATGAGAGGGGTGTCTGATCTGCTCTCTGCTTCAGCCCAACCAACTTCTGTGTGGCTCTCCCCCCTTTCATGGCTCCAATCTTATCCCAAGCTGCAACATGTGTTTCTTTAACAGTCTCTAGCTCAAACTGGCCATACTGGGCCTGAACAGCAGGGTCAGTATAGGCTCCAGTTCCACACAGGAGGTCAATGGCTAAATCCAGGGGAGTATAACCCCGGGATTTTGCCAGCTTAGAGGCCTCTCTGCGGGCCTGAGC